>NC_071399.1:18039886-18342916 GCF_022682495.2 Desmodus rotundus | reverse complement strand
TTTATTATAACAAAGACAAAGGACGGTTTAATTTTAAGGAAATCAGTGACAAAGGGAGTAGTTCTAGGATTTATAGAATCAAACCCTAACACTAATAGGTAGATTGGTTTGGGAAATAACACAGCAGACACAATTACTAGGATTGCCTCTCCTCCACTCTCTCAGGCTCCAGGATAAAGAAGAATCAATTAGCCCTCAACAGACTATGACCTTGAAGGTTACAGCTC
Organism: Desmodus rotundus; assembly: GCF_022682495.2. Taxonomy (NCBI): domain Eukaryota; kingdom Metazoa; phylum Chordata; class Mammalia; order Chiroptera; family Phyllostomidae; genus Desmodus; species Desmodus rotundus. The sequence goes on along the minus strand of NC_071399.1, from coordinate 18,342,689 downwards.
TGTGCATAATATGCTGAATATGCTGAGACAGGTAGAAAAGGGAGACTAAAGTCCTGAAGCCAATGAAGAGCATGTTTCGGATGTGATAATGTCCTTTTAAGGGTGGTTAGTTCACGTCAAAAACACGCATGATGAAAGAAAAGCTCCAGTACTTTCTGTGACTAAGCAATACTTCCTTCGTTGAAAAGAAAAAAAGTGACAGAGATTACAAAATGACAAAATTCAGTTCCAATCCCTTTTTTCCTTCCCTTTAGTTAATGGTTACAAGCTTTTTAAACAATAAAAGCAACCACTTACGAGTGTCTACAAACAAAGCTCCAAGGACTACTCATCTTTTCAAAGAAAAAAGACAATATTTTGGATACTAGTAATTTGTTATTTTTAGGCACTATTCCAAAAAAAAATTAACAGTTTCCCCACACAGAACACGCTACAGGCTGCACAGTGTTAACCAACTGTCCAGCCTTAACTTTTCAGGAGAAAACTATTTCCCAGACTGCTTTTCCACGCTTATTTCCAGTGCGCTTCCGAAGGCTGCTGCTCTGCATTGGGCCAGCGCTGGTCACTGTGATGCTTTTAGGCAGCAGTAAATCTTTTCCACTCAGTGCAAATGCTAGACAATCAATGCCGTGGCTTGGGAAAAAAAAATTTTTTTAAAAGAAACTATATGGACAGTATAATCTATTAAAACACTTAGTAGAAGAATTTTCCTTAGAAGATAATTCCTCAAAACATCAACCTATACTTTTTGATATGGTCCTAGCACAGGAAAATGTGCTGGATGTTTCTCTATTTGTTTATTTTCCTTAGATGAGAAAATTATAGAATTTAGCTGACAAGGTTTTACAAAGAGTCCTGTTTCTTTTCTGGACAAGTAAACCTATTCAGCCACATTTTTAGTAAAGACAAGTTTAAAACACTAAAGACAAAGAAATAACCTTGTCTTCACAGTAAATTTTGCTTCTCCTTGCAGGATCTGTACTTGCTTTTTATAGCCTGTCATTTCATCTGGGTATTATTTCCCGGTCACTTTGCCAGGTGGGAAGAGGCGGCGAATGCAGTGATGTCTGTCAGACCTTTAATGATGCTTCAGGGATTTGATAAAGCTCCAGAGCAGTGTCTGAAGAAGGGAGCTTCTTCCCTAATTACACCTGAAAAACAAGCCTCATTTTTTTTCTGAAATCCTTACCACTAAAACTGGTGCGTATGAAACCATCTTGAATCACAAGCAGAAATCAAGTTTTCCTGTGTTTCTACAGCACATGGCTCTGCTTCATCCTGAACATAATGTCTGGAAGAGATATTCTTTACTCTTCATTACCCTCTGGAGGGAAAGCAGAAGGAGTGAGTATTTCATCACTGGATCTTTACCCTCAAGTCACCTTTAACTCTAAGAGATTTTACATACATTACTAAGCAACAGCTTCTCTGATCTTTCACATTTTTTCTGCTAAGGAAAAACTCATCGATGGTAGATAGTGATAGGAGATAGAGAAACAAAAGTTAATTATAAACATTCTTTTAAAAAGCTATAAGCTCAAAAAAAAAAAAAGCTATAAGCTCCTCCCTTCTATACTGACGCTTAGAATATTCTGACTAGTCATGGTTTCATCCTTGTCAACTTTCCATTATAAAGCATTGCAACGACGCAGTACAAACAGCAGCACACTGTTCTGTATTGGTTTAAAAACGTGGGCTCTTCCCTCACAGGTTGTTAAGCTGAGCTGCTGCAATCCGACGGGCCAATGACCCATGCCTAAAAAAAACCCCAAACCCAATGTACCTTACTAATGTATCTGGTACTTTTTAATGAACACCAAGCAAGCTACTTAAACATTTGATTACAGAAAACAAGACTGATCTAGGAAAATCCTTTCATGAAGAATTGTACAGGGACTTGAATAAAATAAGCCTGCCCCTAATAAGTGCCTGGTAACTGAAACTACAACCTGGGCAGGACACTGCTCATCTGACGCGGGGAGACGCGAGCTCTGCCAGTGTCTAAAGACTTGGCGCAGTGTCAGGAAGAACCACTTCAAATGCACACGTGGGGAGAAGTGGTTGAGGGCACAGGGAGAAGAGATGGAGAAAGATCACAGGCAGATGGGGATTACTGGGAGGCAGAGGCAAACTGAAAGGTGCAGAGAGGTACCCGGAAGACTATGTGGGGAAAAGAAAGACAAAATCATACTCACTGCTATGTGGAAGTCACACTGAACATAAAAAATAATGATGATCTGATATTTTAATTTCGAAAAGTGTTGGAAATAAATTGAATTTAACTTAAATTCAAGCATGACTCAAAGACACTGAAGTTTTGGGTCCTGCCCGGGTTTAGCAATCTAGCCAAAAGGAGTTGCAGTCAGAACATTAAAACATACAAGCAGTTTGCCAGAGCTTTTTCCTCATCTCTTCATTGCCACCCCAAGCATCCCAGTCACGTGATATGCTTAACCAAACCATGTAACTGATACACAAGAAGAAGAGAAAAGGGCTACATTGCTCTGGAGAACAACTTTTAGGACCTCAAGCCCACCCCTGTGTTTTACTCATCATCATCTCTCTTTTCTCTCTACTTACAAAGTTTAGGAGCAGTTTGGAGATTAGTTTCTGTTGTTTGTGGCTGAGTTGCTGACTTGGGTGTTCTCACCTCAGGGTTCCGAGTGGGTGAAGGGAAGGACGGTGCAGTGGGTGGCAGGAAAGAAAAAGCGAAAGCGCGATTCTTCGGGGTGGGTACTGCTGAAGGTTCAGAGGACACGACAGTATTGTCATCAATTTGTACTGTAACTTGAGCCTCAGTTTCAGACTGAGCCCTAGAGACAGGTGAAGTATATGCCTCAGATGACACCCACACAGCTGAGGCAGCAGTTGGATCCAGAGAAATAACAGGGTCCTGGCCTAACCCCCCAGGGTCAAGGTGAGTAGGAGAGTCATACTCAAATATCTTGTCCACAAATACCCACTTGAGGCCGGCAATGCAGAGGCAGAGGCTGACTAGGCAAGCCAGAATGGGGACAATGCAGATTTTCTCTGAGTTGAGGCAACCTCTCAGGCGCTCGGCTTCCAGGCAGACGCAGCAGGGAACTGCCAGGCCCACGAGTCCGGGGGTCCTTCCATCTTCAGTCTGGGTCTCTGGCATGTCTTCTGCTGCTGGAAGCCCATCAAGAGACGGGTCTGCACTCAGCTGAGTGGAGGGGCTGGAGGACCTCTCAGCAGCTCCCTCAGACATGTCTGGGGAATAGATCTCCATCGGCTCACCTCCAGAAGGCCTGGCCTCTCTCGCGGTCCATTACCATGCAGAGCCCCCCCCAGCCAAATGAGACAGCATCTTACAGGGGGGAATCGATAAGTCGTCCAAGTCCAAGGCCATTATCAAAAGCAAGAGGAGTTCAGAAGGAAGGAAGAAAAAGAAAAAGCCTCTAGCAACTACCAAATAAAAGTATATTGTAATTCTTTACCGCTGTTTTGGGGCCACTTTTGCAGTTCTTTTAAATGCTTCTCCAAACCATCCAGGCTGGTCCAGAGGACAGGGGCCAAAACAGAAACCGAGCTGTCGGTGGGCGGATTAAGTAAACCAGTAGCCCAAACTGAAAGGCATGTTTCTCACCTCGGGCATCTGAAGCTGCTGTCTGCTTAGATGGAGAAAACAACTGTCATGCAGGAGAAGTAAGAGCAAAAGCAGGACCAGCGCTGGCGGCGGCGGCGGCAGCAGCGGCGGCGGCAGGAGGGGCAGCAGTGACAGTAGCAACAGCATCCTGTTGTGTTAACGCGACGGCGGAACGAGGCTGAATCATTACAGAGCAGCAGGTGCCTGCCCTCTGAGCATCTCTGCACGCAGCATCCTCGCGGAGGGACCCGAGGGGAAGAGTGCGCCAGGAGGGGCGGTAACTCCGCTCCCCGCCCTGCCTTCCCCCCACCCCCACCCCCAACCACTCCTCTTTGTGCTCCTGAGCGCTCATTCACTTTCTTCCTCTGCGGCTCTCCCTTTCTTCACAGTCTCTTGCTCTTTCTTTCCCTTCCTCTTTCAAAGACGTTCTCTCTCTCTCTCTCTCTCTCTCTCTCTCTCTCTCTCTCTCTCTCGGTCTCTTTTTCCTCCCTCCTATCCCAACCCCCACCCACTCTCCACAGTCTAGAGCTGCTGGCCGCTCTGAGTAAAATCAGTATACCCGGCAACACAGGACAGCCAGTGACTTCCTATTTTATCCAATTAGAAGGAATAAAGGCCATCAAATCAAAGAGAAACAGGCAGGCACCAGTTTAGCTGAGTCCCCATGGCCCCCACCCCTTTTCTTTCTTTTTTCTTTTGCTCTCCGCAAAAGCGGCTCCAGTCCTTCCACCCCCACCTTGTTTGCTTTCAGTCTTGCTGGCTCTTTCCCTCACCCACTGTTGGGTCAGAGAAAAGCCAGCGATCAATGCTAGCAATCTAACAAAGCTGGGATGGGGCGGGGATGTAGGTGGGACCTCAGGGGTTGGACCTCAGGCTTGGCAAAGTCTGATATCTGATTCCTCCCTAGAGAGGTAAGCGTTGCAACAGCAATTTCTCCCTGCCTGCTGCTGAGAGCTAGCATTCCTGCCCCAGCCCTCTAATAAGTTTTGTTCACCTAGAGGACTGTTATTACCTGATTCTCAACCAACAGTCGGGACATTTTTTCTAACCATGGACAGCTCTGCCTTCAGCCCTTTGCAGACAGATTGTGTTAGACTCTGTAATGCCCAGTGCGAAGTGCTGAGTGTGTGCTGGAGCAGCGGGCTGCTGGGCAGGGGAGTGAGGGGTTCAGATATCCTCACTCTGGTCCCCTTTAAATGTCCATTTCCCTGTCCCACCCACAGCAGCCCTCGACTAATGTCCAGCTAATAAAAAACACTGGTAAGTAACAGAGGGCTGCCACTTCCTTTTGAAATTAGCCTTCACTGTGACTCCACACTGCGGAGGTTTGAGTTCCCTGGCTGCTGTAATGTGTAACACATGTCCTCACTATCACCGCACTGCAAGAATTAAGAACAGTTTTCTGTAAAAGCATGCCTTTTAGGGTTAGGTTTCGGTAGTTCTACCTTACAGATAGTTTCAATGCTGATTTTTTTCCCCCTTTCTAAAATAGCAGTCGTTAAAAGAAATTCTCTGTCCTTCATGGAGAGACAGGGTCCTCTGAACATCCCGTTTGCTGTGTGTGCGTGAGCTGCGTGCACCTGCACCTTCCATCCGCACTTCACCGTGACTGCACACTTGGACGGTTTCCAAGGAACCATTCCGCTCACCTATGTCAAGAGGAGTCTTAAAAACTCTCTCTAAATCTGTTTTACATAACCATCATATGAGTCCCAGAAACAATAAAACTTAGAGCCCAAGTCCTGAGAATATCTGCTTTAAGCACACTCTATTTCATATAGTGCAATCTTCATTGCTTTGAATTATTTTTAAGCTTTAAATGGACATGGGATTTGAGTATTATAATTTCTTTTGAAATGAAATTAGTCCATAATTGTAAATAATTAAAAGGATATTATCTTAAAGTGTGTTTGCAGTACTAGAGCTAACAACGACAAAAGCCTGAATCGATCTGAATAAGTGTTATCATGACTACGACAGCTTATGAGCAAAATTAATTATCCTAAAGTTCACCTCTACATGATATGCACTTATATCCCAGCAACTAGTATTTTAAAATAATTTCTGTGACCAATTTCTAGCTTTAACTAGTTAACTAACTAATTAATTAATTGAACTATTTGATTTTAAAGTAGTGAGAATTTTCTTAAAGATTCTAGCAATGCACATAAAATTTCATATGACAGAAAATCCATATTGAAGCACTAACAGTATTCAAACTGAGAGGTATTAAGATTTTAATTATCAATATTTATGTAAATATTCAAAACGACATAAGCAAGTAAACGCTTATGCTAAATGAGGGTAATTCATAATTCCTTTAGAGATCACCCAGTTTAAATGCATGGTACTTCACTCCTCCAATATCACACTTAAGTATAATACATTGGCATTTCATCGGCAGCCAAAGTCATCTAAATCTCAAAGACTAAAATGGGGTTCAGGTAGCCCAAGTCAGGCAGGGAAGAGAGATACCAAGAACAATAATTGGCAGTTAGGAAAAATGGTCCTTAAATTGCACCAATAACAACTATTCACCTCACCTTAATCATTGAGAGCAAACATATTCAGCAGACAAATTGCTAGGCACTAGCTGTCCTCCAACGACACCCCACACTTATAAAGGAAAACAGCATGCTATGTAAAGGCTAAGGACAAAACAGAGACAGACCTGTGGGCTGACACAGCTATTCTTTCTCCTGACTACACAAATCAGTCTGTGGCATGTGTGTGTCCCCCCTGGAGACAGAGCAGAACTTGTACCTTGCAGCTAAGGTCAGCTTGCAGAGAGCCAGCATCCTATAAAGCTGCTTCCCGCCAAATTGGAAGGTGCACGTCAATGAGGAAAGGGAGTAGAATAGGACATACGGAATGAAAGGAATTCTCCAGAAGTTCTATCCTTGAGACAAGGAGACAGAGGTTGCCTTTAACCCTTTATCAAATCCTTTGTAGTAATAACTAAGTGAGGAAGGGTCGTGTATATGGGATTAGGGATCAGAATGTCCTTCAAGTGAAACATGCCTATTTGAGGGAAGAACTGCAACGATATATCACTTTAACTCTTTAGGCTTCACCCCGTTAAAGCCCAGGAACATCCATATTTCAATGTCTCCTTAAAAAAATGAACAAGAGACAAATTTTTACTACCTTTTAAAACCACATTACCACCTCCTTCATGACAACAAAAAGTACATTTATTTAGCTCCGCCTTTGTGCCAGGAACACTGCTAGGTTCTTAACATACACTATTTTTTTATCTACACAAATCCTGTATAGTACATATTACCTTGAAAATAAAGAAACAGATTCAGGCAGCTTAGGTAACATGGCCATGGACATGCAGCTATTAAGCTATGGACTAAGATGTGTGCGAAGGTCTGACTCCTACTATTTCCCTTTTTTAGTCCAAAGAATGCATCTGATTATGTATTGCTTACCTATCACTTCCACGGGAGAGTAAGCAAACCAGAAAACAGAACAGTGAACCTAGTCATTACCTTCATTTAATTAGTAAACAAACTTATAGGCACCTAGTTTCCAAAATAAATGCCTTCTAAAGTTTTGCCTACTGATTTTCAGACATTATAAGGATTAAACACAGGCCATTTAAATAATAACTATTTATAGTTTAAATGGAATGAACTCTTTCATAGTCTCAGTTCAAGGATTTTCTTTTTAAAGCTATTGTAGTTGTTTGTTGCTATGAAACAAACTGCCCTGAGAGAGCTAAAAATAACCATTGCATATTATCTCACTGGTCTGCAGGTTTACTAGGTTCAGCTGAGCGGTTCTTCTGCTCCATTTGTTGGCAGCTGGGGCTGCAAGAGCTAAAGATGCAATTGGGCTGAAACACCGAAGATGGCTCACACATACGACTGATGCAGCTGATGCCAGACGTCAGTGAGAGCCCGGCTGGGACTGGCGGATGGCGCACCAACATGTGGCCTCTCTAAGTGGCTTGGGTTCCTCACAGCATCACAGCTGGGTTCTGAGAGGGAGGAAGTGCCAGCTGCTAAGCCTCCTAAAGTCTGGAGCTGGAAGTGGCAAAACTTACTTCCACCGCATCCTACTGGTCATGCAGTCAGGATGCCATCTGAGATGCAAGGACGGGACAAACAAATCTTGATGGACGTGGAAACAAAGAATTTGCAGCCACAATTAATCCACCCGAGAAGGCAAGGAAGTAAATATTAGCAAGACAATCCAGGTCAAGGGGAGACACAGTAATATAGACAGGGATTTGACTTCTCAAAAATATACTATTTCTGATCCACTTTCAAAATGTTCCAGCTTCCTTCTAAGCCAACTTCAATGAAGAAAATATTCTATTATATCATCAGACAAAAAATTCTCAGATTCCTCTGCCACCTCAATTCAAGCTAGGCTCTTTGGGTTTGCATTAATTGTATGTATTCTAATTTCAGAAATATTTAGCAAAGCTTCAGCAGATGAAAGAGGATAGTAGATGCCATTTTGCTTTTGATCGTGTCACCTAAACTTATTTTCTCTTTCTTATTTTCTCCCTGTATTTTGGCTATTTCACTCCAGAAATTTTTATCTTTCAAGAAGTTGATCCTTGCTCCTAAATAGTAGAATTGACTTCATGGTATCTAATATCACGATGGCAGCAGTGGCTTCATTTGGGGATGACACTCTTTGGAGCTGACTACGTATAACTTATAACAATTTATTTTCTAATGAATTTTGAAATCATGATTTCACAAGAAACCTTCAGGGCCTAAAGATAACCTTAAAAAGTTGCTGCTTCCTAGGAGAGAGGACAAACTACTCAAATGGATGTTAGCTTCTTCCCACCCATCTGAAAATGAACCTCCAGCTCAAGTCTCAGCTCCTCCGTGGAGCCCCTTCTTGCTTCCAAGTCACAGACGCAGCACACCTTAACTGTACCATTATCGGGGCATATCTCCACAGTTGGTGTTATTATGTAATTATGTCTTGTGTATCAGACTGAAGAACACAGTTCTTTCAAGAATATCTAGTTGTCCCAAACCTAGAGCTATGCTACTCTTCAAACCATACTTTGCTTGGTTTTATTTTTCACTGTGATTGATTTACACAGATTATGCCACTTCTAATAAACTGGCAGACTTCTTTTCATACCATCTATCTATTCAAAATACGTTCTATAATCGGCTTCGGTTTTTTTTCGGATCTTTAAATGTCCAGTTCAGACACATCCTCTTCAATTTTTTTCTGATTGTTCCCAAATACGCCTTTCATGAGTTTATCTTGTTCTAGTGAAACTCGGTTATCCCAACTATGCTTCTTAACTCGTAGGCACCACAGATCCTTTCAGTGGATGGAAAATTGGAAATAAACCAAAATTTGACTGTTTTTCCTGTAATTTTTATCTCATCAGCCAAACAGAAAAGTTCTCTGAGGACAAACCAAATTCACATAGTCTCTGATGCCCTTCTGCATTATTCATGATGCTAAATGCCCGAGATGGAACTCATTTCACCTGACCTGGCAGGTGCTTTCTCCCCACTGGGAGGGTCAGTCGAGACTGACTATACTTTATTCTTTCCCGGTGAAAATTTATCCAGAGAAGACGATTTGGCTTACTTTTAACAATTATTTTGTGAGATGCCGCATTACATGTTCGACATTGACGGTGTGTCTGAGTCCTCATTTTGTCCTAAGATGATCAATTTACACTGGCACATTTTGTCCTGTGTGAGTTCAGATCCCTTCTAGCTCAAGATTCAGTAAGTGATCTCAAAGAGTGAGAATTTTATATAGGATGATATTTTTATCAAATGTGATAGTTATAATGAGTCTACTTTGAGGGAACCTATTCATTCCTCTCTCCCCATAAGTAGAGATACAAATTGGTTACATGCAGACACTGTTTATTTTTAATTTTACAAGTCACTTTCCTTTTACAGCGACACTGGCCATGATTTGGAACTAGATGGAGATAGTGATGGTACAACATTTTGATGCGTGCCAATAAATTATTCATATTAAAATAGTTAATTTTATGCGAAGTGAATTCCAACTCCATAAAAAATTATGCTGGACATGCATAATAACTTCAGCTTCTCCAACATTTAATTTTAAAAGGAGAACATGTTCTATATGACTAGTTTTACTAGTGGACTGCCCTAAAATAATGAGACTTTTTTTTTTAATGTGTAGGGTGCCCTTTCTTCTACAAAATCCCAGTAGGTCATGTGGCATTACATCTCTGACAATTCTTAATTAATTATGAACTCTGAAGTGGTTGATGCTGATGATGCAATACTGCATCCCCAAAAGCTATAAAGCACAAATAAAGATATAATAAACTGATATGTCCTTGAGGGTTTACATTCAAAAGAAGTTTTATGAAAAAGCAAGAAAGGTTTATAACAATCTCATTTTATATACTTAAAGTATTATTTCTCATTGTTCAACTCCACCCATTGTCTATTTAGAATATGCTAGAAATATGAGCAAGAGGATGAAGTGGCAGTACTTCCGAATTATCAGAGTTTTCTACACAGTATGCTTTGCTATGAAATGTGTGATAAACTCACCACCAGGATGCAAGTCCCAGAAGGGCAAGAACTTGTCTGCTTTCATCACTGTACCTCTATGACCGAGACCATGACTGGCACAAAAGTCATTCAGTAAGTGCTGCTGAATGAATGTATCGATATGGAAACTCTACTAAAGGGAGATGAGGAAACGATGGGAAAAATGTCTTAAAGACATGGGCACTCTAGACAGAGTTTTACTTGTGTGAATAAATGCAAGTAATGTTAAATTATTGTATGTGTGTATGTATAACAGAAAGGAGAAAAATCGAAAGGAAAATTACCTTTATTATGACTATCCCAATGTTATATAAATGGATGGTCATTCATAATGTTTACTAGAGAAATCTATGCTGTTTTAGTTACTTTGAGCAAATACCTTTGCTTTGTTTCATTAATATTCACTACTCTAAGTTCAGTTCACAGCACAGGGCAGCACAGCTTAGACAGAATTTCTGTTTGTTTGTTTTACAAGTCTCAGGGCAGATGTAACAAAAATGCAAGGGGTGATCTGTACTTTTATGTGCATTATAGGTATAATCTCATTTTTAAAAATAATATACACTGTGTTCCAGTTAAAGGTGAGATCATATGGTATTTGTCCCTCACCGTCTGGCTTATTTCACTTAGCACAATGCTCTCTAGTTCCATCCATGCTGTTGCAAAGGGCATAAGCTCCTTCTTTCTCTCTGCTGCATAGAATTCCATTGTGTAAATATACAATAGTTTTTGGACCCACTCATTTGCTGATGGGCACTTATCAACAGAAGAAAAAAGCAAACAAAATATAACCAGAGACATTGAAGTTAAGAACAATCTAACAATAGCCAGGGAGGAATGGTGAGGGGACAGTGAGGAGAGGGGATTACAGGAACCACTATAAAGGACACATGGACAAAATCAAGGGGGAGGGTGGAGGTGGGGGAGGGAGGTGGGTTAGGCTGGGGTGGGGTGGAGGGAGGGGGAGAAAAGGCATACAACTGTAATTGAATAACAATAACAATTAAAAATAAAAAAATAATAATATACACTGTGCTCTGATGCAGAAAAAGAAATTAAACATAGGAAAAATGCCTCTGATAATCAATGCTAGTTTATAATACAAAATCTGTAAAATTTTTAAAATGAAAATAATTGAACTTGATTTATATACTTAGGTACTAGCCATTTGTTTATAGTTCAGCTGCTTTCCAGCTGAGTATAAACTGGTCCCCAAATCGATCCAAAAACGCAGTAGAGAGCACAGCACATGACTTTTACAAATGCTCTAGAAGTTTGTTAGACTTTAAAATTTTCCGTTCTGATAGAAACTGTTCAGCATGAGAAGATCGACATGTGAAGATGGTTATGAATTACTTATAAAAGAGTACCACCTACTCAGGACTCTGAAACATGATACAGAGCTATGTATAAAACAAACCCTCCCAATGTACCCAGAATAAGGGAAGCTTGGGAAAAGGAATTATCTAAAGTGTTCTACTTTTAAATAGCATCCAAATGTGTAAATCTGAGAAGATTTCAGCCAGAGGAAATATCTTACAATATATATTTGCCTTAGAGTCTACACAATTCTATTTTTGGCTGATCAAAAGAAAAGTATAAAGTTGCACCAAAGGAAAAAATGGAGAAATAAATAAATATATGTGGAGTTTTCAGCACTGATTTAACATTCTGAGTGAACCACCTAACCAGCCTTATGATGCTCAGAGAATGCCAGCCCCGTATTTTTCTGCTGCTTCTCAGTCCAAGGGGTGGAAACTTCTACATTGTTACCCTATTTATTACTTTAAAAACACAAATTTGAAAGTCAAAAGATAAAAATATCTTATAATGTGACCTCCAATTCAAAACTTCTGATCATGTTTGTTTAAGAATGACTGTGTCTTTCCTTTCCTTTCTAGTTCAGAAATTATTTGGAGTGAAAGGATTTAGGGTTAACACAAAGATAAATTATAATCTCAAAAATAATTATATTTAAATTTCTCATTGGCTGAATGTTGGAGCTAGCACAGTCCTTAGCCAAAATTTATTTATGCAAGAAAAAAAAAGGTCCCAGAAGGTAAAAACAATCTGCCTAGAGTCACAGCAAAATGAATTTCAGAGTCACGACGATAATTCAGGTCTGTTGCTCCTCCCCTAAGCTCTTTGGTTACTCTCTGTCAATAGAGTAGACAATTGGGATTTTGTCATTAATACTAGGGATTATCTCTGTAGAAATACCTCACTTTCACCTTTCACTGAGACTGTGTCACTGGGAAGTTTCCTCTACTCAATGTTGCCATGACTACATCTGGTCACAGCTCTCCTGAACTTTCAGGCCCTCTTTCCAGAAGTTATTCAGAGACCAATATTCATATTTGAACTTACCTACTCAACAGCATTTCACCACCCTGAGGGGACACACAGAGTGTGGGATGTAAAGCCCAACAGCTTTTACTTTGAAGAGGCTGGAGATCAGAAATTAAACAATTGAAACATTACCATGGGCTTGATGCTCACATGGGGAGGTACAGAATAGGGGCTCTAGGGGATGGAAGGGAGCTCATCTTCAGGAAAGTCACCTCCAATTAGGGACCAGCCTTACATTATTGCAATGGTTCAAACACAGACATCCAGAATTGCTAATATCTGAGATCTGGTGAGCCAAGGTCATGTCTTCTTTTAATTTGAAGAATGAGAAGATGGGTACAGGGAAAGGAGAGATTGTCAGGAACAGAAAAAAGAAGGCTGTTGATGGCTGAGTTCTACTCTGAAATATGATGAGTAGAAAGTTCCAGGTGCAAAAACGATGACTCACTCCAGAGAAACCTATATTCTATCTGTTGGCTTAATCCATCACCTGTATATATTTTTAAAGATTGTGATAAAACATATATATCATGCATACTGGGATATTTGGGGGTAAAGTGCACTCATGTATGCAACTGACTTGAAATTGTGTCAAACATAAAAGGAGTAGATGGATAGATAAATGGATAGATAGTTGATAAAGCAAAAGAGCAAAATGTCAACTATAAAATCTAGAAGGTGGGCTTAAGTTGTTGACTATAAAATTCACATAACTTTTCTGCATGTTTGAAAATTCTGTGATAATAAATGCTGCAAAACCTTTTGAAAAGATTTTTTCATGGCTATTTCTGGCCACCATATAGGATAGAGAACCCATCTAATCTTCTGCAGTAAGTTTTATCATAAAAACTCTTCAGCAAATGCAAAAATCATCATCATCATCATCATCATCATCTGTCAACTGCACATTCAGTAACCTGCACTTGGTTACTTGTCTTCCTCCACTACATACCCCCCTCCCTACGCACCTTCTTCTACCACTCTTACTTTAAGAAATTGACTTTTAAGATGAATTTCAAAATTATATCAAGGATATAAGATTCACGTAATTTGAACCATTATCTAATGACAAGGAAGTATCTTTACATGGCAAACCATTCATTGCTGCAGAAAACCTAAGAACTTTCCCTGAACCCTCCCCCTATACCATTTATTTATTGAGAAGGGATCTTTTTGTAATGCCCTACTTTAATCATTCAGGAACTGGAACACCTATGAATGATGGGAATAGGGAAATTGTAAAGTTCACACTACTGGCAAAATCAGAAGGGTTAAGCTGTAAGCTTCATTCTGGTGGGAAAAAATAGACTTCTTTTACTGTGAAGGACATTCCCATCCTGAACATATCTTTTCCAAGGGTCAGCTGGTCAGTGGACCCTGTAAGGCTGAAGGCTCTGATGTTGTAGAGGTTGAGCTTCTCCACTGCTGTTTTTCCCACCCCGCTATGCATACAGATATCTCATAAAACTATTAAATATTTATGAGGCAGTACAAAGCCCCTCTAAAAGCATCTGTATTTAACTAAATCATGTCACTGACAGCAAGAGGCATGCAGAGCAATTTAACCTAGCAGGAGAAGTACTTCTTTTACATATCACTGCAGTGCAGAGGGTTTCAACCATATGCTTCTTGCTGCCCCACACACCTCTCATAAGCAGGAAAGGATTCATGATGGTTCAAGAGGCTTTTTAGACAGGCTTCTCCAATGAAAGTAAATCTCCTGACATGTTTCTCAAAACTTCGTCCTTGAGGCTTTGCCATGACTCTGTCACTAGAGGTCAGACCCCATTTTCAGGTTAAGCCCCCTTAACCCCAGATTAAAGACCTGAATTCAGCCCAACCTTTCCTTCTAGACCTTCCAAATGTTTATGACTGTGGTCTGCACTGACTGATACCAAAGTCAGCCAAAAGGATGCCCTCATTCTTCTCTTTCACCCACAAAGAGATTCCAAGGAAAAAGTTTTAAATGGGCATATCAAAAGTTAAATTATTGTTCAGCATTCACACCCTTAGAGCCAAAGAATCTACTGAAATCAATATTACTACTTCAGCAGTTTTCCAAGGTACCAAAGCATTTGGTGATGCAAAACAGTAGCAGAGAAATATCTCTGAAATTTGGAGAGAATGTGGAAAAAAGGGAACCCTTGTGCACTGTTGGTGGGAATGCAGACTGATGCAACCACTGTGGAAAGCAGTATGGAGATACCTCAAAAAATTAAAAATGGAACTGCCTTATGACCCAGTGATTCCACTTCTGGGAATTTATCCAAAGAAATCTGAAACACTAATCAGAAAGAATATATGCACCCCTATGTTCATTACAGCATTATTTGTAACAGTCAAGATTGGGAAACAGCCCAAATGCCCATCTGAATGGATAAAAAAGCTGTGGTACATTTACACTGTGGAATACTACTTGGCCATTAAAAAAAAGGAAATCTTCTCTTTTGTGACGGCATGGATGGACCTGGACAGCTATTATGCTAAGTGAAGTAAGCCAGTCAGAAAAAGACAAGTACCATGTGATTTCCGTTATATGTTAAAACTAATGAACAAAATAAACTAACAAAATGGAAAGAGACTCATAGTTATGGAGAACAGACTGACAACTGTCAGAGGGGGAGGGGGTTGATGGCTGGGTGAAAATGTGAAGGGATTAAGCAAAGGAAAAAATCTCATGGACACAGACAACAGTATGGTAATTACCAGAGGGAAAAGGGGTGGGGGAGGGAGAAGAGGGTAAAGGGGGAATAAAAGGTGATGGAAGGAGACTTGACTTGGGGTGGTGAACACAGAGCACAATATGCAGATGATGTACTATAGAACTATATACCTGAAATCTATATAATTTATTAACCATGTCACCCCAATAAATTCAATATAAAAATAAATTTAAATAATTTTTAAAAAGATACAAAAGTACAATGAGAAGATAACACAATTTTAGGCATCTCAGGCTCAGAGCTAGCTGTAACCCTGGGGTCAGGTGGTTTTAAAATAACCTATGTCTGCTGAATAGATACAAAATGATCATTTTTAGTGATAAGTAAGTTGTGCAAAAAATCAGGACTAAATGCTTAAGTTGCCCGATTCCAAATGAAATGACATTACTGAAATTCAGCCAACATACAGCAACTGATTTGGAAATTTGCTGCTCAGCACTTAAACTAACTTCATCTCACATTCTAGCAGGGAAAGAATGGAAAAGCTAACGATGATCTGCTTCTCAAAAGTGGTAGATTTCGTATTTAAGGTCACTGTATTGTATACAATAAAATAGCTACCATTTCTAAACACTGAAGATATGTGTTAACTTATCTAGCACTCCATCCACCATGCATCCAAAAAATGTTTACTAAGTGACTATAAGCCCCATTGTGCTGGGGCTTATATTAATAGATCTGGTAGCAGGAAGGTAAAAGAAGTTCCATCCTATAGTCTCTTTTTTTCTCTGACACGGCAAGTGAGGTGATCTGCTGAGAGTAAAGGCATGACTCAAGTTTTGAGAGTGGCAAGGTCTGAGTCACCTTGGAAAGTGGAAGAGAGGGCTGACTGTGAAAATCTGAGCAGCCAGACAATATGGGAAGTAGAATATCTCTATCAGTCCTTCCTTCTCTATAATCCTCACTGTCAGGATCCTTGTTTCTCCTCTTGGAAGTTATATTTTGAAAGTGCATCAATGGAAGTCTTTAAAAAGAAAAACGGTCCTCAGTAACCTAAGAGATAGGGTTGAGGAGGGTAAGGGGTGATAAATGGTGATAGAAGGGAGACTTGTTTCTGGGGGGGGGGGCAAACACACAATATACAGATGATATGTTATGGAAACTTATATAATTTTATTAAACAATGTCATCCCAATAAAATCAATAAAAAGTAAAAAAAAAAAAAAGAAAGAATTTTTCTTTTGAGCTCTCCAGTACTTGGACCCAAGCAAGACCAGTAGGGGAAGAGAGGAGGAAGAGGACAAGAACAGTTACAATTATGATAATGCATATGTTCACATACATAACACTATTTCCATCTTGGGAACACATACTTCTCCTATCAGCGCACCTTCCTGCGACACCAGAATTTAGTCCGCAGCGCCACGTGGTTTACTTCATCATGCTGCGTGGCTTACCTCTGCCCACGATAAAAACCAACCCATTCAACTGATGTTGACAGCGAGTACATGGATCAAAGCTTTAATTTACTACATAGTATGATGCCCTTCTGCTGCCTATTTCTTCCAATATGAACAAGATGAAGGAAAAAGACATGCCACAAACCCAGAGTTGAGTGGGAGAATTTAATCTCTCCAAATTATTTTCATTCCTCACCTGAGGACTTTTTTTTCATTGCGCTTAGAGAGAGAGGAAGGGAAAGAGAGAAGCATTAATGCGAGAAAGAAACATCAACTGGTTGCCTCCCACATGCACCTGGACCAGGGATCATATGTGCCCCGACAGGGGATCGAACCTGCAACCTAGGTATGCGCCCTGACAGGAATCAAACCCGCAATCCTTTGGCTATGGGATGCCACACCAACCGATGGAGTCGCACCAGCCAGGGCTCTTCTTCAATTTTTTTGTAAATAAGTTAAATCAATATTTGAAAACATTGTACAGTTACAGCACATAAAAATTATGCACAGTAAAGTGAAAAGGTTTGGCCATTAGTTAATTAATGCCTCTCTGCATTAATTAACTAATTAATAAGATTTTCCCATATAGTTTTTAAAACTTGTGGCTTTTCCATTTGCCCAGGTACATTCTGGTTTAATCTTGTCCCTGTTGCCTTCAGTAACTTCATTCACTCACGCATTCGCTCATTGAATAATTATTCAGGAAGGTCCAGGCCCTATATGAGGCAGAGAAAAGGAGGGAAAGATGCTACTATAATGAGTCCCTGCTTCCGTGGTCACACATTCTGATGGAGAACTTAGTTTTCCTAATGTCGGTCTGGCATAAACATCAGTACTTTAGAAGTGAGAGTCCACAGTCTTACAACGAATTTTATTTGTGTGGTAGACATACTGTGGAGTGATTTTAAAGCAAATGAGCCTGTCAGGAAATACCGTTTATATCTATGCACGTCTAAGTTTCTGAGATTTTCCTGCACTCAGGACCCCCTTATGAAAAGGTTTTCTTCTGATAGTGTTTTGTTTTGACTGCAGGAGGAGAAGAATGCAGAGATTCAGTTCCAGAGGGACCATGCCTAGTCAAGAGATCTCTGGAAACTATTGAACAATTAGAGGTATAAAAACAAATTCCACCTATTTCCATCCCCAGTAACCATCAAAACAAAACTCACCAAAACAGCCCAGGCTAGAACAGTAATTTGGTGGTGGGTTTATTGTCTTAAAAAGCTATTGGCTTGATTATTTTTGATGGGAGGATTAAAATAAATGAGTCAAGTAAAATACTAATGCATTTCAGTATTACCTTTTAGGTGAATTGAAGACTTATTTATCAGTGATGCCAATGCACAGTTTTAAAGTAAATTAGCCAAATTTCCTGAATTGTTAAGGAAATGTTTTAATTTCATAGAAATTCTGACTTTTTAAGTTGAAGAAATATTGTAGTCAAATTCAAAGAGAAAAAATTATATTCCATACGATCAGATATAGATCTGATGATTGGACTTAGAAATCGGTTGCTTATAATATAAACTAGTTTAATCAATGAAGGAGTTCAACATGATTCAAAGAAATAAGTGTTAACCATTTGGCAGTTCTGGTAACTACTTGGTTCTGCAGAATCATTGACACGGCAAAGCGAAAGATGACCAATTATAGCTTTACAATTAAAGGCACATGCCTTATCTTCATAAATATATAAGCTGTTCAGATGATAACTGACAGTGATTAAAGAAATCCATAATCAAGTGATCAGGATTAACACCATTTACCTCGTTAGAAATGAGATTTTTCCTTCTTTCAATTAAATTTGATGAAAGTACACAAGGCTCTAGATTAACCTGCTTTCTTATTCAACATCTAAATCCATTTGAGTTTTTTACCCTTACAACAGAATGTCAGTGCGAACACCGTCACACTGTCACTGTGACTGACCAACAATGGCATGTTCAGAAAGAAAAGGATGTGTACAGGGTGGAATTTTCCTATTTTATATTAACATTGGCTGAAAGGCCATTTTAAAGGACACTGCTAAAACAATTTTCACTTGCTAATGTGGCAATTTCCTTCTTATTTCAAATCTAATAATGTGTTATGCCATCAATCTACCTGGGGCATTAGGTGTTATCTTTAACCAATATCCTGTTATTGTTCTAAGGACAAGTGTACACCCACCCAAAAAGTCAATGAATTCTGTGTAAAAAAACCAAAGACTAAAGTAGATCTAATTATGGGCAATAGAGTTTCTAAAGGTCGTAGGTTAACATTACGAGCATTTTCCATGTTGAATTAAGCATACAGTTTAGTCAGTAAAGACATTGTTTTCATATATCTTGTTTATGTCTACTATAAATATCATAAGCATTCCATTAGCATTAACCCAGTGATTAATGCATATATGATGGAGTCAGGTTCTAATCAGCGATAATAACTGCCTACAACTATTTCCCCAACCATTCATCTACCAGCTCTTTTACCCTGACTAACAAAGACACGTCTACCAAAGTCTGAGGGTGCATGTAGTTACAGGAAACCAGATGCATTATTTATAAGGATGCAGAGGCTAGAAAGTTCGGCTATGCAGCTTACCCTAGCAGTGGTAGACTCTCAGCTATTGGCAATAGGAGCTTTGCCAGTGCATTAGAAGATGAGATGGAAGGGACGCCTGCCAAATAAAATAGCTAAGTAATAACAAATGTTAAGGAGCCTTGGGGGTTGGAGGGAGTCCTGAGCTCACTGCTAAAGACAATTCAGATCACCAAGCTTCGCATCAATGCAAAACGAGGTGTAATCCCAATTAATTCTCTGTGTCTTATCCTTCCTGAGCACTGGCTTTTTAATTACAGCTATGCATTCTTTTTTTTTATGTTACTATAGTATCTGTATGCAAATGAGAAAATTATAACAGGTATAAAATAGGCATGATGCAAACTATCAGATTTCAAATTCAGGTATAATTAATTATGTATTTGTATTGTTTACTCTGTTTAGAAATCCGTATCACTGTTTTGGTGATCCAGGACAAATTGGTAGTTTTCCCCTTGGATTTCGAAGAAAAAGAAAGATGTCCACAGACACACACACACACACAGCCACAATTTCCTATTCTTCATGTGTTCAAAATGGATATATTGCTGCGGACAGATATCTGTATGGCTTAAGTCGATTTCTGAAATAGTGCCATTCAAGTTTCATCTTGTGTTTATTCGCTGTCAGTCACTTGGAATTTACACGGCAGCGCAACAAAAGCTGCATGCTTGAACCGCTAACAGCAGCAGGGGGGGGGGGAAATGCCATCTTCACTGGAAAAATACACTAAAAACTGACAAAAGAAGTCAATCCAAACACAAAAAAGAAAACTTGCTGTAGAAATTATTAAAACCAAATAACCTTCCATATCAATCTGGAACTTACACAAAAAGCTATGTTTTGTAAAAAAAATAAAAACATCAGGTTTATTGATAAGTTTGGCACACAGTGGACAAAAAGCTATGGTTTTTATTCTCCATCTCAAAATTGATCTCAAAATTACCATTAAAAACCCAGAGGAAGTAGTTGGGGCTACTTATCACAAATTATGTTTACTCTTTTCTCTGAATAGCCTGAGTTTCAGATATTTAACGTGTACACCTTTTATCTATCACAAGATGCTCAGCATTCTCCCTCCATCCCAAGTGTGTGTGCCCTGGAAGGTGAAGGGGGAGAGGTTCGTGGTGCTCCTTCTAAATTATCCAAGTACCAAGCAGACAATTTACCCATATGAATATGTAAACTTTCTAGCTTTAATGCTTTTTATCATAGTAAATGTGTGTATATATTTCTACCTTGCTCAGGAATATTGATTCATAAAACTGATTTGGTCTAAGTAATCTCATTAGGGAAAAGGACCATTTTTTAAAAAATGTATTGATTTTAGAAAGAGAGAGGAAAGGAGGGAGAGAGGGAAAGAGAGAAACATTGCTTTCATGTCCTACTTATTTATGCATTTATTGGTTGATTCTCATAGGGGCCCTAACCAGGGACTGAACCAGCAACCTAGGCATATCAGAATGATGCTATAACCACCTGAGCTACCTGGCCAGGGTGGAAAAAGACCATTTAGAAAAGAAGCTGCAATGACCATGTGCCCTTTACAGAGAGTAGCCTAACTGAGGTCACAAGAGGAGCCCTCTGAGGGTCTTTCTTTCACCCACTACTTCTACTGTCTGTGGGTGGAAAGAAGCCAGGACATGGAGTTAGAGATGCTGGAATGAAACCCTGCTTATGCCTACACCCACTATATAACCCTGACACATTTGAAATTGCGTGATCCCCTCAGTTTCCTCATCTGTGTAATGGGACTATTCTCTTCGATTTCATCTATTCTCATTTGAAAGTACCTGACACAGGAAGGTGCTCATTAAAATATTATTCACTTTATTAATAAACTTACTCTATTATTTTAATAATAATAATAAAAGAGAACTCAACCTGATGAATGTTATGGTGGCATTCCCTTATTCCCAAACAAGTGACTGACTCTTCAACTCTTCAGCACCACAAGGAGGAACAGCGACCAGCCAGCAAATAGAAAGATTTTCAGATATTGTGTAATAATCCCATCTAAAGTGAAACAGAGTCTTATAAATCACCACCTAAAGAAGAATTTATCATAAGATGAAGAAAACTTGCAGCTAGAAAAGCTAGAAAAAATTAACACTGAAGCATATAGTACATGAAATACTTCTCAAAATGCTAAAAATTCTCTCATAAGTATTTCAGTCAAGGTTATTTTTTAACTTGAAAATATTTTAATATGTTTTCATGATTTAAGGTTTAGGTGGTTTCCCTACAAGGAGATACAGGTACAACTTTAAAAAATGGTGATAATCTAATTTTAAAAATCACCTCACTGTTAATATCTATTGAATAAATACTTTCTAGAAACCAGTAGAGTGATGTTAGGGGAATAGAGACACAGGTAAAGCAAAATTCCTTCTTCCGAGACCTTATGTCCTGGTTTGGGGACTGATGTGCACACCTGTGTCCATAATAAATGGCAGGCTTGTTATTTGAAGCAGAGCTACGGGAGCACCGAGAGAGTGGAAGATAAGCTAACGTCTCAATATAACAATGAAATAACAAAGAGCTTGTTTCACTCCTTGACTGGACAAAAGTATTTTTTTAAATAATTTTAGTGCATCCTCAAATAAAATACACCTGGGTCTGCACTTTGCTTTAAAAAGGAGGGAAGGAACTATGGCATTTTGAAACCTAGTACCATTACTGCTGACCCTATTCATGAAGACTCTCTCCGCCAGAAGCTTCCATCTATTAGAATCACTCCTCAGTGCCCTTTTACTTAAAAGGTGGCAGCCAATGTTCTAGTCCTTTAAAAAAAGAAGCAGAAAGTTTTACTCTAATACTTGTTTCCATGTGCATACATGTAGTGGATGTTATGTTTCATTTTTCTTTATCTTTTCACTAGACGGAACAGTTTTAAATCTCAGTCCCCATTACCCGCACTGTAAAAAGGTTTTTAAAGGTTCGAATAAATGCCGTATGTGCCCCTGAGTCACCTATTTCCTTCCTAAAGCTTATCTTGCTTTCCCACACAGTCTCATTTGCACATACAAGGTAATTCTCTTGCCCCCACAATCTATTTATCCTAAAACATACCCAAGGACTCTGTGTATGGTTTATTTTTGTACAGATAACTTGAGGAAAATCTGGACAAAGATGCATTTCTGCTTTGGAGCATTAGGCACATGAAATTAAGAAGCTGCAATGAGGAGAGCAGAGAAAAAAAATCCATCTGGATCAACTAAAGGGAAATGCACAAAATGTGTAAAAAATCTATTACGGCCACATCAAGGTAGGTTTGTCCTAGAACATTCCATCAGAGATGGAAGATGTTCAATTTTGCAGCTTTTTTGTTTGCTTGTTTTTTGGGGAAAAAATGCAGCAACTTCCTTCTTAGGGCCTTACAGACTAAGAATTATAAAAAACCATGATCAGTGCTCAAAGTTACATTATTTAGGATGGACATGGATCTTTACAGGTTGATTAAATACCTAGATCTCTGGGTTAAAGTGTAGGGTGTTATACAGAATAGTAACATTGGAAATAGTTTTTAATTTTGCAGATTTTTTTCCCTTACTATATCTTCCTTCCCATACAGGAAATTTGTAGTTGAAAACTTGATCAAATGACAGGGATACTTCTTGTCAATTAATCGCTGCTCTCAATAAATGTATTTCAAGAAAATCAAGAGCAGAATCATTGTAAAGAAAAATTTTGCTTTTTGGTATTTAAAAAAATGTAAATGATTCATTTGCTGTACTGTTTACTCTGTGCATCATTCAGGGACAATATGACTGGACAATATATCTCAAACTCACCACCTCCCCCACTTTCAGGTCAACTGAATGGCTTTAGAAAAGGAAGAAAAAAAAATCTTACCTAAGGAAAATGAAATTGCACAAGAAATTGCAACTTTTCCATGTATATTTACAGGTACCCATATCAAAAATAGCTACTCAGTTATGTAATATACCTTTGTAAGTCCACCTGCGTATCAAGGGTAAGTCTGTGATAAACAGCAATTCCATTTACCGTATGTTCCTCTAAATGTTTCCAGTTAAATGTCTAAATCCTTTAAAAATTCCTCAAACTTTCAAAACTCTACTTTGTGTAAATTAATTTTTGATACCTTTTAATCTTCAGTTGTATTTTACATTTAGGGCAAAATTACAGAAGTTTATCATCTTTTTAAATGGGATCAGTCTCAGGGAGATGATTTGTTGGTAAAATCATTGAGCTTTAACTATGAAACAGAAGCAGTAAGTGACCACTTAAAAAAAGACAACAGTAAAAATAAATAATTACCTCAATAATATTGCCTTTTAAATTACATACCACGAAAATGAATGCATGTATTCTATCTTAAGTAATATTATTTTTTAAAAAAACACTTAATTTTAAACACTGCCTCCCATATCCTCCTTTGTATTGTGACTATGTGTCATTACATACAATTAGCACAATTAACCACAATTCGCCTTTCTACTTTACTGCAAACTCCTTCAGCTCCAGCCCTATTTTCTATTCATATCTCCCCAACCATTCTCCCCCCTCCAAGAAACACACATCACAGTTCCTAGCATCACACTGGAACATAGTAGGGACTGGATTATTAACTATTTATTCATTTTGTTAAAAAAGAGGGAAGTTCTCAGTGATTAAGAATCAGTAGCAGAAACAGGGCCATCCAGCTGCAGTCCTAAATTTACCACTGACTTTCTGTTTGACCTTACTTGTTCCCTAGCCTCTCCCTATTTATATTTGACTTTTCTGCTATTGAAATGGACAATAGCCCAAAATTCTTTTTAATAATGAAAAGATTGGTAAAATTTACCATTACAAGTAAAAGTTCTTGCAATATTTAGAAAGAGAATCTCAGTCCCTCTCTCCCCTTGTCAGGTTTCTAAAAAAATCTTGATATTCACTGAAAAAAAAGGCTCTGAAATTTCTGAGCAAAGATGATGAACAAGTCAACCGAAACACAAAATCTTCTACATGCAGGGCCTGGCATAAATAATGCCCAATTTTTTATTACAAAATCTTTTCTTACAAAATCATAAGCATGCAATTCTGTAACATAACAATATGACACTCAAGCACACCATATGCCATTTTAGGTGCAATGTTGCAATTAAAACTACAAATTATTACTCGCATTTTATTACCCTACCAACCACACTCATGCAGACATCGCTTCTGCTGGACCTTGTGCGAGAGATAGTTATGGACTTGAATGAAGATGATCACAGCTTTAGGCTGTAACCCAAATGGGCCCATATAATTGTTATAACTTAATAATAGTTATTAAGATTTAGCTGACCTCTGGTAGACTGAAAGATAAAATGAAAAGTGCCATTCCAGCTGATCTTTGATGATTAGTTAAACTGTGGATGCAGAGCGCTTTTATTAAAGAAATGAATAACGCTGGAGGCATTATAACGAGAGGAGGGCGGGGAAGCGGGGAGATGACCACAGACGAACTACAAGACTCACTACCTTCTCCAGGCTTCAGGGGCACCCTGGACGAGGCTGAGAAAGCCTGGGCCAGTGCCATCTCACACTTAAGACCTGCTGAGTTGTCTATGCAATAATAAATGAAGTGGGCTAAGCATGCTTTTTCTTTTCTTATGAAGAGATAAAAAAGAAAAGGAAAAGATAAACACCCTCATCAACATTCAATTCCTCTGGTGAAAGAAACTAGTTGTTTTTCAAAATCTCCTTAAAAAAAACCCGGATCAAGTACTTTTTGACTTTTAAGTTGAAAGAACATTTTACACATTTCAAAATGCTTCCCATGCATTCTAATTTGAAAACTGTAACTCATTATTTTTTTTACTCTACTTCACAAAAGCACAAGTTTGGGGATTAAAAAAGAAGGCATTCCTAAGAATGATTATTGTAAGCTCACTGGTACTAATAAAGAGTCTTTTAAAAATGATTGTTCAATTGTCTTCAGTTTTCTACCTCATTATTTAAAATGGTGACCCTGCTTTAATATTGTCTGCCCAACTGATTTTCAGTAACACTTGTGTTTAACCTTCTTTTAAAGTGCTCTGTGACCGATGTCTATGTTCTGATTTTTCTAAAGTTAGCTGCAACCGGCCTTGTTGGTTTTGCCTGTGGAACCACTTCCCCCTCCTGTCAGGACAGAACCCTGCTCTCTGTAATGAAACCCACCGCATGCGGTTCCCAGGGGGCCGGTCCATCTGCCTCACTAACCCAAACACACGCAGGCCTGGATATCTGACCCTGCCCTGGCCCAATCAGAGTCATTAATCGCCCCGGACACAGTAATTATTTTAGAAGTAGGCATTTGATGCAAGCAGAGCCAATCAGGTTCCACCTTCAAATTTGCTGAGGGGATGGAGGCTTAGATCCAGGTGGCAGCTCTCTCCCTGTCGGGCAGAGAAAAGCCACCGAGAATGACGCTAACATTTGCAGAGAATCAAAAGCATAAAACTAAGAAATGGTCCTATTATATCATTTGAGCCTCTGAATCAAGGTGGGACAGCTTTACATTTAAACTCATGGGGTTGATTTCTATCACTTGCAACTGAAAGCCTGCAAACTAAATCACCGTTCAGATTTTTTGCTGCTTTATCATGCCGTTCCTCACTCCTTTCTCTATCTTATTTATTTTTAAAATAAATTTAAAAAAATTTTAGGGGGGGCTGTTTCTTATAGTATTCAGGGTCTTTTAATTTAAAGGCCTCTAATCTCATTTTTCTATTTCTCAGATCCCTAGGATAACTTGAAAAAATAAAGAATTAAGAAAGCCACAAAGTTCAGCAAAATTTATCAAAATCTTGCTAGTTTTGCCCTTCTAGATGCTTTCCTTACATATACAAATATATATCCTCCTCTGTCTCTATTCTCTTATCTCCGCTTCACCATTAAAAAAATTAAATATATTTTGTATATAATCTGCTTCACTACTCTGTCCATATGATTAAAAACACTATAGTTTTAATACTTCTCTTAAAACGGGAAACATAAAAATATCCTTCCCACTCATAGATGATATAAAAAATGGAAGATACTTTTAAATGTAAAGAGACTATTGCAGTAAAAAAAAAAAAGTCCCCAAAAATAAAATACAGAGAAATAATTGCTCCAGGTATAGTTTTCTAACAAATTTAGCTATCATACAAATAATTCCCAGTACTTATAATATTATATAATGATTTAAATGGTAGCCTGGAATAAGGCAATGCATCTATCCCAAACATAAACTACCAATGAGGAAAAATTTCCCTCTTTGATGAAGATCAGATTCCCATTAATAATGGCTCTAGGATTATTCCCATCTCTGAAAATAGCGTGTTTTGAAAAAAAGACTGCATCATTCTCAAAATAACAAAGCCAAAGGGTAAGTAATTAAAATTATTCGAGACCAGTCACTGTTAACCATTTTATCTCAGAGCATATATAAACTAGTTACTAAAATTCTGTGGCACACCAGAAGTGTATCTTTTGCTGATCTGACAAATAATATGGGCACACTTTTGATTCATTCACACAGGAGGGCTGTTGTGTTAGCTGTTGTCATGTTTTAATTTGGCAATCTACAGGAAAAGAGGACAGTGCCGCTAACTAAATAGTCAGGTATTGCGTGGTTTAAAAAGTCGTGCAGCACACTGGCTGAAAATCGCCGTTTTAGACCAATGTTTCTGTCCCCTCTAATAGCACTAACCCCTGGGACTGTGCTGCCTTTGACTAAGGACCCTCCTGTCCATTTCATTGACCTTGTATATTGTGAAGCGTGTACTATTTCAGTAACAGCTGGCTTTGGGATTACTAGGATAAATGTGATTGTATTCCTAGAATCTTTATAAAAACTTCATTTTGATGTCTTTTTTTTTTATAAAGAAAGCCTAACCATGACCTAGCTGTACAGATCCCATAAGACTTTGTACTAAAAGACAATAAGACTTGAATTCAGAAGATTGAGGTTTAAATTTCTACTCTACTACCTACTTAGTTTTTGAATTTGGTCACGTCAAAATTTCTGAGTCTCAAGTCTCTCTCATCTGATAAATGAGATGAAATCTAGGTGACAGAATTATTGTGTGAATAAATGATTCAATAAATACAAATATGCCTTAGAAGATATGCAGTGTGATACAAATATTGGTTATTTATACATATATAGTACACACACATATAGTTGTATGGTTCAAAAGAATAATTTTGTAGAAGGCTAATTTCAACTAAACCCCAAAAGTTTTGAGGTTATCTTGTCCAGCAGTGGAATGCAATGAGAGGCACTGAATGACTTCAGAAAGGGCAAAGGCAGAACTGAAGACTTAATTTATACTTGCAGGTAGTACTAAGAAAAAAAAGTAAGATATATTCACTCACAAAATGAATGAACTGAACATGACGGCAATCAGTTGCCAGAGCATATGAATGGCTGTGACATATTGTACAAGTGCCTTCTCTTGCTCCAAGTCACTGTATTGTCCTAAATCTCTGTAAATAACTCTAGGCAATCAGAAAGACAAAAATATACCCAGTTGGGCAATTTCCTTTTCAAAGTATTCTTTTATCACTATATGATCCATGGTAATTTATTTGTCCACAATAGACTAAGCCACCACACCCTTGAAAAGACCATGTTTATAAAAATCTGGAAATACAATTTGCATTCAGTTAGAAGAAGCTCTCCAGCAGAGACAGGCCACATTCATGTTTTGCCACCAATAAAGATTGAAATGCAACTTTTTCCAGCTGAAAATCATCTAGCAAAGGTCCAAGAAGTTTTTTCTACAATTAAAGCAGGTAAGTCAGTTACAGCTGAGAGTGGACTCTAAGAATCATAGCTCCAAATTACACCAATGGACCTCTCTAATCTAATCTAATCAATACATATTACTGTGTCTCATTATAACTGAAATGTCTCTGCAGACAAAAGACATTTTTCCCCCTTCAGCCAGCTCTTTAGGTGCCAAATTGAAGATTGAATTGTTCATTTCATTCAGAGATTTCAAAGAGGACTTCCTGGATAAGTTCCTCTGAAATGCTGCCTTAGCTGAGAGTATATAATATTTTGCAGAGACAGTGATTTCTTGGCACAGAACTTTCAGCAGCATCATTTGGAGTAAAAATCATTAATTTCTTTCCTCCTCCAACAATAAGGATATTGCCCTACAGTGTTCAAGTAAGATACAAGGACTCCCTGATTTTCATTCTCTCTTCAGGGCCACATCACGCTTCTAGGTGTTCCCTCTGTTCCGTATAGAGGGGAGACCACCGAACCGTAAAGCCATGCTAAATGAATCACATTTGTTTCCCCATGTTAGGCTTCCCAGTGTGGGTTTGAGATGCACAAGATTATACAGATATATGTAGAAACTGAGTCCCAGGGATGTTAAATAACTTGCTTAAGATGACACAACGATTAACAGTAGCAGTACTGAGACTTCAGAACCTGAGTCCCTCCAAAGTCTGCGTTCTTTCCATTTCACCTTACCACCCGGCATGCTCTGATGCGTAACATAAAGATGACAGGGCTCAGCTGGTTCCCGGCCATGCATTTGCCTTCATCTGCCAAACGCGCTCCCAATCCACTCTGAATCGAAGACTATTTTGCAGTCTATTCACGGAATCTCATTTCTGTTAATATTAAAGTTTTTTTTTTTCCCTTTGAGGCTACTAAACCTCACACATCATTGTATGGACGAGGTCAGAATCCTGCTTGTGTGACTTTAGACGAGACCCATCAGTTTCATCATCTGAGAAACAGAATGAGGTTTTGCGAGAACCGTGAGCCATCATTCCTATAAATAGCCTATCACAGTGCCTGGCACACAGGAAGCCTTCAGTTAACGTCTGCCATCATCATTATTATTATTACTAATATTCAGAGATTTCAAAGAGGACTTCCTGGATAAGTTCCTCTGAAATGTTGCCTTAGCTGAGAGTATATAATATTTTGCAGAGACAGTGATTTCTTGGCACAGAACTTTCAGCAGCATCATTTGGAGTAAAAATTTGGAGTAAAAAAAGATTGTTTTGTAAAAACTTTATTTTTTCCTATTTCTATTTGTTAGGCTTTTCCTTTTTGTTTTCCTCATATATTATATTGGAATGGGTGGTGCTTAATTCAGTAAAGTGGTTGGTATAACAATCGTATTCTTTATAGCATTCGACAAAATTGTCTGCAAAATGGGGTCACCGGCAGCTGGCACTTCAGGGAGAAGTAATTAAGGTTTGTTCTAAACAATCCATTTACTTTTTTGCTGATCTTACATAAAGCAGGAACAAGAGAGTCCTGCTGACTGTTTTGTAAGGGTCAAGTTCTTCTTCTAAAACCTGTCACTTATGTGTAATAGGACACTCATTTAGCAAATTATTTATACATTTTAAATTACAGATGGCCTCATTTACAAAAGAATAAAATAAAATGAAGAAAAAGAATGTTCTTCTTTACCAGAATATTATTATTATAAGAAACTTTAAAAATTGTAATGAAAAATTCTAAAAATAGTGAATATAGAATGCAAGTTCCCTATTTCAAAAAAGTAGTTAAAATTTACCTCAAAAAAAGAAAGGACTATTAACTTTGATATTCTGCCAATACATATAAAATCCTAGGACAAATAAACACAAAGGGGACAGAAATGATAAAGTGCTTGAAAATGAAAAACAAATCCTTTAAAAACTTCTAGTCAAGAATGATTTCTTTATTGTTACAGTGACTAAAAAATTATTTAAAGATTTTAGATTAAAAAATATTTTTAAATGTCTAATTAGTATTCAGTGACATGGGAAAAATGCTTATGAAATATTCAGTAGAGGGAGCATGGGTAAGTAGAAAGGCAGAATGAAGAACACTGATTAGAAGAAAACATACTAAAATATTAGCAATATTAGTTTGAATGGGTAGGTGGGCAATTTTTTTTCTCTTTGCTTTTTCTATTCCAACAGGAGGAGAGAAGAACTTTGGGGGCTGGAGGGCAGGAAAAGCTTTGGGGAGAAATAGGGTGCCAGAAGAGAAGATGGACCTGGCATCCCAGGCAGGGCACTGACCAGGGCCATGGATCTAAATCCCCACCCCCGAACCCTCTCAAAGGTGACCCCGCAGGGACGGCCTCTCAAAACAGGACTGGCAGGAGGGGGACATTTCCCCACGAGGGTGTGCACATTGGAACCTCAAGAAGTGCAAAGTCAAAAAGCGCAGCGCCTCTGTCACACTGACCCAAAAAGTAACCGGAATCATTGCAACACCTAACAGGTTTACTGAACCCACACTACTTCAGCGCAGCTTTTCAAGATTTGCTTTAAAAAACACCAATGTTAACAGTTCGAAGAATGTAGCCCACACAGACATGACTGCACTGTAACAGCATAAATAAAGCCTTTCGGGCTGAAATTAAGGGAATAAAACCCTGCTCTTCGGGGCTGCTTACTTCTGACCCATGCGAACTCTTCCAAGGCCTTTGACTCTGATGTGTTTTGACTCTTTAAGTCCAGCTTATTGCTGATTCTTCCAGTTTCACCTTCGGCCTTTACTAAACCGAGACGCATTTGCGTGAGGGCTCGTCTGCAGTCCAGCGCTCTGCAGCACGCTGCCTCTAAGTGAATGAGAGTCTCACCACGCTTTCATCGCTCCCACCGAGCCTGGTCTTGGCATCCCGCCACTATTGGTTTGTATTTTCCAACTACAGGGCATATTTTCATGATATTAAAAACTGTATTAATGAATCCATTCAACCCTATCTACTGAGAGCCCACCCCAAACGGAGGGTGGTGCACCAAACGGCACACTGAACTATTTGAACATAATGGTACACGAAGCCTTCTTCCTCTGTCTTAATCCTTTACCAAAAATATCAGGGACTAATTCTGCCGAGGGTTTAGAGATCAGCCTCAGATTTCAAAATTATTTTCTCTCTCAACAGTATTGCAACGAATAGAAATGTAAACGGAGAGATTCGTCTCAGATCCCTAAAGCTCTGGAAAACCAAAAGAAATATTTCTTCCATTCCATAATTACTCGGCTATGCTTAAGGATAGCATCCATCACCCCATTTATGAGAGCATGAAGGGTTCCAATTACAAGAGCTTCAATAATTTTATTCAATGAATCATACAGGAGAGAAATTATTCCCGGAAAAAAAAACACCAAAAAGAAAAGCCTATATTTGCTCTTGTATAAAAAACACTCAAATATATAAAGCAAAGTACAACATGATTCCTTAATGCTAGTTAGTTAAAATATATAAAATTATACTAATCTTTCTACAAGTAGAATTAAATAGCAAATATCCCGAACTCCCCAGAGGGATTATCATTTTGGAACGATGAGCTTTCTCAGAATTCAGAGGAAGCCAATTGAGTCCTTCCTAGCGCTGCATTTCCTGTCTGACCTTACTGGATTGTTATCATCAGTCCAGTTGAATGGTGCTTTATCTAGCTAAGATATAGCCACAACATTATCCTTCATGCACTAAAAAAGCATGCTTACATCCTACCATTACAATTCTGGTACCACCAACCTAAAGAGAAAGACTCCAGGTCAAACTGGATCTACTGCAACAGATTGACAAAACAACTCAGGTTGCCAAAAGTACAGACCTTCCTCTTTTTCAAGGGCTTCCTACCATGCCACGAGCCAAAGGAAACTGTTCCTTAAACACCCTCCAGGTTGGAGCTGAATAACTGGGAACATATATTTGTTGAAGAGCTGAGCAAACCGAGAAAGAGCTTTAAATAAAGAGCTAAAATAAGGGAGAGAAAGACTGTAGTTATGTTTTATTTTTCAAGGTCTAATAAATTCCCCTGTTGGGTATCAAAATTTCATGCTATGCTATTCACAATTTATAAGTATGAAAACTATTTTTACTAGTCCTCGCTAATAATGCCTTCAGTTCCCCTGATGTAGCACAAGGCACCAATCAGTCTAACAGTTGTAGAACTCCACAAGCACAAAGCGCGTTTAACATTAAGTAGATGAAAACTAATCTGAGATCTTACCTAGGGACTTGCTCTCAAACATTTTCATAATTAGTCACTTGCTATCAAATTTGAATTAAGGGCATCTATATATAGTTTCCTTACTCCCTCACAGCAGACTCTATATGAGAACTGAGGAGCTTTTGAAGAGAGGCCCCAGACGGCTGGGTATCATGCCTCAGGCTGTTGCTGAAGGCATCAAGACACACTTTAAAAACACACACACACACACAATGTTCTCTATTGCTCACTCAGAACTAGGCCTCAGAGGCTATTCAGTTATTTTCCAACATTTAAAGGCAGTACATTATCCTAAAACTACCACGTGTGTGGTATCTCTTAATATCCAGATGTATCTTAGGGGGCCCTTCCTACTCCAAACAGCACCCACCATCCTGCATCCCAACTTCACACATGGTTCCTCAGGAACTGCAGAGGGAAGCAGTGAACACAACCTTCAGAATCAGATGCTGTATTGGGTTAAAAACTAGCAAAGAGAATATTTAAATGTACTTACATGAAGAGGTGTTTGCTCCTTCGGTTGTTACTGATATTCTAATGGGAGACTCTATAAAACACAAAAGTGGAATGATGCTTTATTGAGTCATGCCGCTTAGATTCTTCCATTAGGAAGTGGCCTGGCTTGGGTACCATCTAGAAGAAGAGGACTAGAAAACAGTGCAACTGAAAAGCCGAAGCGTTTCAAAGTCAAAGGAAAATATATGCAATATTCCAAGACCACAAACGAGTATTTCTGTAGTCCAGATCCAGGGACTTTTAAAAGAGGAGAAAAGGGAGCAGGTCCATCTGCAAAGATAGCCCACACCAAACGCTGTATGCACTTGCTAGAAATACTTGAAACAAATCCACACTACTGGTGAGATAGATGATTCCTTTTCTGACGTGGGTGATCTTGACCTTAAGAAATGTGAGACCAAAGAAAATAATCCCCATATTGAGTGAGAATGAAAGTCAAGTTTTTCATGCATAGAAAAAATTAAAAACAAAAGAAAAAGAACGAGAATGTTTTCAGGCAACTTTGCATAAACATCCTGAGCAAACACGGTGCTGAAGAACCACTAGAAGAATTACATTAGGATTCAAACAAAACATGCTAAACAAGCACATAATACAATCACTGGGATGTGCAGTAGAAGGATTCTCTTAGGTCGCAAGGATAAGGGAGGGAAACCCCCTCCCTTATCTGTATGTAAGTACAGACCTGCATAAAACATAACTCATGCAGCAAAGAAGGCATGGGACCTAAGGGTCTTTATTAGTAAGAAATAAGAACAGCTTAGTATCAAAGAAAGATTGAAATTCAGCATCCAGAGAGTTATAAAGATTCAAGTAATATGTCAGAAAATAACAGTTACTGTCTATATTCCCAAGATAAGCACCACATAAATTTAAAAGCTCAGGTTTATAACAACATCTACTGGAGTTGGACGATTAAGTCCCTACACTAAAAAAAAAAATCCCTGAATGAAATGTGAAGAAATTCAAATAACTCAACAATTCTTTTCTTTTGATCTCTCTTTCTCTCCCTCCCTTTCTTTCTTCCTCCCTCTGCCTCCCACCTCTCTCTCTCTCTCTCTCTCATTCTAAAGATCCTCTTAGAGCTCAGGATCATCCCACCCTACAACACAGATACTTATACCTAAGTAATTACCCATGAATATGCCCTAAATATGGCAAAACTTGTCTAGGATATAGAAAAATTTAGCTGTTATGATTTTAACAATGGCTTTGAAGGGAAGATTAAAACTGGTGAAGGGAAGATTTAAAAAAAAAGTTAGATTGTGTCGTGCCAGATTATATGGCCTCCTGTAGGTTCAACAAGGTACAGGCCATAATATATATGAATATATATATATTCATATATATATATTCATTCAATGAAGCCAAAACTTTAAATACGAGGTAATGGCAAGAGCACTGAGCAGGAAGTATCTGCTTTTCTGAACCTACTGAGCTATATGACTTAACATTCCTAATGGTCATTTGTATCATAAAGAAAACGTTTTCTCATTTGTATAATGAAGAAAAATAATGTCTGGTTTCACGAATCTGTTGTCATTACTGAATGAGATGCAAAAATCTTATCAGGAAAAAAGGGAGTTATTATACCTTCGAAGTTGGTTTTGGTTTTGTATCTAGGTCTGCAAAACCTTGCTTCCAATTGAATACAAAGTTTTAAATACTTTAAAGTTCTGTTTACTACAGAATTACAGAGGAAAAGAAAAAGTAAAAAAAATCAGAGCAGATTAATTACATACACAAGTAGTGGAGAAATGGATGACCTGTGAGGATACATGCACTAGTACATTTGAGTCGTAAGTACTGAGAACCTGCTCAGACTACAGTTGCTCTCGGCAATTATTACAGGCAAGTGAGGAACAAACAAGAAACAACAGCGATGAAGTCAGTGGTTTGTTTTTCAACGTTAGTGACCCACACCCGATCATTAGATGCCCGAAGGTCAGATATCAGACACTGACCCATCGTCCAGGAGTAAAGTAGGATGGATGAGAGAGAGCAGAGGTTATAGGCTCAGAAGAGCACCTATGAAGATATAAAACCTGAATTGATAACCCGATGTCTCCTTTACTGCACTAATGTCACTAAACTGTACCTAGACACGGATTTCTCTTCCTCATGCATGCCTTTCGGCCCAAGGTCAGACTCCATTAAGGAAAATCCAAAAAGGCAGAATGAGCTGGAGGAAAATATTGGGGCAGAAAACAAGCAGGCTTAAATTTGGATGTAGAAGGGGTTCTGATTAGTAGAAGGAGCAGCCAGCAGCGATGTCTGCCATCCTGGTTAGTACCATTGGTCGAGCTGATTTGCCTTACCTGAAGACACATATGCCCTTTCGGTTGAGGCTGGCATGCCAGTGGTGATCTCTGCAAAAAAGAAAAGGTGATAGGATATTATGATGTATAATCAGGAGGCCGGGAACCAGTGCCACAGCCTGCCTTCAACCTAAAACTGAGTAAAAAGGAAGGAAGTATTGCAAGGGAGTGATGAAAGCAGGCTCTATCCATACAGAGAGTGGAAAAGGCAAAAAAAAAAAGAGACCGTCCAGACACGCAGTTCTCCTTTCTTGAGCAAAGAGCATGAGATGAATGGCGCTAGAATAATTAGGAAGAATTCCCTGCCCCCACTGGGGTCAGGGAAGGACAGTATCTGGCAAAGAGGTTGAGGGCTCCTCCTGAGAAAGGAAGGCAGCAATAGCAGAGCTGAGAAAAATCAAAGAATTATTAAATTACTGATCTTTGGAGAATTCCATTTTTGTTCCAAAACAGAAGCAGTCAATGTTTCTACTTGGGATTGGTGGAACACATCAAGTTCTGACATTGCACTCTACATAAAACTGACAATAATAATAATCAAGATTGGGCACCTTATCATATGATAGATGTTTCAGCTACTGAGGGGAGGGCATAAGGGGGCATCTCCCACCAGAGGGAAATGAAGTGAACACTAGCGTCGTGGGGATGGTGAGAGTCTTGTTCAAACTCAGACTTGCGTTCTTACCACCTTTGTGATGAAAGAAAATGATTCCACTAACTCATTCTGTTGTTAAGATGTAATTTTTTCAGCAAGGTATTGTTTTATAAAGCCTTCATGGCAAGGGGTAGATATGCAATGATGGGTATATTCAACATTCACTGTGTGTATAATTATTGTTATGACTGATTAACTGAATAGTATCTTACTATTTACTAACCAGGACAAAACAGGAAGTTGAATCTGTTATGATTTATTATATATACACTATAAAAGTTTCCAGATTCTACTAAAATCCTAAGCAGGTCAATTATGCTATCAATTATATAGCCTGTTAATCATGGAGTTAGAAATGTTCATGATCAATATAATCATCTTTAAACATAGATATGACCATTTAGGATTTCCATGACAGGATTAGTGTAATAGGTAAGAAAAATTAATCTAAGTGGCAATATTTCTTCAGCCTGAGAGGCTTCTCCAGAGATAAAAGGTTTTGTGAAACTGGAAGGAAAAATGGCATGTGAGATTCAGCAGGAAGGCTGACGAGTAACTGTCAGGTTAAATACGAATATATGAAGATCAGAAATAGACCTTAAGTAAGACCAAATGTGTCTTTCGCATACAAATTAAGTATGGATGGTCCTCTCTAATCGCGCATTAGGAGGACAAACCATTCAAGGTGTGCGACCATTACCAAGCCACTAAAGTTGCCTACCTGGGTTCTTACGCCCACCCAAAATGGGACAAAGTGAAAGAAACACGTGTGTGAGGGAGTATTATATCCTTTGGACTTTCTCAAGCAGCAGGGATTAAAGAGGATATTCTGAGCTGGTAATAGGGCAACATCTGTTCCTGAAGTGGCTACAACTCGCTTTCTTGATTTGGGCAGTAGAAAATGAAATTGCTCTACTCTGGGGAAAATTTAATCTACAAGAAACATTTTTATGAAAGATTTACAGCACTGGTCTATCTTTATGAATACCTAGAAAAAGATCCACATTCCCAAGCAAAGTGGCCACAGGAGGCACGATGCCTCCCCATTCTGTCCTTCAGGAGCATCAATGACTGACAGCCAGTGAAGAAGTGAGCTCAGGGTCACCACACCTGGGCAAGCGTCCCAATCCCAGCATGAATCAAGACTCTTCACATTTATTTTTGACAAACTAAGTAGTTGGTCACCATGACCTTCCAAGAAAAAAAAAATCAGAGCTGTTTTATCTTCTGCATAAAATATCTCACGTTAGAGGAAAGGTTAACCATAACGTTTCCTCTCTTAACCAAATGTTACATTAAAATACCAGAACAGGAGGTTACTACAAAGATGTATCTGTACAGAGACAACTTAAAATAGCCTCCATTCCTATAATTAGATATTTATCTTGGAGACCTTTAAAAATATCTGTAATGATTATAGTTCTAATAAAAACCTTCTGAATTATCTTAGTGGAAATCCAAGTTCAGAAGTTATATCCTTCTATACTAAAAGAGTCTTGATAATATGAAAAGTTAATCTTTTCATTAAAACCTCTTAGAAAGCATTGTTATGTGTATTTTTGGTAGAATTCATAGATTTAGAAAACAACCTATTGTTATAAGTGTGATTAGAAGTAACTTTAT
Organism: Desmodus rotundus; assembly: GCF_022682495.2. NCBI lineage: Eukaryota > Metazoa > Chordata > Mammalia > Chiroptera > Phyllostomidae > Desmodus > Desmodus rotundus. Next base: position 18,305,422 of record NC_071399.1, on the reverse strand, counting down.
CTGAAATTATAGATTTAGAAAATATTAAGTCCCACAATCTCCTTGATGTTTAAGAATCGTATTTTCCTGTAGCAATTTGGAAAGTTAAATTTGTTAATTTATAAAGGACATGCCCTTCATTAGTGCAAAATAATGAGGACTTAAAATCATCAGAAACTGAACACAACAGACAGCTGAGCAATTTATGCCGAGTAGGCAAGTAAACATAATGAACATTAGTATATTTGTAATGTTTGAATGTTTTTTTAATGAATTGGATCTGGTTTCAAAAAAAAAGTTGCAGTGTCTGAAAATACATCTTCTGGAAAGCAATTTTTCTAATCATTATATGCACATGACTTGTTTGAGACTTCACCAAGAGTATAACACAATAAATACAGCTATTTAGAAAAATACACGTGTATATACTATGTACAAACATACATATGATGTTTCTGTGTGCATTTAAACATCAAATCATATGACTCTGTTATTCTAAAATTTCAGGCCATTGTGCATACAAAACATTTGATCAAGTATCTTTTTTAAAGATTTAAGATGGGCACACTTATGTATCCTCACTGGTAAAGATGACTTCAGGGACATCTTTGAGTGTCAGAATTCTTGCTCATATGAGTGGTTACCTTAAAGCAGCTGGGAAATTTTAGATGGTGTAGAGACAGGATAGATACTATGCATTAAAAAGACACCTCTAGCCATGGCTGGCATGACTCAGTGGACTGAGCACTAGCCTGTGAACCAAGGGGTGGCAGGTTCAATTCCCAGTCAGGGCACATGCCTGGACTCCAGGCCAGGTCCCCAGTGCGGGGTGCGTTAAAAGGCAACCACACATTGATGTTCCTCTCCCTATCTCTCTCTCCCTTCTCCTCTGTCTAAAAATAAATAAAACCTTTAAAAAAGAGACAATTCTATTCCACTCATATTAGCATTCTTGGGATTCCTACACAATAGGTCATACGTGGAGTCTACCATACAAATTATTGACCCGATTTTGTCTGCTTCTCTGTGTAGCTCCAGGCTGTGCACCAATTCCATGGCATTTGTAACAACAGTGTCAACTGGGAGAAAGAATGAGGATAAGCCTGTTACACACATGAGACAGTCTTTTAAAGGACCAATTGATATATTAATCAAATTTCATAAAAATGTTTTTCTGCTCATCACAACCAAAACAGCTATTTTATGGTTATGAGTCCAATTGCTCTTATGGGATCTTAAATCTCACTCAAATAATTTTTCTCCTGATTAAAAAAAAAGAAAATATAGTAGAAGATATGACTGACTAGTTGTATGTTCTCCTGCATTCATCTTTTAAAAGGCAGCAGTATTTAATTAATTTGAAAACCAGCTAGGTCTATTATTCTCTTCCCTTGTCCAGTGCCCAGGAGTTTTCATGGAGCTTCTTAGATAAGAATTAATTGCTAAATTACGGTTTCCTGTACACAAACCAAGCTAAATAGAAATAAACATATAGTGTATGAGCTTTGGAAGCATAATGTATGTGGCCTTTTAAACTGCCATACTTGAATTCATAAAAGGAATCCCTGGTATCCATCATGTAATGAGTACTCCCTTTGTGAGACCCTTCTCTTTTTTTTTAATTTTTATTGTTATTCAATTACAGTTGTATGCCTTTTCTCCCCATCCCTCCACCCCACCCCAGCTGAACCCCCCTCCCTCCCCTACTTCCACCCTCCCCCTTGATTTTGTCCATGTGTCCTTTATAGTAGTTCCTGTAATCTCCTCTCCTCACTGTCCCCTCCCCACTCCCCCCCGGCTATTGTTAGATTGTTCTTAACTTCAATGTCTCTGGCCCATCAGCAAATGAGTGGATCAAAAAACTATGGTATTTTTACACAGTGGAATTCTATGCAGAAGAGAGAAAGAAGGAGCTTATACCCTTTGCAACAGCATGGATGGAACTGGAGAGCATTATATGCTAAGTGATATAAGCCAGATGGTGAGGGACAAATACCATATGATCTCACCTTTAACTGGAACATAAGCAAGAGACCCTTCTTTATATGAAAACTCAACTGGACTTTGTTAGGTGTACACAATCCCAGAAGCAGTTAGCAGTTCGCATAGATTTAAACCTGTCTACTGTAGGACAAATTCCTTTTTTTCAAATAAGGTAGGGATTAAAAGGTATTGGAAAATCAGAAAACATAAATTTCTAAAAACTGGCTTAACAAACTGATTGGCTATGTGTATATTATTTTCTAAGCGACTGAAAATAATGGAAATATAGTCAGTTTCCCTCAAGCATAAAATGATCGCAGGGAAATTTCATAGTTTTTCTTAAATCATTTCATATATATCTAGTTGCTAATCGAAGTAGATTTAAATAATGAGTTGCATGGCAGAAAGTTCTGAATATTGAAAGGGAGACTTTTATGATATGCTAATTTTATTCTAATAGTTATAGAGCTGTCTTAAAGGGACTAAACATAGTATCACACAGCAAGGTCACCTTGCTACATTTTTTCTACTTTTTCTGGGAAGAAAAGAACATACTCCCCCTTACATGTCTTCTCGTGACCCCTGCCATGCCTCCTACAATCTTATATAAAAATATATTCTAAAGATACTGGCTCAAAGAAAGCATCTGTGTGAGAATTTAAGAAAATCATAAGGAATATTTTGCATAGGATGGAATTAGGGTAATTGGCTCCAGCTACATACCAGGATTTTTCATCGAGGCTACCTATAAAGAAATTCTCAAACCATAGTTGTGTACTTACTAGAAAAATATGGCAAAGTGCCTAAGACAACATAAAATAAACAAAATTACCGATATTTTATAGAAACATAAATTAAAACCTCAAGGGAGTTCTATGTAATATTTGGATAACATTTCATACCTCTAAGCCTTTTTTTCTAGGACCCCCAGAGAAAAAGAAATTCTTGAGAATCCCACTCTCAGCCCAAGTCAATAGTAAATACACGTTAGGAAGACAGGGCTGAGCCCTGTGGCAGTTTACCATCAGGGTTGAGTGTTCTTTCTCTCTCTGAGAGAGTGTTTCCGTGCGACCTTTGCCCAGATTCCCAGGGAGACAGGGATGTGACAACACGAAGTAGTGCCTCGGAGTCCCACAGCGCTCAGACGCACGCTGGCTTCTATGATAATCGAGCTTGATCTGGATATAGCCACTTCATGGGGGCAGTGGAAGAGGGTGAAGGACCAGAACGTTACATGTTTTCCTTCCGGGTGCACTACGACCGAGCCCCTGTGGGGCAGTGAGAAGAGGCTCCCAGCACACACAAAGCACAGGCCTTCTTGGTCACGGTCACGGCGCCTGCCGTGAGTGAGCTCTGATGAGCGGCTCTGCCCACCCCTGCCACTGAGGACACGGGTGATTCCAGGCAGCCTAGCTCCTGGCTGCCCTCTCCTGGGCTGGGCCCACAGTGGGCACCTGATGGGAAGGCAAATGATTTGTAAGCTCTCTAGGTCTTCCCATGTGGACTGGCACAGTAAGCTCTACACATTAGATTCTCTCTAGGGGAATTTGATTTGGGAACGAAGGAAACAATCATAGAGAAGGAGTTAAAACTGACAGAACGGCTTAAAAAGAGCCATGAAGAAGAAGATGGCCCAGTGGGGTCATATCAGGTCCAAGTGTGGGATTATGAAGAAGCGTCGTTGAAAGCACGCAAGGTGAGAAGATCAAGAAAGAGCAAGAGGAGTCCAGAAGTATCTGAGGCACATGAAAGGCAGCAACAGAGAAGAGCCACAGACTCCCCGTGTTTACATTCTCAGAGGTGCCCCGGGTTCAGTTCAATCTCCGTGAGGCCCAGTTCCAACGAAGGTCTACTTCTTCCCATGGAATCTCTTTCTCCTCATGCCTCGCACCATCCCTTCAGTTTTTACTTTTTACAAACCAAAGAATCAACCTGAAACACTGGCAAACACACCCTCAGGTATAGAGTGAGCTACGCTGGACCAGGAATTAAAGGAATCTGGGTTCATGTCCCCTTTTGCTACTAAATATCTTCCGATGCTGAATGTGTCTGTTTAAGACACAGTCTAAGTCTCCATTTCTTCTTAAATACAATGAGAGGGCTGGATAAGGGGGAACTCATCCTAATGTTCTAAGAAGAAAATAAAGACAAGACCCCCTCCTTTGTAAATGAGATACTTTGTTCTCCCTCAGATGCTTTGAAATGGCCAATAAAAGCCCACTCCCTGAACAATTTTAGTTGGTTGTTCAAGAATGGCCTTCTTACAATGTTCCATGAAGTTCTCTTTATTCTTGTCAGGTATTTATTATTTATTATCAAAAACTTCCCTACTTTCATTTCTCTACACTATAGTTGGTCAATAAGAAGTATACAATATTGAAACCAATTCTTGAATGCATACGCAAAAATGATGTTTCTTCTACAAGAGAGATGTAAAAAGCCATATTTTCCAACTTTTGGAAAGTAATGGAAAAGGAAGCCTATGAGTTTTTTCCAGAAATCACAGAGTGTTAAATAATTCACTGCTTAACCCAGTAAAAGAGAAAACATCGAGTAATTATTACCACTGTAAGCACTCGGTGAGACCATGATACTTACTCTAGTTTTATTTTCCTGGGACTTTACGGTATGCATAGTTTCACTATCCAATCCAGGTGTCAAAGTCATAATTCAATAGCATTTACCACAAGGAGACACACTGAATCAAGCAAACCAGGGACAAACTGAAAGCAAGCTACTAAACGTGTTTTAATAGGAAAAAAATAAGCTGCTAATATTAATTTATAAATTTGTGTTTCAAGTAGCATCCTATAAAATTCTACGTGGATGAAAAATAGTGGCGAAAATCTATTACTTAACCTGTGCTGACTAAGAAGCAAAGTGATGTTATATTTACTCATATAAATTTTAAATGACTTTCACATTTTTAAACTATAAACACAGCTTCTAGAAATGGTGATGGAAACTACTTTTCACTGTCGTCCTTCACTCTCCGGGGAGGGAGGTATTAAAAAATGAAAGCAATGAACTATGATTACACTGCAATAGAGCAGTTTGTTGGGAAATCTTGAGAAGAGTAGGAATTAAAACCTGTATTTTCCCAGCCCTTCCATATTTTTCCCCAATATTTTAATTATTTTTTCTTATAAATTTTTTTTACTGATGTTCAAAGACCGTTGTCCCCATTTTCCCACCACCACTTCCCCTCATCCCACCCTCCCCCACCTCCCACCCTCAATCCTGCCCCATTTGGCTTTGTCTGTGGGTCCTTTATACATGTTCTTTGACAACCTTTCCTTCCATATTCTTATCTCACTCCTTTCTATCTATCCTATCAAGTCAACTGGCACAAACTCTGTATACCGGTCTCCTATTGGAGTTCTCCCTGAAAGTTATTTTTACTCTTCCATTGCGGGACTAGCATTTTTACATCATCACCTTACGAGATCAGGCCTTTGCAGGGGATGCACTGTGTCATCTATCTATTACCTAGAAGCAGTTCCACAGGCCTGATTTTGTCATGGACGGCAGGGCTGGTGAAGGTGGCAATGAAGTGCCATTTTCATAAAGAAAAAGCAGCAGCTATTATTTCAAGAGATTGAGACACTCACTGCCAGCGCACTGACAGCCTCTGTGGGTGACTCCATCCAACGATGGAGTGTTGGGGTGTCACAGACAGACAGCCACCAGCAGTGGGTCTTTCACTTTCCTCAGATAACACAGAGACGTTGTCAGAGGGTAGGCAGCAACGGGTACCCCCAAGTCACTTGTTGAGCAAATGTCCCCAGGCACTGTTCTCTGGGAAGCAGAAGCTCAAGACTATACTCAGTAAAGAAATGCTTTGCCTAGACTCCCCTAATTTCAGAATTAATAAGCCTAAAAAGAAAAAAAAAGAAAAAACTACTAGGCTTAACTTTCTACTACCTTGAGTCAGATGCACTAGAAATACATCTAAGCACATAAGAATTGCCAAGACTAAGTGAACACTGTATTGTTCACACACAGTGTACATGTGTTTACCTATAATAGATGTAGGCAAATATATAAAGTATACATAAATTCTGTATACACATATGCATTCTGTAATAAATGCACACACATACATACATATTCTGTTGCTGATAGAGCCAAAGACTTGAATGCCCTCCCCAACTAATTTAATAGGAGGTATGGATCCTTCCTTTGAGTGGCCAGGCCTATCCTCAGTCATTCACAGCTTCATCAAATCCTTTAAAAAAAATCTGTGCATATTTCAGGTCTATATAAGCTCAGGGAGTAGCGCTTTCTGGAGAACACACAAAATACTTAAAGCATATGGCTTTATCTGTTCTCGATGCTACTTAACACAGCAGTTTATTACAAGACTTACCACGTATCTCGACTACTCCTGTGACAGACTGAGAAATAGGATGTAGTAGGGCATCTCTTACCATTTGAATCCACAATGGTGATATTGGCAGAGGCACTGTCGTTTCCTAACTTGCTGATCACTTGGCACATATATTCTCCAGAATCAGCCAGTGATGCTTTGTTAATGCGAAGTTCTGACTTCCTGTAAGATCAGAACCAAAGCGGTGTAAGTGTATTTCACAGAAATACAACGATCATAAAATATATTTCTCTGCAGTTTCAGAGTCCTCAAACTCCCCCTCCCCACTACGTGCACCATAATAAACACAGCTTCCCAGTACAGAGAGGTATTTTACCAAGAGTAAAAGTTAGACACAAAGCATCGAAGTTAAACCATGGGTATAGTCTTCATTGTATCACTCAGATCGGGAAATTAAAAGAAGTTTAATTTTTCTTTTCATTCCTTTACCACCGCCATCGTGCCTCAGATTTTTCTCTCAACTCCACTGGTAAATTTTCTTTCCTCTCTATTTCTAAATGTCACCTGCCATTTAGGAAAGGAAAAAAAGTGTAAAATCCTTTCTTACAAACCTGGTGAGGACAAGACACTTAAGGCCAGAATAGATTAAAATGCTCTGCACCTCTTTTCTCAGTAGAGTAATATCAGGAACTATGTTAATTCTGAATGAAAAGGATTTATCACTTCCAAAAGAAAGGGAATCTGTCTTTTTCTTTAAGACTCTCATTGCTAGGAGCTTAGTACCTCACAGACTGTTCTTAGCGATGGAATAAATACTCATGCCACAATAGCACACACTTCTGTAACACTCTGCACAATAAATCAATACCCAGGACTCTCTGTGAACACGGGCAGCATTGCGATTGCATTTGTCTCTGGGTCTCTGTTGCACATTGCCTATCATTTATGCAGTCTGTGCGATTTAAAACCTCAGAAATACCGGGATGGGCTCAGCGTTTACTAAAACCTTTTATTCTCTTTATTTTTTTGTTTCTGTAACTATTTTTAATAGGATGAGGTTACTGTTACAATATGAAGCCTTTTAAAGCATCCTTGTATACTCAAGCCTGGTACCAACTGCCTGGGCTCCTGAGAGGAAACAACAGTAAGTAAAGAGGGCAGGAAGCAAAGATAATTCAGAATTATATGCAAACCTCCCATAAATTACACCTGCCTAGTTTTTTAGTGACTATTCTGGTCATTTGCCATATAATAGTATAATTAAATTAGAACAATTATGCCAGATTTAATTTCTACTCTTCTCCTCCATTCTGGCAAACTGAACCACACACCCCATCCCACATGTACGCCTTGTGATCTTCCATCCCGGTGCTCTGGCCTCGACTGGGGGCCCCCAACCCTAACTATCAAGATATTAGCTGACATGATCACAGAAAAACCATCTTGCATGTCAATTCCTTCAAAAGACGCCCACAACCATGCAGCCGGAGCCACTCTCTCCTTGGCCTGAATTCTGACAGCTTTGCGTACCCCCCTCATGACCCCATAGTGCCTGCTGTGCGTCCTATCTCTCAAGTTGGGGCACACACACTTTAAAGGGGGAGTCCATAATTTAAACTTCTCGGTAGCCCCAAGTGTGCCATCTCGATATCACTGCTTTGTCCTTGGTGCACCCTCAAACATTATGAGAAAAATGTGTGAATACACGAAGAAAATATCTGGATGTCCCCACTTAAGCTCTCTGCCAGACACACCGTTCCTCCCTTCGGCTGTAGGCAAGGAGGGCACAACGTGAAGAGGGCGGAGACAGAAGGAGGCGGTCCAGAGCAAGGGCAGCAGGGGCCAAGCCAACATGTGGACTGAAAACTAACTCCAAGAGCTGTGACTCAGAACGATGTCAACAGATAAACTTCAGAAAACAAAACAAAAACAAAAAAGTGTAGTTTGCTGAAATAAGTTTAAAAGACATCAGGTTCAGCAAAGTCAGGCTTCTATTTTTGTTGTCGCTTTTTAAATCCTACGTGATTCCTCAGTCTTTAATATGCGAATGTATTTGGACTCTCCAAGAGGGAAATATATTCATTTGGTTTCTCTCAAACTTATTTGACCATGGAGTCCTTGTCATTCACATAGTTTATCTGTTAATGTTTTCCAAAAATAATGGTCTACAGAACAAAGTTGATAAGAAGTGGGCCTGATATATCGAGGACCTAGTTTATCTATGTAAAAAGGGAAGACCCAAGGGCCATTTAAACAGGGATATTCACATATTAATCAGAGAGGTTATTCACAGAAAAGTTTCCCTGAAGTATATCCCTATAAGCCAAAATAGATCATTTTGATGGCAAGTACCTTGGCAAGCAGATATTAAGATTTAATAATAAAATGGAACAGCTCTTAAAATTATCAAAATAAACAATATTAGGATATTTACTCCTTCTCAAGTTCTGTTAAGATTTAAGCCTGGTTTGGGGTATTCAAATCTAGTGTTTTTTAAATATATTATCAGCTATTTGTACACGTTGTTCATACATGACAAGTTTCCCTCACGACACCTACGAAGGAAAATGAGAAACAACGTAACAAATACTACAACAAGCTTGCCCTTCCAAAGTAGCGTACTTAGCTGAAAGAATTTTCATTTATAACCATGGAACCACTAACAATAACTGACAGATAAATTACAAAGAATGTCAGGATTGGAATACCCTGGTTTTCAACACAGAATAAAAAGTGAATTCCTAAAATAAGATAACAGCAATTTTGGGGTTAAGCCCCAAAACTCTGAAATGGGATCATTAAACCAACATTCTAAGAATGTACAACACCCCAAGATTATTGCAATTCCAAGAATACTCCTTTTTTCTTATCTATCTAAATCTAGGAAGAGTCCTTTATGAAATGTAAAGATTCTTTCTTGACCCTGTGCCATTATTATTTTAACTACAGAACTGAGTCAAACCATAAGAAACATGGTAATCAAACTTACAGAACATCATCTTAAAGGGATGGTTCTTAAAATCAAAATTCTCCCAATAGACATGGGCATTGTTTTCTGGAATAGTATGCCAAGTAATGTAAATAAGTGTTATGCTTTAAAAAGAGAGAAAGAACACACACAAAAAAGAAAAATTTTCTATGCTCAGATAGCCATTGCATTAAACAAAATTAAATATATTTCTTTACAACAGTACCTCGTAGTTGTTTCTATACAAATATGTGCTGTGAGTTTCTAAGACAGGCGTGACACGTGGTAAGGAATCCTTTCTATCGAGATCACTCTTGGGGATTCTCCCACTGAACAGCAATGGGCCAAGACCAAGATTCAATTCAATCACCATAAGCCTAACACATACATTCAGGTTCAAAAATTAGTAGCAGAAATACAGGTTGAAAGAGACATGCCTTAAGAACAATATATACAGGAAAAAAAGGATTTCAATTAGTCGTGTGTTTAACATTACTCCATTTTAAACATGTAATAAAATAAAACTGAAAAAGAAAGAAATGCATTGCTTGGTCAAATCAATATAAAAACAACATAAATCAAATTGGATAAAAGTCTCAATACACTGCTCACAGGCTAGATCTCATCTAGAATATTGAGTTATGTTTTGAAGTGGCATTTGATGAAAAATATCAATAACTAGAGGACTTTAAAAGAGGGTGGTCAGAATTGAATAGGACACAGAGAAGATTCTGTTAAAGAAACAAAGGTCCCGCTGGCAGGCAGTTACGAACAAGAAAGGGGTGGCTACTTTAACGCATTTCATCACTGTCATCTAGAAAAGGAAATTATTTGGGGAAGTTCTTGAAGGAGAATTGTATCTTAGAGGAAAAAGAGAAGGCATATTTTAAGTGAATGGGGAGCTTGTGAAAGAGTTCGGTTTTCTTCTTCCAAAAGACTGAAGGCTGGATAACCACCTGTCAGGCATACTCTTAACAAGAATCCCTCTATGCAGAGAAAGATTAAATTAGATCAGTAGTTTCAACCACTTTTGGAGAAAAAAATCGTATTTTAAAATGAAAGCTTAAATCAGAGCCTCATATTTAAATATGCGTTAAAGAGAAAAGTGTTGGGGCCAAGGTGGTTGGCAACCCTTCTTTCCGTCCAGTGGAAACTTAAGATTCTCCAGGGAACCAAGGGAAAATCACTGATCTAGGTGCTCGTGATTAGGGCCTCTTCGAATGTTCATTGTATATGTAACTACAAGATTCTTCAAGCCTTGTGTCTTAAGAGAAGGAATGGGAAGTACTGTAGCAAGAGCGTGGAAATAGAGAAACCTCTCTTGAAAATCATGTAATGCAACAATTTCGGGCTTTGATAAGTACGGATACAACAGTTCTGCTTTATTCTCAACAGGTTCCCATATCGAGTCTGTAGGAAGGATATTAACTTGTACAAAATTAGTGAAATTCCCTTCCAATAATAAAACTAACTTTTTGCTCTTTAATTGATGAGTTATCTGGGAATCTGGGAGGGTTTGATGTTTTGGTGGATTTTTGTTTTCTAAAAGTATTAAAAGAGTTACTTTATGTAAAGTGTTTAAAACAATGCTTAAAATATGGTAAGCTCCTTATTTTTAGTTTCTGTCTTTTTACCATTTTTAAATTACTTTTTATTGTTGTTCAAGTACAGTTGTCTCCAAAAATATGGTAAGCTCCCCATAAATGTTAGCTGTTATCATAATTACATTCTACACTTCTGCAATGTTTAGATTTTTTACAATAAGCATACACTACCTTGGAGATCAAAAATATAACACAATGTAAAACTAATTAATGCAAACTGACTTGTAAATAAGTTCTAAATATTAATTTCTTTTTCTTCTTTTGTATGGAAATGCAAACCATGTTCCTTCAACAAGTGCTCACTAACAAGACGGACTCATGGTTCCAATACTTACTATCTCATTGTTTTTATTTGCTAGATTCTGCCACTCTAGTTTCCATGCCAAGACAACTTAAATGTATAGAGGGGTCAGTTTATGTAATCCATGTTATTGTTCTGATCTCTAAAGAATCATGTATGAGCTCCGTGTGTGCACATGTATGTGTGTGCATGTCAATACAGCTTCACATACTGTAGAACTGCCAGTAATTATTACACTATATAGAACCCAGCACTGCACGAAATGCCTCGCATGCACCATATGAAATAGGCACTTGGTATCCCCATTTTATATGAAAGAATTTGAGATTTTCTTACATATAAAGTTAAAATGACCTCCCGGAGCTGCTAAGCTAAAGAGAAGGGATTATGTATTAACTTTTTCTGTTATAGAGAAAAAGCCTGCAACAATTAACAACAGGAGAAATAAATTTTTTAAATGCTAAATTTGATCAAATGAGTAGAGCCAATTTTAAACAAAATTAAAAATGTAAGAGCAGAAACGAAGAGCTGAGACAAAATTAAGGGCACCCAAAAGTGTGTGCCATGCACAGGCAACGGGAAGTCAGTTCTCAATGCAGCTAATAGAGAGCAGATATTTAAATGAGGCCAATCAACAGCCCCAAATACGAATCTCCACACACTAAGCTCTTTAACCAGTTTTCTTCATCAAAATCATTCACCAGGCAAAGGAAACAAGAACAAAGGAAGAAGCAGACACATACCACTGGGGCAGTTCCCATTTCTTTTAATTGGTCCCACACTTTGCTTGGCCAAATAAAACAAACAAAGACTCAGATGTGAACTCAGAATCATAGGAAGAGCATGTAGGAATGCAGTTTATTAGTAGGAGCAGGGGCAGAAGGGAGATAAGACTTTATATTACAAAATAATAAAAGTTGCACATTGGTTTGAAAGCTTTTCATAACACTAAGGGGCTGAAAGGAAATTCTGGCTGCTGTGAACAATGTAGATTATAAAATGTGAAAAAGAACCCTTAGACTAAAGACTGGAAAACAGTCAATGTTTTACTTAAATAAAGAGAATGCCAAAGAAACCCTAAACCTCACACTAAAATTCCCCTCTGCTGGGTGATCACCATCTAGAGGTAAAGTTCACTGCTTCTTGGACTCTTTGCTAAGGTCAAGTGTAGGAAGATGAAGCGTAAGTCAAGCAACCAAGTTCAGTAACCACTGTAGACCATTAACATTTCAAACATCTTGGAAATGAAAAATTATATATATGAAGGTAAAACTGAAAAATAAAAATGTTTTCATCCAAGGCTCCACTCTAGACACGTTCCTAGCCCTGTGTTGTGACGTTATTGTAGATAGCAAAATCACAAGTATTTGTTGAAGAACATGGGACAGGGAGTCAGTCCAATTTCACACCGAAGTTCTACCACTCATTGACATGCGATGTCCAGGGAGAAACACCCTTCCTTCTCAGCATCTTAATTTTAAGTGAGTATAACAATAACAGTATTCATCCTCTTATATAAAGACACCTTGAGATAATAGAGCACCTTGTAAGTGTTAATTAAATTTAGATTCAGTTTGTTCCTTTAAACTTAAGAAAAAGGGACAAGTCTAATTTTTTTAAAAAGACAAAACTTCAGAAATGACTGATTGCCCAGTTCTGAAGTCTGATAAGATGATCACTTATCAAATAGCTGCCCACTTTACACAAGAAGTCTTATTTTTCGATCAAACATGTCAAATGTTCTTCTGAGAGTAATATATAGTTACATATCTTAAATAAAACGTCTTTTCTTTCCCATGTAAATCTTTCCAGCAAAGCTATTGTTTAAAAGAAGCCGTTCCTGAACGTTGGCCTATCTGGTATAATGGGATTTTATTAACATGTAGCCAGTGCTCTTAGCTGTCTGGACCTACGGAGCCACTATGAACATGCTTTTCTGAATACTAATGACACTTCCACATGCCATCCAAGCCATGTAGCAAATTGCCTCTTTAATGCAAAAGAAGAGTACTCTTTCGAAACTGTCTGTATTTTAAGCAGCTCACTTTTTTTTGTTTGTTTTTTGTTCCTTATTTTCACAGTATCTACCCAACCTCATTTATCTCTCTCTGGGCCTCCCCATACTGATGCTTGCAGTCTGCAGACGCTTTGTTCTGTTCCTACAGCCTGGATAAACCTCTCCTCCCTCCCTTCCCCCTCCCCTTCTAGAATATCTAGGAAGCCACCACTGTCCCTGGCTGGGGCCCCTCCCTCTTCTGTATTAGCCTCTTTCTACAGCATCTCACCATTGTTACTATTGTGCAACTTAAAACTGACTACTGGAACTGTTTACATTTCTCTCCCCTCTAGACCAAGCCTCTTAAGGACGAGCAGGTCTTGTTCACCTCTGTGTACCCCGGCATCTAGCCCAGGGTCTGACACAAAGCAACTTGTCCGATAAAGTGTAAAATTCCCATCTACTCACTGTTCCACTCAGCCTGGCCTCTGGACGGGGCCTGCTTCTGACTGTGATTCCTGCTCTTCTCTGCAACTGCCCACCCACCTCACCCACCCCTCCAGGGGGACCCTCTCCCTGCAGCAGAGTCAAATCTGCCCTCTCACAGCTACTGCTGAAGCTCTCAGGGTCTCCCCCGCTTCTCAACGCCTACGGCACTTCATGTGAGTGGCCTACAACTAACATAGCACTTAGTTTTATTGTCTGATAGGATGTGCTAGACATTTCATGTCCCTAATTCAATCCTGACTTATGATAGAGTAGAATTTACCTCAATATAACTCATCATTTTCTAAAAGACCACTATTTGTTAAACTGATGGGCTGCTTAAGAATCCTAAAGCTCCCCAGGCCAACCGTGTTTTATCACAGTATCAGTGGGACTCCTACGTTTCGTGGAAGTCTGAACTAGGTAATCTCTATACAGTCTGATGAGCCCTAGGGGTAAAGATTTCAACCTATGGTGCCTCCATGTCTCCACGGTTCCGGCATAAACCCTTTCACGGGCACTTAAATATCATCGGTATCATCTGACAGCTACATAGAAATGAAGGGGACATTACGCTGCCTGTGAAGAAAACTTAATTCCTACTAACTTGTCAATTTGATGAAAAACAAACCAGATATACCAAAATCTAGCTAAAAGTATTTTTTAACTCCTCCATAAATATCATAACTATTTTTTCAATATATTCTCTCTCTTCCCCTCCCCACATGCACATGCTATTAAACACCATGCGTGCTCTTCCAAAGAGGGAAGGAAGCATTAAGAAATCCAAGAAACAGATTTGTATTTCAGCTTAGTCTTACTAGTTGTGTGATTCAAGGCGAGGCATAACGCTTTTTAACCCTTGATTTCTTAGTCGCAAGATTGGATACCACGCCCCAGTTCAACTGCCCTTACTGCCTATGGAAATGTCATAAAAAATATTATGCATAATAACAGCATGACACTTTACAGTACTGTTTTTTGTAATCTCTGAAGTACCACCCTGCTGTAGAGAGTGATACCCATTCTTTCCCCCACACTTTATTATACTTCCAAATCATTCTTGTTACTGCTTATGTCTTGTTATTTACACAATCAGTAACAAGTATAAACAGAATAGTTAATAAAACCATGGAAACCAGGGGGGAATCCCTAATTATGGTTATTATAGCAATTAAACATTTTGGCAAAATGAAATGAAATTTCCATTATAATCACCCTGCTTTCTCTTGCTCATGAGTGTGTGACAACCTTTTGGTTACTGTCCTATGAAATCAAAGTACGGAGGGAGATTCTTTTGTTGTTAATAAATAATAAAAATGGGATTTTGTTTGTGTGAGGCCTTGGTACTCTAAACAGCATCTGTCTTATTTTGAAATTGAACTTTGGGTTCTAACCAATTACTATTACAGCAGCTACCATTAACCCCATCTTTTGTCGTCCCTTCTATCAACCCCCACCCTGCGGTTTTTCCACGTCCATCCTTTTCTATCCTCGTCTAGAAGTTCTAAGAGTCAGAAACTTCAAAATCTTTCCTGTATAAGACACAATTTCTGGTCACTATACAATGAAAATCTTTTCATTTATTGTACAGCATGTTTTTGATAAATCTGTGTGTATTTATTAAGCTGTAAGTATTTGCCTCTGCTGTTATATGCAATAACTTACCCTGGCCTTTTTTGTATCTTGATGTTCTGTGGTTTGTTCTTTCGGTTTAATTCATTCCCATTCTTGAACCATTTGAATCTGAGAGAGGAATATTCAGAAATGGTCTCGCACCGAAGCACTAGTTTAGAGCCTGCCGCGGACTCCTGGCTTTTCATCTCTTTCAATCGGAGAGGCAAGGCTGAAAAGAGAAAGAAAAAACGTTCTGATAACCTGGTAATCTTTTGAAGAGAAGTATCACTTTTGGGTGAATCTGATCAAGACACCATTCCCAAAGATTTTACCATCTGAGAAAGAGATAGAAATGGGGTGGGGGGCACACCAGCCAAAATGTATCTCAACTTAAAGATTAAAATGCCAAAACAAAATATACCTTGGGGGGGGGTGGGTAAAAAGACAGCCTAGATTGTAAAATTCTTTACTAATGTTCTAGATACTTATTTCTTCAGTCTTTACATTCTCTGGTACCATTAAAAGTCCTGAACAGTGGGTCATTTCAAAGAACCAAAACCTGTGCTGAAGAAGAATGCGTAACTGGGGAAGTTTGCATCCCAGGCCACAACTGATCTGCATCGCAGTTCTGCACACAGGTCCTGCACAACAGGCATCCCATCCATTTTTTAAGTGGAGAAGTGTAATTTCAGAGACAGGTAAGTAACTGACTTCTCCACGGTTACAATTTTCTGGAGAGTCAGGGTTAGATGATCCTATCATCAAGGGGAAGAACAAACAGAACTCATAAATCTTAACAACCCTCCTTTCCCCCAAGACAGTAATTCTTTGGTGACATCACTCTTTAATTGGACCTACAGTCGCTGTCCCATGAGACAATGTATGACTATTCCAGATGACCTCCACACTCACGTCAAATGATCATTTTGGCTGGATTGAGCTCTTCTCAATCTTCTCCACAGAGACTGGGAGTGCTCAAATTGTGCATTGACTTGTAGAATACCTTACACCAAACACCTATATACCATTCTTATTTTAAGTAAGACTGCCTGAAAACGTCTCTATTCTCTACTGAAATAGTACTGGGCAAACTGTAATAATAGGAGATTGGCTTCAAAATAAAATGGTGGTAAGGAATGAACAGGCCTAAAAATGAAACAAATTTCCCAAGAAGTTGACCACTGTGGAAGCCACCACGTATACGTGGTGGTTTGCTATACGATTCTATACAGCATTCCAACTTGTTCCTAACAAAACAGTTTAAAAATAAAAGAATAATGAATGGACTTTCCTCTGCACATAATATCTCATTTAATAATCACCATCACAGAAATGGAGGTCTCAGCAACTCTGTGTCCACTGAGTCTTAGCAAAGCCAACTACAAATCTATTTCGGCTCAAGTTCAGGAATCAACAGCAAGTCCCAGAAAAACAAAACGCAGAAAAACGAGAGAGCAGCTCCCTGATGTAGTGCATAATCACTCACTGGGCAAGGCGACCGAGACTCCAAGGACAGCAATCAGAGCTACGCTAGACACGAACAGGAAACGGGGGATCGTTCCTACTCAGGGTATGCTTGTTTTTCTACAACTCTTCACTCACCAAGAAAATTTTTTTAAAAAGTGAGGAACGAGAATATAGAGGTTCCAATAAATTACAGCAAAAACCATCTGAATGTTGTGATTTCTCATCAGTGTTCCTACAATGACATGTTCCCCTTTTACTTATTTGGAGGCTGGGAGATGAGGTGGAGAAGCAGGCAAGTTAGGAAACTTATTTCAGCTGTTCTCAGCCCTTGATACCTGACAGTTTTGTCTGACAGCTTGAAAATAAGATTTACTTCCTGAACAGATTTCATAGGAGTCTTTGTTTCAAGATGTGGTTCACGAATCTCTGTTTGGGAGGTTTTTAAAAACAAACTAAATTCTCATCCATCTGGAATAGTGTCTGTCCACTCCTATAAACTCTTTAAGATCATTTTCAATTTTTTAAGCCTGGTGAAGGGTTTTAAAGAAATAAATTTGGGGGAACTAAATGGCACCAAGTAAACCAGCTTCCATATATTAAGAAAAAAAATGTCCTCATTATTTAATCATGGAGTAAAAGAACTAGCTTGATTTGGGGGGGAGGTTGTTTTTGTTATTATTTTTTTGCACATCAGAGCAAAACTCTCAAGGTTTATTCCTTTGCCTACTCCATACATACATGTACTTATCAATACAGTCTAAACAAAAATTGACTAGGCTGGTTTCTTTAGTTTGAATAAATAATTTTCATGCCACTTGCACCTCTTTTTCCTTTCTTTTGCTTATCCCCCACCCTCACCCTCCTGTCTTCATTTATTTCTTATTTTCTCATTAAGGATCTTGATTTCAGTCACAAGGAAACAATTGGACAAATTCAAATGGACACGTATTCTACAAAACAACTGGTCTGGACTTTCAAAATGTCAATGTCCTAAATGACAGAAGGAGACTGTGAAACTCATCTAGATTCGAGGATATTAAAGAGACATGACCAATAAATGGATCTTGCTTCATGGGAAAACAAAAGTAATTATGGGCAGTGTTGGGACCATTGGGAAAAAATGAATGTAGCTATTGTATCAAAATTACATTCCTCTAGTGTGATCACCATACTCGCTATGGTTACGCAGAAGAGCGTTCTGTTTTTAGGCTATGGTATCTGCTGAACTATTTCCATGTCATGATGTCTGCAACTAAATACCAAATGATTCAGCAAACAAGAAACTACACACAGAGAAAGCAAAAAAAGGAGTCTGGGTTTCTCTTTTTTCCCCCTGCCTTTTATATCTGGTCTTGCTGCCTTTGAATAAAAGGCTCCGTCTTACATTAAGTACTTTTAAAGTCTTGTTTACGTTTTTAGTCATTAAGAAGGTTCTTGGAAATATGTGTGTTATGATTTACAAATGTAGCTCTTGAGAATGCAATATCTTCATGTAAAATCTGTGAGTGGCATGGCACAGAAACCTTTACCTGGTTCAACCTCATAGCCATGACTTTGGTGCTCCAGTCCTCCTAGGTGGGAGGGTAGCAATCGCTAATCTGGCAGGTCAACGTTCACCCTTTCCTCTCAGGTTCATGTGCAAAGACTGGTACGTCCTTTGTCCTTAGACAGGGTCTGTGATGTAAAGAGGCAGATACCTTTACGTAAAATGTCCTTCCTAACTAAAATATCCAGTCTTTAAGCTGACCCTAATGTATAAACATTTCTTAATGTTTGGGGTTGTGGTGTACCTCTACTGACAAGCCTAAGTTTCTCTCTCTTGTACATAGTTTCAAGTCTGTCAAAATGCAGAAGCTCCCGGCTACTCTGACTTTGCATCCCTAGAAGTCCACCTGTAATAATGTCCCTGCCGTGTCCTTCAGGGGAAACCATCTACCACACGAGGACATCCAGCTTTTCAGAGAACAGCTCTGCGAAGGAGCTAACTCAAGGTCTCCCATGGCAGACATGCAGAAACAAACCCAACTGTATCCTTAGTCCGCGGGTGTTCCGCTGTCAGGGGTGCCTTCTAGGGAGGTACCGTACAAAGGCTCTCACGCAGTCCTGGCGGGGAACAAATTCAAGGACGCTGGAGGCCTGGCAATAACATGAACTTTTCTTTGTCTTCTCACAGAACCGCCCTGAGAGAATACCCATCCCCATTTCTCAGATTCTTGACAAAAATGCAAGCCAATATTGAGCATACATGGTTTATACAGTGTTTTTCTCATCTACCCACCAGACAATTTTCAAGAGTCCATTTTCTTTCATTAGGTTATGAAATGATAACTACATATTTAACATATTTTAAGAGTATATGTGTTTCTCAGTTACATGGTTTACTCACATGAAATAATCTCATTTCTTCCATGAAAAAAAATCTAACTACTCTACCAAGTACTCTCTAATACTGGGTATTACAGTACTACAGTATTAGAGAGTACTGGGTATTAGAGATTACTTGGCCAGTGTAGTTCCTAAACTTGGGCTCATTTTTGTTTAACGGAGTACTTGGATTTTAAAACTGTAAAAACTTTTTACTTGCCTTGCAATTCTTGTCTAAGAATAAGTGGTTTGTTAATTAAAAATCAGCTGAAGGCAAACACAAGGCAAAGTTAAGGCTCAAATGCTCTCAGTGTTCTGAGAATCTCCGGCGTGATTTCACTTCATTTGGTCTACCACAGTTTACAATTTTGCTTCAGTGCATTTCTGGAGAGGCAGTAGCTCCACACCCTGAAAAAATGGAATGCTGGAGCAAGTTATAAGCGGTCTTTGCCTAAATCTATTTCAAACTTGCTTGACATTAATATGAACGTATTCACACCCTCAGAAATGCATCAACAGAGACAGACAGTTAAGTGCAAAGAAAAGCAGCCTTTTAAAATAGAAACGCAAAAGCCCTGAGAGGAATGCCACACGCTTTGCAGGCTGTAAGTGTCTTAAAGGCTTTTAAAAGATCACAAACACGCTCTTCGGACTCTGACTCAATGCAAGTAGGTATACTGGGTATACTTTAAAAGTCTGGTTTCTTTTTTCCACTTCTACCTCTCTTATTTGATATGTCACACAATGTAGAAACAAAATCATTGGCTGTAACACAAAAATATTTTACATTCCTACCACATAAAAATGTAAGGCAATATGTTCATTTATTCCAATATGTTAATGCGCAAATAAATATTGATCACAAAAGTGAAATACTTTTGTAAAAAGAATCATCCATCTAAGCAATCCTCTTGATTTGATCACCCTCTGTACACTTATTTTTAAATATAGGCAGCGTGGCTATATCAAATATTATGCTATACCGTTAAGCACAGGAAACAAATTTTCGCGTGTGTGCGCTGCCAAGACAGGCTGATAGCATGCGACGCTAGATAAGTCACGGCTTCTGTTCTTTACGGGACCTGACAAGGCAAAGTCAGCTCATATCATTACTCTTCGTGTTTGACTGTGCCGCTAATCTGAGGAGCCTCAACACTTTGAACAAATTAAACAGGAAACCTGCAAAATATTATCAAAGAGCAGTGAGCTTTCAGCTGGGATCCCAGTGAAGTCTTCCCTGCATAAAGCCTTTCCAAAGCCTGACATCACACACGTGCAGCTCTCGTGGTGAAAATGGGTGATTGACAATTGTGTTAGTTAATGAAAGCCACAAGGACATCATTAATCAGTCCTCTAGGCAGAAGGATGTCCTTTTTTTATAGTCATGTTAGAGGTAAATAAATTGCTGAGAAAAGTCTGTAAAACTCCTTGACTGATCCCATTTCTCCTCCGCTGCTCTATTTTATGAAGAAGATTATGGTCACACGCAGCGTGGATTAAGTTTATGCTTTGCCATCTGGTCTTCTCTGCTGAGCTACACTCACAAATGTGACTATAAAAGGGAAAATTTATCTTATCAGACTGAAATTTGTAAGTATAGCTGTGTAAACGGCAGAGATACCAGTGGCACCTAGCTTTAAAACCACTGCTGCCCTGAGCAATCTTGAGTTACACTGAGTACCATCCAACAAGGTCACGGTTTGTTGCCACATGTGGCGACATAGTGCTCAAAGTGCCCCGCGCGCCAGCTGAATCACCAGACCGGTCCCCAGGAGCAAAAACGGGCCTGCTCTTTGTCCCCGCATATTCAGCAAGCACATCTGGAGAATGACAGAAAACACGTGGGTGCCTTCATTTGAAAGTCACTATAAAATGTAAGGTATTATAAAATATTCTCAAGCTGATTCCATATCACTGGCAGAAAACTAAGCCCAACCAGTAAAGACACTGAGAATGTGCTTCAGAGTATGGTTAAGACAGCCAGGCTCCAGAAAACCATTTCAGCAGACCCACGTGCAACTCCCTAGCTAGTGCGAGGATGTATACACGCACTACTGAACAATCCCTTTACGCGTATGCTGGACGGGACTCACAGTACGTGCGTAGAACACGGCATTACAGAACACAAAACAATAAAATGGGGAGCAATATCTCAGCATTTGACTTCTAATATGCGCAATGTGTGTGCCTCCACAGCCAAAACGGGCTTCTTACCAGTGTTAACTTGGATTCCCCAAACATATCGGTTTCCACTGGTGGGGAGTTTTACACTTAGACATGCTCAAAGTTTCGCTTCTCACAGTTAACTGCTACTAGTTGACTGAAACAGTGTGATTCTTTTAACTGCTCTGTTTCAGGGTATGAGGTGCAATCAACCCTGAGTGCAACTGTGCTCAAAACTATACTTAAAACTATGCTAATTCTAAGGCCACGGAAAATGACTAATCACATTCTACGTGTGAATACCGTACCCAACACACTGCAGTGAGAAAGCACACGTGCAAAAAGAGGGCCATTTAAGGAACTTATCCCCACCAAACAAAAGGAGGGATGGGAGCCGCTGTGAGTCAGGGTCCCTATTTGGAAGCTGAGGCTGGTGGTGGTGGTGGTGATGGTGGTGGGTGTCCATTTTGAGTGCCACTATATTCAAATATCCAATGTATTTTGGACAAAATGTCCAAAATGTATTGTACATCCAATGTATTAGATGGAAGACATATAGGATCCCAGGAACCCAGCACAAAGTGGGATCTCAAGTGTTTGCTGAAAGAATAAGAGGGAGTACCAAGATAATGGCCAAGACAAGAGGAGACTCAGGTCCAAAAATTATTGCAGAGGCCCCTCCTACCTTCTCAAAAGACTTCTCTATTTGAGTTAGAAGGGCCCTGTGACATTATTTTTTGTTTCTGTACACTTCACCGGATTAGAATTCTTATCCACTCTGTCATAGGACACTAACGAAATGTACCTCTAACTGGAAAACTGTCAAATAAGTAGTACTGCCTGTACTTTGAAATCTTCGTGTTCATCTATGTTTCTCTAATCTGGTCATAGCTGCCAGAGTGTCGCCGACTGGAACCCCACCTGAGCCAAAGGCCCAGGCTGTGGGATCACGTTCCGTCCTATCTGACTTAGTGCACCTTTCCTCAGTTTCCCCACAGAGGCCAGGCTCTTCTGCCATTTCAGCGAGATGCTCACACACACAATAGTATCTCCTCTGCCTTCAAATCAAAGTTGATCGTCTTCACTGACTGACCCCAGACTGCAAGGTCCAAGTCTGTTCCCTCAAGTGTACGTGTCATTTATGGTCAACACACATCCACAAATGTACTGTTTGTGTCAAATTCCACTTTCCCTGTGACAGTTCTTATGTGTATTTCATGCAAGGAGGATAAATATTATTTCCGCTTTACAGGTGATACCAGAACTCGCCCAACGTCTCGAGGCTAACAAGCTGCACACTAGGGCTTCCCCGGGGACCTTTCTCTCCAGGAGGATGCCTGCGGGCAATGTGAGGTGAAGGCAGAGGAAAGCGGGGAGAAGAGTAGGCTACAAAATCTAGAAAAGATTACTCCATTTCTTAGTCACTGTGGTCATCTTTCATTTCTTATAATAAGCTGTATTCACCAGATCACCTCTCCACATATGTCTGTAAGAAAGTTACAATGCTGTGAAATTCTACAAGGGAAAATAAGTGCAGATTTATTAGGTACGAGAATTTTTCAGCCTGAAAATTGATATTATGTGTGTTGACATTAGCAATCCTCCTCTTCTACATAGTTCTGTAGCTCCTTGCCCAGTATTTCATAAGCGGAGGGCTAAAGACAAAATTATATAACTACCATAAGAGTGTTTCCAAGGCCTAGGAGGTCAAGTTAAAACGAGGTCCTCTTCCTTAGCGCTTTCAACAGAAAACTCCTTCAGAATAATAATAGCGGACACTTGGTGAGTATCTGTTTTGTGTCAGGGGTTCTTCTGAGAACTTCATGTCCATTAACTATTTTAAGATTTATAACAATTCCAGGAGACAGAGGTTGCTATCATCGTTCCCAATTTACAAATGATGAGACAGACACAGAGAGGTAAAGCAACCTAGGACGGCCACACAGCTGGCATGCGGGGTGCCATTCTCTGGACCCTCACGCTCTTGACTGTGAGGCAGCAAGCTCAGTTCTCTGCTGTGTTGGAGTGTTTATAGTTCAAGTATAAGGTTTAATATATTGATATATCACTAGTTAATATATTTTCCTGATAAAACATGGGCTACACCCAATAACAGATCATATCTACACATATTCCAAGTACAAAAAGATAGACTGGAAGAGAAAGTAAATATAAAAGTTGCTGAATTTCCTGAGCTACTTCGATGATTTATGGGGAAAGAAAACAAGACAGAATACCTGAAATTAGTGTTAGACAAAAATATATATATTTGGAACTGTGCGATAGGTGGTCTGTCACCTACAAAATGGCACAAGGATGAACCGTGTCATACCTCACTCCTGGGCTCACTGAAACGCGACAGCCCCACGTGGGGGACATATAGCAATGAGAGGGTCTTAACAGATTAACGTTGTTCTTTTAAGATGTAAAGGCAACAGTCCGGGAGATAACAGATGCTGGACGGATCACAGAGCGGTTACCCGAGCTTTCACGTGAGTGTTCCACAGGCCCGCCTGATTAACGCTCCCATAGTGGGCCCCAGCCAGAGGAGCGTCCTGTTCACGGACTCACGGACTTCACTCCCTTCAGTGAAGGTCATCCATACCCGGAATTAAAAATGGATCCATTTCACTTTGACCTAACTAATAATATAGCAATTTCATCTGACATAAAAGTGTATATACACTTGGTCTTTTCTTTTGTAAAAAATCAGGTTTTAAAAAATTATTATACACACCTGCTATATTCATCTCCAATATCTCACTTACCCAGAGAAATGGAGTTATATAGTCACTAAAAATTTGATATCATATTTATTCATTTTCTTACTGCAATGGATTTTTTTCTCTTGCAATGCATTATTGCTTAAGGGAAGCTAAGACATTAGCACGGCCTTGGTGTGTTAATATTTGTCTTCGCACCCATTATTTCTTTGTTCGAGTTGAATGACAATTATATAATGAACAGACAGTCACTAAAATTCTCTTTTTTCATTTGAGAGGACTTTACTTAGATGTGCTGAACTGGATAAAATACCCAGGTAAGATGAGTTAGCACATGGCTATAATTCGTTTTAAACAACAACAACTACATAAAAACTTTTAAGCATTGCACATAAATCAATAAAACCTCTGAATAACCTACCAAGCTTGGTTCTCCATGATCTATTTTTCACAGGGCCATTTAAAACTTATTCCTTCTGTGAAGAACAAAAAATGTGAGCAGAGCTAATCATAAAAGAAATGTGTCCCGCCCAGCCCTCTAAAATCAGTTTCTTTGTTATTTAGACAGGTCAACTTTCCTATACCATAGTTTTCTGGTTTTTCTTTTTTATTCACAGATAACTTATTAAACCAAAGGACGCTGTAAGGCACATCCCAGCACTGACCGACTCACTGGGGCCCACCTGGTCAGTTCTATTGCCCTCTGCTCTGTCTGCTACAGTTGTAAAAAACCGACCCTAAACCCCTTCTTATTAAGTAGGGCCCAAGTTTGACTTTCTGAGGCTCTTTAAAGCTTGTGTCGCCCTTTGCATTTTTAAGTAGGCCCACAGACAATCTAAAACGGAATCCTTATTTTACCACTACCACACAAGGAAGACAAGTTTCTTGTTGAGGTTCCCGGTGTCATGAACTTATTGAAGAGGCGGAAAATGACCAGAGTCAAACTAAACACATAGTTCATGGTCGGGCAGACTACGCTCCATCATTGCTCATCTAAAGAATCTAGTTTGAATAAATGGTGATGGAAGGAGACTTGACTCAGGGTGGTGAACACACAATACAATACACAGATGATGGATTATAGAATTGCACACCTGAAACCTATATAATTCCATTAACCAATACATTCGACTTTAAAAAACTATTAAAACAACAAAGCAATCTAGTTTGGAGACCTGCCAGAGCGACAAGGCTATGGTGCTTTTCTGTACAGTCCTCGGAAGTCAGACTGTAAGATTAGAGCCAAGGCAGTCTGGTTTCAGATAAAACACAAGAAGAAATCACGGTAAGACTTAGAATTCATTGTTTCCCTTATTTTAGATCAAAATAAATTCATTAAAGCATCTTTCTAAAGTAAAAGTGGGCCTGCTTCTCCCACATTCTGAGATAACACAACGGTTCCTAAATTGCAATAAAATTTTCTCAGCACAAAGATTCACAAACATCACACAAAAGAAAGCTAAATGAAGTTTACTTAGCATGTCAACATGTAGCTTTCATTTCCTCCACAGAGACGCTGGCATGCTCCTAGCGATATCTTTGTTTTATTTGTTCTTGTGCAGAAAGAAGTTTAATTAGATTCTTGGTTAATAGTTTCTAGTCCAGGAATTTAAATGACTAAACTATACATAACATCCTGAATTTCTGCCTCTCGCTTTTGATAGTTTCTGGTAACAATAGGAGTGAGAAGTCAGCAAATCTGGTTTCTAAGTGGAAGTAGGGAGTCACGTAAGTACTCAGAACCTCCATAATCTTGTGGGTAAAAGAAAGGGGGGGGTAGCCCCTGCCTTACCTATTTTACACAGTTGTGAAAATACAATTTAAAAATAAAAGTGAAAACATTTTACATCTTTAAAAAGTTAGTTATCATTATTATTTGGTGCTGACTTGACTGCCACCATCTATAAAGCATCTGAAAAGTCAGAAAATATTGGATCATATAAATCGAGCACAAAATCACAAAATTAACACTTGCATACAGCTTTGGTCATTCCTCAAGACACACACACATACACACACACACAAAAGCAGCTGGAAGCTATCGAGAAAGGTCCCTAAAATGTTCAAAGGGAAGGGCTGCCAGTGTAGAGGAATAGACTAAACATTATAGAATCATAAAGACTGATACTAGGAAGGCCAAGAAAGTAAAGCGATGTGTCTTTAAAGTCATAAAAATTTTAGATTCATAAAATACTAAATACAATGTGTAGAAAAGCCTTGAAGCATGAAGCAAGTCATTTTAGGGAAAAAAAAAAGGAAATGAAGTTTTGCATGGTAAGAAGAATAATTTGGAAAATGCTTATTCTGGGAGGCCATACAGGAAAATGCCTCAGGAAGCGGCATATTGGAGGAAGAGATGGACTTTGGAGTCAGGCAGGCCCAGTTTCCGACTCCAGTTTAACTCAATCTTTTGTCTTATGTGAGCCTTGGCCTGTCGTCTGCAAGGTGGGTTTACTTTATTACACAGGACACAGTGAGAGCGTCAAGGTACTACATCATGTTCTCCGAACAGGTCACCGTCAAGGCCCACAACGAACACATCATCAATAAGAGCTTCTTTTTTACACAATGGAGATTCATAAGGAATTAATCACATTCAAGGATGGAACTGCACAGGCTACTCAAGGAAGCTAAACTCTAGAGAGCTCACAGTTAGATTACCAAAGCCGCCGTCCGAGAATGCAACTTTCGCCCTCTGTGACCGGCACTAGGCCAACTCCAATGGCATTTTTTAGACCACTAGGACTGAGCCTACTGTTCACAAAGCACTGTCATAATTGACGCCGTTTCACCACTAAAAGGCGTAGTCAGGACAGTGAAACCTGACTAAGGTCTGTAGTGTAGGTGATAGTACTGCACCAATGATAATTTCTAGTTTCGATCATTACACCAAGGAAATGCAGAGCCGGGTGAAGGGCATATGGGAACTCAGTCCTTGTCTGCAACTCCTCCATAAAACTAACTTATTGCCCCCCACCCCCAAAATACTCAAGATGAACAGCTCAATTTATACCTTTGTTGAATGGTAAGCTAAGCACCCCTCTTGTTCTCCCATAATGCCATTAATATTCCATTTAATACAATGCATTTTATCCTTAAAGGTGTTTGTTTCACTGAGGAGACAGAAGGCTCCTGTAAGTCAGGAGCTTTCTTCTTTTAATTCATCTTTTATCCTAGTAACTAGCATAGAGCTCAATCGTATTTGCTGAATGAATAAAGAAATAAAGTCAATCTGTGATTCAAATACTCCAGATCAAATGAGCCACTAGTTTCTCTCTAATGCACAAGATTTCTGTACACACACACACACATTGGCTTTATCAGGGTTATCACTACCTTTCTTACTCATATAAAATTAACTTATTATATGGTCTTTTCTTTGGCAAACACTCTAAAATATTCTATATTGATAAAAACATCTGGAGTCCAGTGAGTTTCCAGGTCCTTTTTCATTCATATAGACAACCAGTTTTATTCTCTTAGCTCTTTCTTGATTTCCATTCTTCCTACCATTATTATTGTGTCTATTAAATAAATACCTCTGTTTTAAGTACTCAGGGTACAGACATGAGTAAGAAAAACCCGATCCTCTACTCTCCTGGAGCTTACCTCCTGGGGTGAAGCAGGGAGTAGAGGAATCATCTATTAATTGATTAAACTATAATATGATTTATGAAATAACTTCTTTATTTTTACCATCTAAGAACATTAAAATTGTTGAGGTAGCTATATCCTTTCTAATTAGTCATGCAACACAGCCTTCTTTCCTATTTAAATCAAGACACTAAGAGTTGATCACAAAACTTTACATAACCAACTAATACTAATCAGTTAAATATTGCTCAATTGAAGAGGCATTTTAAAAGCTTTTACTCATGGTAACATATTATTTTTCTTATTAAAAGCAACAGTCCATTAGTTAGGTTTCTCTTCACAAATTATATTCTCAATACTTCATTATACTACGTTATACACTTTTACCACTCTGGGACTAAATGTAAGTAGGGAAGTGGATTGGTTAAAAGCCTGAGTCAGACAGACTAAAATTCCAGTTGTATTCTGCCATATAGTAGTGTTGCAACCTTGGGGCAGTTATTAAAATTCTCTAGGCCTCAGTTTCCTAAAATGTACAATGAGATTATACTCAAACCTGCCTAGATTTTAACAGGAATGCATACGGAGTAAATATTTTACATTTAGAGCACTTAGCAGTCAGTGTGTGTCAAATTGCCAGCAAGCAATAAATGTTGGTGGCTATGCTTATTTTTTCATTACTTAAGTGCTTGGTAAATTTGAGCAGTTTACAAAGCTTTCTTCTTAAATTACTATAAAGTTTCAAAAGTGACTGCCCACTTAGAACTGAGACCAGAGAGAGCACGTTCGTTCTTGTGGTGGGCAGAATAACAACTGACTCCCAAAGGCGTCTAAATCCTAATCTCTAGAACCTGTAAATATGTTGGCTCGCAAGTCAAAAGAAACTTTGCAAATGGGATTAAGGTAAGGACCTTCAAGTAGGGATTATGTTGCATTATCCAGTGTACCAATCTAGTCCTGTGAATCCTTAGAGGTAGACAATCTGTTTTTTGGTTCGGTCAGTCAAAGAATGGTCAGCGATATAGTGTCGCTGGCTTTGAAGTCCGGGGAAGAGGGCCCCTCAGAGCCAAGGGATACGGGCAGCCTCCAGAAGCCGGAAAGGCCTAGAAAATGGATTCCCTCCTAGCACCTCCAGAAGGAAACCCAGCCCTGCCAACATTGTGATTTTAGCCGGGAGAGACCCATCTAGAATTCTAACCTATAGAAATCTAAGATGATAAATGTGTGTTGATTTAAGACTCTAAGTTTGTGGTAATTAGTTACAGCAGAAACAGAAAACTAATACAATTCCCAAAGAGAGTTCAGTTGTGTTGATTTTCTGATATTAAAAACCGTGGAACTCTATCCCATGAAATGGTTTATAGGACCTTGTTGTATAAAAATAGATAAACCAGGGGAGGAGAACCATAAGCTATATATCACTTCACCCTTCATATCCTCCTATTCAGGGTCCAAGAGCGACCCCCTCCAACCAAAGGAATTATAGACAGCCCCCCCCCCCCAAAGGAACAGAGGTTGGAAACCATTAGGAGTTTAGAAACTGAAGTTTAACCCCAAGGACTGACCCCAAGCAGCTCTGACCCAGACAGCCATTCTGTCTCTCTCGCCTCAATTTCCTGTTCATAAATTGAAGAGGTGGGGTCGCCTTCCAGAGTTGGCGAGCTCCAAAGTGAGTCAGAGAGATCTTTTCTCCTTTTTGTACATTGCGTTTCAGGAATTTGTGAGCAGAGAGTCACTGACCTAATTTCTATATTTAAACATAATTTATGAATTCTAGAATCCCAATGGCAATAGTATACAAAAGAACGAGAGAAAGAGAGAAAGGACTTTTACAAAATTTCCCAAAATTTTCAAGAACCCTAACCTAAATATTGGTAGAAATTTCCTGAAAGTGACAGTTAAGGTAACAAAACAAAGTGAATTATTTTTCTAGTGACATTACTATTTAAGTAACAGCACTTTTTCTTGATTTTTAGAAAATATAGCCACTTAGAAATTTTAACAAATAAAAATTTAAACAAAATCCTCAAAAGGAGACCTTACAGGTTAACGTTACATTCACTTCTGGGTTAATGTCTGAAAAAATACATCACCTGGGAATCCCACAGCTGTGACCTCGTTTCTGTTACTAAAGAAAACCAGATATTTCTTTTCTCCTTTTCCTTTTCTTTTTATATCCCACATACGAGTAAAATCATATGGTTCTTGTCCTTTTCCATCTGACTTATTTTGCTTTGCATGGTACTCTTAAGATCCATCCACGTTGTTGCAAAAGCAACTAAACACACCCATACACACAGACAACGGCAGAGTGGTGTCCAGACGGGAAGGGGGGAGACTAGACTGGGTGGAGGGCACACGATGCGGTACACAGATCATGTGTTATGGACCTGTACACTTGAAACCTGCATACTGTTATTAACCAATGTCACCCCAATAGATTTAATTTTAAAAGCAGAAAACTATTTCTTGCATAACTTTGGTATACCTCAAATATCTTACATAACACAAGGGAACATTCATTGTGAAATAGGACCAAAAGCGTGCCGTGAATCTGTTGAACAAGGATTTATCTGTAAGAGGGGGGGAAAAATCATCTGAAATAAGTTAAAAGGCATAGAAATACGACACTTAAAAGCCAAGCTTAGATCAAGCCGAAGAGACAGGTCCTGAGGCCACTGTAAACAACTGCAGAGTCACCGCTCTCTGGAGAAAATCCATCTGCAATGCAGTGGCCTCTTTGATTTAACCATTAGAACGTTCCTGTGAGAACTCGAACTTTAAGAATTTTACCGTGATAGTGACCAAAAAAAAAAAAAAAAGCAGCAGCAAAATTTCTATAGTGTCAGCCACAGCAGGTGTTAATGTAATAAGGTCCTAAGGAAGGGTGTGATATCAGCCCACTAATGATTTAAATCACTAAGGAACAAACTTTCTTCTGATACAGAGATAGCATTAGCAATACCTGAAGATCTTATAGAAAAAACAAGCTGACATCCTACAGATGGGCATTCCGAGTCACGGCTGAGTTAGTGACTTCGAGAATACTTACATTTTCACTGTGCTAAGCTGTCTGGAGAAGCTGTGGTGTAGCTGAAAAAGCTGCAAGGATATTTCCCTATTTTTGTAAGAAGTACTATAATGAAGAATTGTATCAGTCTTCTAAAAAACTGGCAACAAAGTTAAGCTGGAAGAGAATGCCCTCAGAGACCCCGGCCTGTAAAATAGATACCTGTCTCAAGCTTTAAGGGTATAAAGAGTCAACTTGTTAAGAACAAATATTATTGGAGCTGTAACTGCATTATGGTTTTTTTTTCCTTATTTTTTTTAAGATTTCATTTATTTATTTTTAGAGGAAGGGTAAGGGAGGGAGAAAGAGAGGAAGACAAACATCCACAGGTTGCCTCTCATACACACCCCAACTGGGGACCAAACCCGTATCCCAGGCATGTGCCCTGATCAGGAATCGAACCGGCAGCCTTTCGCTTTGCGGAAGAACACCCAACCAAGTGAGCCATTCTGGTCAAGGCTGTGCTACAGTTTCTTATCAAGATCATTACTATTCTTGCTGGTGCTCCAGTTATAGTCTCCTAAGTTTCGAGTTCTCTTTACCTAACCCTATTTC
This sequence comes from Desmodus rotundus, assembly GCF_022682495.2. NCBI lineage: Eukaryota > Metazoa > Chordata > Mammalia > Chiroptera > Phyllostomidae > Desmodus > Desmodus rotundus. The sequence continues at coordinate 18,274,222 of NC_071399.1, read as the reverse complement.
TCCCAGAAGACCCATTATTTTTAGTGTGTGGTTTTGCAAAATTAATTTTTTTCCAGGAATGCAAACATAGACTTACACCAGAAATATATGTAAATAGGACAGGGATCTGCCAGTGGTCCTGCAAACCCCCTCCCCTTGTGGGCCAGAGGTTATCAAACCTTGTGTACGTGTAAGTCACCTGCGCATGTTTACCAAAAAGAATATGTAATATTCATAGACCCTGTCCAAAGACTCTGATTCACTAGAGTTGTAGAAAAGCCTAATAGGGGGCTCTTTCAAAAAGCATCCCAGATGACTCTAATACAGACGGTCTTAGGCACAAGGTTTTTAGAAATATAACGCTGTGGGGGTGGAGGGGCAGTTCTCTCCGAAAGTGGCTCACCGTTTACAAAAGAGTTACTGAGCACATAAGTCTTTCCAGTAAAGATAATTTTTTGAATGTATCAACTTTATTGTCTGAGGTAAATTAACAGCAAGAAGACTTAATTTCTCTTCTGGAGAAATTCAGAATCTTAGTAGACAGAGACATGTAATTTATGAGAATTTTTACATCCTTATGTGCTATAAGGCGTATCATCTGCTTAGCTCCCTCCAAGACTCGAGTTCTAACACTTCGTATCCCAAAGAATGGTTAACGAAGAGTCGGGGCAGAGTTTGTAAACAATTTTTTAATGAAAGAGGAAAGAAAGGAGAGAAAGACAAACAAATATTCAAATACATGTCTTCTGAACTAGACACCCGAAGGCATCTTTCTGTGTTACAACAGGTAGACTATTCTCTAGGTAAGGGAACAGTAATTCCATAATATTAAAAAAAAACTGATTTAAAGTATATTTTGTTAAACAGGAACACATTTTGGATAGTTCATAGGGAGATTGCTTAAAAATACTTTTCCCTAATGTTTAAAACCGTGTAAAAGAAAGAAACAAACAACTTTACATGTGTGCTTTCTCTCAGATGAGTACATGCCTGTCCTAGGATTTGAATGACCATCTAGAAAGGGCAGCGAAGGCCTATCAACAGTGTAAGAGGTTCTCACTCTCAGACCCTAGTTTAACCTTCATTAGAACGTCCCAGCCCTTCCTTAGCCCAGCCACTCAGTCTTTGCCAGAGTGCTACCACTAAGTCTTCTCACTTTCTACTTCTTGCCTAGGCGAACACGAGCATTACCACCTACGTGAATTTTAGTGTCTGCAGCCTAGATCTCTCCTTTCAGATCTAGATCTTTGTTACTATTCTTGGTCTCAAAAAAAAGTGACACAAGCATCCACTCAGTTGAGTAAACTAAAAATTTTCTTTTCTCCTCTACTCATAGCATTCCCCACCCCCATCCCCAACCATTCCTGGAAGGGAAATTCTGAAGTAGAAATTAAGCAATGAGCAGAGCCAATGAACTAGAAATTAGTCAACTTTAAAGCAATCGCAAAAGTAGGAAACGAAAAAAGAAGAAGTGGGCCAACCACAAGGGCAATTAAACACCAACTGAACTAAAACATGCATCCTAGGGAAGGGAGAAGTAACCAGAAAAGGCCCGTCCTCACGAAGGACGGCAATGCCCACCACGGATATCCATGCCAGAGAGGCAGATCCAACCAGCACAGACAGTAAGACCAAGACCAACGGTGGCACCTGGATGAGAATTAGAGGCTGAACTTGGCAGAAAAAGTGCTCCTAAATGAGGAGTAAGAAAAAGGATTTATAATTTGCTATTTAGCTTTATTCTATATTCGGCTTTGGATTTGTAGGTTCACTTCGGTTCCTGAGCTATCTGATTTTTCCTCATTGCAGAGAACTCCAATGCCTTTAAGGTTGAGGCATAACTGGTTCTCTTATAACAACTTGGCATTCTGAACAGAATCAAAGGTTCAGCAGTTCTGCATACAAATGTGGGAGAGAGGGACGGTAGACATGTAGCATAAAACCGCCTAAAATAAAGAATACTCGGGGATCTATTCGACTACTAAATTTGAGATCTCTTCAAACCATATTCAGTAAATTCATCAAAGGCCTTTGCAGGCCCAACAAAAATGCTACGAGAAGCCAGAATCCTAGGAAAACGACAGACCTGGCTGGAGACCATAATCAACGCCTGGTGAAGAAAATCAGAGTAAGGGCTGCTAGAGCCAACAGCAAGGACGTATGTTATGCGGCAAAATATTGAGATGATAACTCCTCAAGGGATAGTATATGGCAGACATAGGCAAAATATGGCCCTCAGGCCAAACCCCGCCCAGCATCTGTTTTTATAAACACAGTTTTACTGGAGCCCAGTCACATTCATTTGTTCATAAATGGTCTGTGGCTGCTTTCATGCTGAACTGCAAAGTTGGCTCTTTACAGAGCATACAGAGTGAAATGTCCAAAATAGTATCCGCGAATGTGAAAGGAACTAGCTCCTCATCCGCATCAGCAGGGAGGGCTATGATAACACTCATGGTGAATGCTGGTCTTATCTACTTTGGACAAAAAATTGCTCGCGAGTACGGGTGGGATGTATGGATTAGAAAGGGATGGGGGGGATCAACCTCAAAGCAAGAAAATAAATATGTACGAATGTGTGAATTAACACTTCATTTGATACATATTTACGTGGTGTATATAATTTTATTTGATGATGGCCTGCTACCTAGAGAAAGAGAAAGGCTGATTCACCCAAATCCTGACTGCTAGGAAACCCTGGGTGAGTAGAGCGATCGGAGAGAGGAAACGAGGCCTGTGGAATATACAGTGAGAGGCGTCCTGCTGAAATGTGTCACCCACTGGGATCTGAACGGTATCTACCCAAGAGGAAGATTCTGATATGACTCGAGTAATTTGTAAACCTATCCTGTTTAAATTGGAGAGGTTAGGGCATTATGCCCCTAATGGCAGTCAATGGTTTTCACCTGTAGTTAAGATAACAGCGGTGAGATGTAAACGCAAGTTAGAATAACATATTAAAGTTCAGCAGGAACTATTCCAGGATTTAACTGTGATGATGGATTATTATTTTACAAAAATATGAGTCTTTGTCTTGATGAATCAAATCTGGATGGTAACAATATCAGGAGACTCTTTAAACTGCATCTTAGAGACTTCATTCTGTACCTTGCCGACACTGCGTAGATGGCATTTTGTCCAGTTTGTTCATGGAAAGTTCTAAAATCACTTATATTGTTTACAAAATTATGCTCAGTTTTTATAAAGGGGATCATCACACAAAAGTGACTTCAAAACCAAAAAGTGGGAAGTTGAGGAAAAAAGATTTTACAAAGACTCGGGAAGTGTGTTACATGTTGTAAGTATTTCTAAAATGTGTTGCAATTGTTTCTTTTGAACAGGGAAATGAGAATTATAAAAGGGGATTGGGATGAAATACTGTATGTAAGCAGTCAGAAGGGACAAATTTTTAAATGCAGACAACGTAAGAATATAGAAAAGATAGAAAAGAAAAAAGAAAGAAGGGATAGCAATGAACTGTATATAAAAATTACATGGGTTTTGGAATCAGATGGTTCAGAGAATGAATTCCAGCTCAGTATTCTTTTTCAGGGTCAAGTGTATATTGATAGTTTCAAAAATATACTTATATAGTTATTGCTTATATGGAATTATTTACTAACTGTGAGCTGTATTACCATGGAATTCCTTTCTCTCTATTCCTTTTATGGAACCATGCTGGTTTGTGTGAAGGCAAAGGAATCTAAGACTTGTGTATGAATGCTCAACTGAGCAGGTAGGAGACACTGAGACAGGACCCAAGAAGGAAGACAACGTAGCCAAAACATCAGCGATAAAACCTGAAAGTCAACACCTGCTCCGCCGTGATGTCAAATCCCGATGTATTGGCTACTTGAACATAGGGCCAGATCATTTTAAGTGACGGGGATGGCGCTGAAATCCCTTCGACTGCACATTATTTACAACAGAGCAAAATATAAATGTATAGGCATTTGAAAATGCAAAGGAGCCAAGATCCTAAAATATTTCTAATGAGTTAAGAATGCTAAACAGACATTAATAACAAGAGCCCAGCATCCATTATCGCTAGTTACACATGCCGATGTCATTGTTGTATCTTTAAATAGGAACACCGGCTTTATTGTTTTAGTTTATTGCCTATAAATATATATACAAAGGCTATGACAAGTTCACTCCTACCTTCAATCCTTTTGACCCAACTTTCCCAGCACCGGTTTTCCCAGACCTAACAAGGCAGAGCCAACCAGACATCTGTACATGTACTGCCCACACCCTCCCTTACAAACCATACTCTTTTCTCAGATGTGATAAGCAATACAAAAGTACTTCCTAGCGATTTGGTTCAAAGACTAACTTTCCGAATCTGATGAGCTCAGTTAATGTTGATATCAATCACCTACACTCCTGTACTTTTCCAATACCCTATAATAATAATTCATATTAGCATAAGCACCTTATCATTGATTACTGAAAGAACCAAATCATCGATGCTTCAGTTATATTTGTGATATTTTCTCTTAAAGAAAGGTTTCTTTCAAAACAAGTGTTGACACCCAAGGCTTTCTTAAGTTAGCTGAGAAATTTAATTAGCAATGATATGATATTAAAAAAAAACTCTGGTTGAGATTTATTCACCTTAAAAAGCTTAATAATGGAGGGGAGCAAAGTACTTATTTAGAAATTCCCATTTAAGTTGTTTTCATATGAGCTGAATGAAGTTCAAGTAGTGGGTAACATAAAATATCTAAAGGTAAGACCTAGTCTTCTTAAAGTTTATGTATATAACTAAGAGTTCTGTTCAAAAGTATTCCACATCATTATATAAATTAATTACTTCTCAAGGGTAAGAATCATGTTGATTATACTCATTGTTTATTTCCAGTACCTAGCACAATATAAATATATTTGATGCTTAATAATTATTTGCTGAATAAATGAATGCACAAACATCCTGTAATAAATCAGTGATTCAACACAAGTTTGTCTTCCCGATGAATTATGAAAGTGATAAGAAAATGAACCTGAGAACTGAAATATCAAAGCATAGAAAAACAGCAAATAAGAAAAGGAAGGGTAACAGTTCTCATATGAATCTTCTGACAGCTATCAAACATGATGAGTCCTCCGTAAAATTTTTTTAAAGGGCAAAATAGAAATAAATACATAATGAGGTTCTTGTTTTCTCCTGAGGCAATCTTGATCTGGATGCACATGCTATTCCTTTAACTACGGAGTATTGCTCAAGTAAGCGAGCCGTGAAAAACAAACCCACATGCACATGTGCGTGCACACGCTCAAGGCACGTCTTCGCCCATCGTGGTCTTTACATGTGACTGTACTACTTCCACAGGGTACAGTGAAAGGCTGTTTTTCTTGTTAAGGATTCTCAGCCCCATTTCTGTGTCACATGGCTCTTGCATGGATTACTCATGTGCATATTTATCATCTTTTGCTTTCTTTTTAAACTCCCTCTACTAACAAGATGTTGCCTGTGTACGACAATTTGTTTGCACCCGTCTGCTGCAACTATACAGTCATGGAAGTCTCTCAGACATGGATATTACTTTTAAAAAACAAGTCAACACTTTTGACTTATTCAGACATGCGGACGTTCACATTGAACAGGGTCCTTCACGAGCACGACCCTCAAACTTTTGTGAGCATCAGAATCACCCGAACGGCTTGATAAAACACAGACTGCTAGGCCTTATCCTAGAGTTTCCAACTCAGGGGGTCTGGGGAGAGTCCCCAGGACCTGTGTTGCCAACAAGGTGCCAAGGTGTGTAGGTCCTGAGGCCACACTGTGCTTGACACACTCAGAGGAATAGGAATAACACAGGTAACATAGAACTGATGACAACCTGTGAAAAATCACCAGCACTAAAGATATGTGTAACTACTAACAGAAGAATGGCAGCTACTCTTCATTTCCTAAAACAACAGAACAGAGGATTGGAGTTGATGCCTAAAGACATGAAGGCTATTTCTTTAACCAAACCTTGGACACAAACAGCCAAACCCAAAATTCTATTTCACATATATTTTCTTACCAGGAGAATGCTTGTATTTTGAAGAAAGAATGAGAGGGGCTTTTCAGATGACCTTTATGTGGGTATACCCTTGAATATATTACTGGAATATGAAAAGTATTCAATGGCAATACAGTGGACTGCATGAATAATTAATTGTCGAGGTTAACTTCTAGGGAAGAGGCTGTGAGTTCCACAAAGTGACCACCACTTAAATACTTTCCTTCTTTCAACATTTATGGGGAGCCTCTGCATGCCAATACTGTGTTAGGATAGAAAGATCTCCTTGTCAGAAGAGGGGTGAAACATTTTTTACAAGATTCTTAAAAATGTATAAGAATCAAAAAAAAACCCCACATTGCAATAGAGGTAGAGAAGAGATGGCACCATGGAGACATGGAGAAGAAGTAATTGTGCAAAAGGCTAGAACAGCTCTGTAGAGGAGGGACAAGTAAGAACTGGACAGTTAGGGAGCGAGAGAGGGACAAACCACGGGACGGCAACCCGTGATCACAGGCACAAAACTATGAGCCCAAATAGCTGTTCAGGGTACAGTGGGCTCTTGCTGAAGCACAGGTGTGCAGTTGGAGAGAGTGAGAGAGAAAAAGCCTGACAATGCCCGGGGTCAAGTCACGGTTTGAGGGACCCTGGCATCATACCACCTTCAGGCATGTACAACCCAACCTGTAGGTGAAGGGAGTTAGGAATGCTTTTCATGGAAAGAGCTGTCATTGTCCTATTTGCATTTGTAGTAACTCCCTCAGCAGCATTGAGAACGAAAAGGAAGGGAGCTGGGTACAGGGAAATGCGGGAGGCAATTAGCCAATTTTTAATGAGCAAAGCGAGAGCTAGGGAGAGGTGGTGCGGGTAGAGGACAGCGGTCTTCCTTGGGAGGCGTCACTGAGGTACTGTGCAGAGGACCACCGTCAGGAGTGGGACCTGCCGCAGAGTTGGCACTCACTTCTCTTAACATCTAAATTTACTCATTTAGCCTATTCGATTTGCCAACCTGTTTTATGTTTGATATTTACCAAGCTCTAACTCTATGTGAGGCACAGTTTTAATTAAGTATTGCTCTGTAATACTGTCTGCCATCGTGATGTAGTCCAATTTCACTTTAACTTGTAGCCATGCTTTTGCCCAGAGAGAAACTTATTTCCAGAAAAAATTCTCTAAAAGACTGCAGGCTGCCCCAGAATGACATTCTCCTGAGATGATCACAAAGGGAGTACCCCTTGATTTTGTGCTTGGTATGGGTAAGGTGAAAGGAGGTGAAGGAGGACAGGAGGGGACAGACACAGATGGCACAGTCAGGGACATTTTGGGGTCCTCTGAAATGCAAGTTCTATGTCAAAGAAAGCCATAACCTATCCTCCAATACTAAGGGAAAGAATGTTTCTTAGCTACAATATGGGTTAAGAATGGCTTCCTCCTACACACATCCAAATTCATACCTAGATTGAACTTCTATCAACACTGACAAGCACTGAAGGTAAGAAGGAGGAGGAGGAAGAAAAAGAGGAAGAGGGGAAGGAGAAGGGTGAGGAGGAGGAGGAGAAGGAGGAGGAGGAACAGAAGGAGAAAGAGGGGGAGCAGAAGTGGGAGGAGAAAGGGGAGGAGAAGAAGAAATAACCCGAGCAAATTCTACAGCACTAGATTAAGATAAAATAAGCAGAAGGCATAAGGAAAACCTTGTATTAAATGCCACTACCAATTACCCTTCATCTTTTTCGACTCTGACTTACAAAGTTCCAAACCATCATGCTGACCATCAGAAGCACCTCTTAGAAAATGTCTCATGGTGCTCTGACTTCTATCATTTAGTACTGGGGAATATTTCTAAAGCATATTTCTATCATCCATCATTTGGTAATACTTGATATTTTTTTTTTAAAAAAGCCCAATGATTTAAAATTTCTTCATTTCAAATTTAACGTAGGAACTTGTGGCTATGTCGATGCAATGTCCAAATTCCGCAGCCCAAAGCAGAAAAGGCTCAGAGAGGTTCACGGAGACAGCACTGTCTTGAAGACAAAAGCGATAACAGCTCACTTGGAGGAAATGTTACTATTGAACAAGCACTTGGAGATTTATGGTGTATTCTGGACACGCAGGAGCAACTGTCAAGAGAGAACGGGCTCTATTACAAATATTAAGTGATTCCCGAGCAGTTAGCAAGCTATTCCCTCCCCTTCAGAGCCTAAAGCACATTATTTTTTGCTTTAATAATACTTAGGCATTAGGAATAACGGAAACACCTGGAGTTGATTTTAACACTGCTTTGCGAGCCCAGGGTATAGGCCAAATCTTGTCAGGCTAAATCTCACCCTTGACCTGCCAAACATGATTACCAGAGTCCAGTCACTCCCTCACATCCCGCAGCTGCTGTTCTCCACCCCCCGTTCCCTCTTCCCAAACGTCACGGCTACTTCTCTGCCCAGAACTCGAGAGCACATGTGGCCAATTCAAGTTGGAGCAACGATTTCTTCCATTGAAACTCAAAAGCAAAGACGCCTGTGTTTCTTCCTGTTGACTATTTGTCTACGCAACACAAGTGGCTCAAGAACTTTACAGGGCGCTTCATTGGTGACGGCCTGAAGCAGTCCCCGCTGGAGCGAAATAGTAGACACTTCAGAGACCTACAGCAAAAAACACAACAGTTTGTCAAATACAAGTGAGGACATGAGATGCTTTTAAGTCCCAGGTAAGGCAAGAAGTGACACTCCAGTCCCACCCAAGCAGACAGCCAGCGGCAGCCGGGGACGGACTACCAGGCTGGCCCTGCTGTGGGACCTTGGTCAAGTCACCACCCAGCCTTTCACTGTTTTTCTCCTGAACACTAAGCATTGGACTATAACTGGAAGAATTTTTTAAAAATCTAAGTCATTGATTAGCAAAGTCTGTCTTGTCTCTTATAAACTTGGTAGTAACCACAGTAGTTACATTCAGTGAGATTTACACCTTGAGCCATATTTTCTCATTTCATTGAGATTTTCAGGATTGACCCCTGGGTCCTTTGGTAAAGAATTTAGAGTCCACCCCTGCCTCTACTTGAGGTATTTCTTAGAGATGTCCTCAAAATTGACCAGATATAAGCTTGCTTAGACCCTGAAGGTCCATAAAACCAGTCAATTAGCCATCAAAATGTTACCTTCTGAAATCCCTAACTTGAGTACTTTCAGGTCAATAAATCTCTTCTGAGGTATTAGTAGCATTGCCATAAATTTTTGTTTCTCATTAATTAATGACGTTCTCATCCAGTATTGGAGGGTAACTTTTTCACAATAACCTTCTCCTGCAAACAACTAAAAATGCTGAGTTAAATAAACATCACCTTTGTTGTTTGAAAGGATTTGGCAAAACGGGAAACTTGAACCCAGAAATATAAGCGAATACCTGAACAGCATGACCACATTTTCTTGAAGGCATCTGCACATCTTGGGGGAGGAAGCAGAAGTCCCGACCCAGGGCTGCCTGAAGTGGGGGCTCTTATACCAAATCCTTTCCACATTAAGCTGGGACTCCAAAGGGCTATACTTATAGAGAACACCCCCAAAAGCTACACCCACAGATAACCAAAACAAAACCAACACTCTTCCAACCCCAGAAAACTAGGGACAATGTCTTGATGCTGAGTGAAGCACGAAGGGAAAGATTGAGGCTAAAAACAGGCTCTTGAAGCCCAGGTAAGAAATGTTATAGGCCTCTGAACTTCAGGCCATGAACTTGGTAGGGTCCAAACTAGCCAGCAGGATCAAACACTAGCCTCCTTGGTAAGCAGGTGTGCACTTTTATCCTATGCCTTGAAAAATATCACAGATTATTTTTCCTGAGCAAGAACCAGCAGAGAGTCAGCGACAACCAAGGATAAAGAGACACCAGGCACTGAGTCAGCAGAACCAGCACATACTAAAATCATCATACACAAATTACAAAAGAAGTATGCGTACTCTGCTAAAGAAATGAATAACGAAGTTAAAGATATCTCTAGGGACCAGGAAAGTATAAAAGGCAACCAAGAAGATTTGGAAAGAGACCAAATAGACCTTCTATAAATGAAAAAAAACCCCAAGAATGACCTGAAAGAAGTTAATGGGTGGTCTTAGCAGCAGACTGTGCACAGCGGAAGAGACAATGAGTGAAGTGGAAGGCAGATCAGAAAACGTGTAGCAGGAGAGTGACACAAATGAGGGAACTCTGAAAGGGAGGCAAAGAGAACTGGCGATGAGAGCGAGAAGGTCCAACATACCTCTAGTTAAAGTCCCAGAAAGAGGACAGAGAATGGGACAGAGGAAATGCGATACAAGAGATATGGGTGAGAATTTCCCAGAATAAACCAAATGTATAGGTTCAAGAAGCGCAATGAATCCTTTGTAGGATTAATATAAAGAAAGAAAGAAAACAAAAGACAAAATCTTAAAAGCATCAGAGAAGAAAGGCAGATTACCTTCAAAAGAGTATCAGAATGACAACGAACTTCTCAACAGCTCTGGACTGGTCCAAGCATGCTGGCAAGGAGCTGCATCTTGGGTTTAGACCCAACCGTATATTTTATCTAATACTATAATTGCCATGCTGATTAAGCCCTTTCTCTGAACTCTTTCTCATGGTAATGGGAACAAAGAGGATGTAAATTTCTGAGAATAATTCTGAAACATTTGGCAGCTTTTAGTGTTATTACCCAATAACGTGATAAAGCCACTGTACTAGAAATAATGGTGCTTGGCTTATAAGTTTTGTCTGAGTTAAAATCGTCCCACCAATCAATTAAAATACCTTCCTGGAGCTGTGCCACAGAGAAAGAGGAGAATAAGTGGAATTGATTCTTTCCTGGTAATAAATGGGCCTCTAGATGATACACTTAAATACATCTCTAGGCCACTGATGAAGCACCTGATGCTTGCTCTTTTTTTTTTCCCCTTTCAGGTTAAGTTTTTGAGAAATAAAGTTTTCCTTTCATACATTTCTCAGATCTTTGGTTTGTACCAAAGATAGCTTATCATTATAGCTTTATCAATAAATCTTTAATCACAGTTGTGAAATGCAAAAAAGGGTTTTATGTTTCCATGTGGGTGTCTCAGTGATTCTGATGTTAAAGAAAGCAATCCAAGTAATTTATCATACACGCTCAGGACAATCACAGCCGCTCAATCCACTCCACCTAAAAAGCCGCCTGCTGCATTCCTAATAAAATACTGGCTTTATCAACAGGAGAATAAATAAATTTGGGGATCTTAGTAATGGAAAGTTTAAGAGGTATCCTTTCAATGAACGGCTTGATGAAAACTCCGAGTTACTAGAGAGAAAAAAAATACGCTATCATAAATTAATATTATGATCTTTCCATTAAGATGCTCCACAAGGTTAAAAAAACTTGCTGAGAATTTTAGTGTAGGAGATAGCCTCTTGAAAATAAACAGAGCTTGCATTTTTTAAAAAATGGAACTATGTTATAGGGAAATTAAGAATAGAGAAGGACCAAAATTAAATCTAGAGAACATATACCACTGAGAAGAAATGATACGATTTTAATTTTTTAAAGCATGTATGGTAAGAATTTCTCAAAGGCACAGTCTGGTGTCTGTTTTACTGTTCCACACACTTCTGGTCCTCAGTAGAGGCGAAACCCCATGGCCCTAACTGTGTCATATGCTTTTAAGAAACATCAAAATTCAGGGTATCTGAGAGCTCACAACTCACAGGCAGCATCCCACTTCTACTGGGAATTTCGCATAAAACACTTTCCTACTAGTGATTTAGAAATATATTTATCATCATGTCCTACATGTTCACTAAATAACTCATATTCCTAAACAAATCTTCTAGGTGTTGGCCAAGATAAAGTAGTCACATGATTAGTTCACCCATCAAAAACTACTCTTTAGAAGATAACTGTTTCCTACAGAAAACCAATTCGTTATTTGCCTGAACCTTCCATGACTACTATTTTTCAACTACCTTAGGATTTCTGAAAAGGCATTCACGCCAAAAGCCTCTGAGTGAAAACATACTTTGAAGGCATCGCACAAATTTTGCAGGAGGGCCTTGTGGAGACCACTGACCAATAAGATGCAGACTTTTAGTCATAGTTTTATTTCACATCTGAAAATGTCATACCTCATCGAAATCAGTCTTCTTAATTACTGGACAAGGAAATGAAGCCCAGATGGCCTAAATGATGGCCGTAACCGTAGGAATATGGTGCTCCCCTCTGTCTGGACTGGTCAGCGCCCTTGCCACACGAGCACACCAGTGGTCCTTCATCTTGGCTCCTGCCTCCTCTCTTCCTGCCAGCAGGCGACTGCTTGTCCTACACTTTCACAGGCTCAGACACAGACACACACACAAATACACACGTTGGATTTTCACTGTGCAGCCCTCCCAACTCTGGCCCAGGAGTGCTGCCTGGTTCCAACCCTGAAGAGCCTTCTGATCTGTGACTGGCTGGGAATCAGTGGTCGTCTGTTGTCCTCCTTGGATGGGCTCCAGATGAACTCTTCGGTCCTGTTCTGGTCACTGTTTAAGCTCTCATGAATCGGGGCAGTTAAATATGAATCAGCAAATCTTATGAGTTTCTACCACCTTCAAAGGATCCGCATTTTATTTAAGGCCAAGCTCCTTCCTGTAGCGTCATTCTTCTGTGAAGCTCTGGTGCAAAGTCTCCACGTGACCTGCACTATACCGCACATGAGGCCCAGACAAAAACCGCAATGTGTACAGTCTTGAGGCTTCCTTTTTTTCTAGTATGCTAGCTAAAGCCTACAAACCAAGGTCTGAACTAAATAACAATCCTATAAGGGGGTGGGGGAAATAACTATGTCTCTAATTTCTCCTACTTCCCTCCCTTCCCCTCCAAAAAACTAACTAAATATATATAAATCTCCTAATGCAAATTGAACTACCATTCTAGAAATGTAATAACGGACGAGAGGCCTTTGACCCCTAGGTCTCTGGGTCAAAGATAATTCAGGTTGTTAGTGATAAAATGTCACTGTGCTCAGTGACTGCTCAGTGGCTCACAGATGCAAGGAGTGACTTGGTGGTCTCAGAGGAGCTGTCAAGCCACAGGTGTTCACAACCCTTTTGCAAGCACGTTGTATTTCTACAAAGCACATCCAGAGAGCCCACGGAGATTCTTCTTCTTGTTAGTGCCTCTTACATTAAGGTGTTGGTGCTAATAACATGTCAGAGACAGCTCAGACCGTACCATACATGAATTCTTTTTCTCAATTCCTCTCTCTCTCTCTCTCTCTCTCTCTCTCACACACACACACACACACACACACACACACACACTACCCTCCTCTTCCACATTATGACATTAGAACTACTTACATGAATGGTCATCTTGTCAGTCAATATTCATTGAACCCACTTTGGTACAGATACCGCAACAAGCAAACAAATAAATATAAAGGTTTGGCTGATTTAAATGTGCTGCAACCCTCAAAATTATTAAAATCAAATCACTGACGTACGCCAAGCTACGACTTGATGGAACAGAAATACGTGACCCCGAAGCACTGTGAGCGCCGCATTCGCCTGCAGCGGCAGTCTTACACGGGAACTCTGTAGCTTCACAGCGGTTACAATCCCTGCCCGGAAGCCCGGGTGCCGGGGCCCTCGTGCTGGGACTGACGCTCCGGTTGGACCTTGCGGTTTTCTGCATCTAAAGAGATGTGCTTTGAGCACAGGGCCTCGCAGATGACCTTTTCAGTTCTAACATTTTATCATTTTCCCCAAGACTAATGTCGTTATAGTTAAGAGTGAACTTTGTAGGCAGAACTAATATTAAGATTATTTTCATTACTTATCAGGAATAGTTACTATTTATTTATTAATTGATTTTAAATTTTTATCTGTTGATTTTAGAGAGCAGGAAGAAGAGAGAAAGAGAGAGAAATGTCGATGTGTTGTTCCACTTACTTATGCATTTCTTGGTTGACTCTTGTATGTGCCCTGACCAGGAATCAAACCTGTAACCTTGGCATACAGGGATGGTTCTCCATCCAACTGACCTACCTGGCCAGGACCTGCTATGTATTTATGTAATAAAATCTTAACATGGTAAACATTATGTTCCAGGCTCCGTAAACAGCATCAGCATGATTAGTTTCTTAACTGCCTCTATGTACTTAAGAGAAAATGCAACAAAAACATTTTACGGTTAGCAAGAATTGCAGATTAAGCAACCCCCTAATTCCTACTCATTAGCCTGAATAATGAAGCAGATTATTACTTACTGAGAACTGTAAGATAAACTGGGCACATTTAAACCAGAAAAATAATGAATTCAATTTAGGAACAAATCCATGAATCACTGGTAGTGGTGATTTGCATGCATATTGCAATTATGATAGTAATATAATAACTAAATAGTAACTGATAGTAATATAACTAAACTGTCACCCATAAACCCCCACAACTTATTGTTCTGAGGAAATTACCATACTCCCTCATTCATTCAATCCTGAAGCAAGTTCTTAAGAGCAGCAACTATGCCTCTAGCCCTGTGCTGGCCCACCCGATACGATCATGCACAAGACAGACCAAGACCTTGTGGGACTTACAGTGTAAAGGTGTGAAATAACATAGTCAGGCAATGTGTAAGTTGGGTACTTAGAATCCTACACATGTATATCATTTCCCGTTTCTTATTTCCTTGAGTGGCCAGATATAGGGTAACTTCTTCCATGAATCCATCAGTCATCACTTAAAGAAGAGGCTTTTAGTTACAAATGTACCATAAAACATGACAATTCCAAAGATGTCCATTATTTGCTTAATTTGTCAGGGGAGTTTTCAATAAAGCACTGCTATATTCATAATCAAAAACTAGGTTCTTAAAAGTCCCAAGTAGGGACCATTTTTTATTTTTTCTAGTGAGGTGACATACTAATACTAGCAAAACGCTGTGGATCTTCTGAAGGGTCATTTCTCTCTGTGAGTTAATGTGAGACTTGTAAGACCACTCAGGGATGAATAAATTGTTCTCTGGGTGCAGTTGTGACTTATCTCGCTCTCGGACAGCAGCGAGATCACTTAGCATCACTTAGGGGCTATACCATCCAGCTGCCGAGGAGTTTCACAGAAACGAATCCCAGAAGGGCATCAGTGTTAAGATCACATTAACTTTATAAAACCATGTATCTAAAGTGACAAAATGTCCACTCATCTTTTACAGCTGCCTCTCGGAATCCTGTGGTGTCCGAGGTGTAGGAGCTGTGACATTTTCCCAAAGGGGTACGACTTGGTGCATGTCCCAGAAGACAGTTGCCGCCACGCTTCTGGCTGCCCAGAGTTTAGTTCCATACTGGTTCTGCAAAGCAGGGAGCTGGCTGTGTCCTGCCTTCTCATCACGATCTCAAGAGGGAGAATGAAATAAGCCCCCTTTAGTGGAAGGGCCAGGGAAGCACCAAAACATGCCCTGACCTTGGAGAGTGTGACCAGTCACCAAATTCAGATGAGGGGCTTTCACGGAGCTCCTTACGTTTTGTGAATATCTATGCTGGAATCCGTAGCATATTGTAAGTGGTGACAGTTTCTCCCTGTGCGTGGTCCAATGGAGAGGCACTGCTTGGTAGAAGGAGTCTCATGTAGATTTGATCTGAGAGGACAATGAATCTGCAGAAGTCTTGGGATCTATACTCTCTATTCTGTCCCTTTAGTTTCTGTTAACTCCCGGGAATACATGATAAATGGCCTGTCTTACCTGCCTTTCTGACGTGTATCACACAGTCCTGTTTCAGGGGATGTAAATAATGTACATAAGAGTTTTAAATGTTATTTAAAACTCTAATGTTGCTTTCCAAATATCAAATATGTAAAGTAAGTATTTCCATTGACATTTTCTTTCCTGTGAGGTTAAGGGCAACTGGGAACACAGAATATAATCAACATGAGAAAAATAAAAAACAAAAAACAACCCTTAAGACATAAGTCCCCATTTCTATGCAATTTAATATATGGAAAAATATGTATTTCTATTTCTAATCAACTCAGTATTCAAACAATTGGTTTTCTGTCAACAAACCCACCAGCTGATTTCTGTAATTCCTGTATGTATAACTCTTTCCCAAAATGGATACTGCATGGCCCGTTTCCTCCCCAGCACCCCCCACCCCAGGGAAGATTCCAAATATATAGCAAGGTAACCTCACTAAAACAAATTATAATTACAATCTACTTTCTGTATTTGAACTAATTCCTCTGGGCAATACAGAGGCCTTTAATTTTTTTTCTCAGAAATAGATGCCAATTATTGTCAATATCACTGCTATTGCAAATGTTTACAAAAATCTATCATTTTGTGGGCTTCAAGGAAATCTCCCCTTTATTATTTATTTGAAAACAATTTAAGTACAGAATGTAAGGAATACTAAAATTTTAAATAGTCAAATAGTGTGCTTATACTGTCACTCTGCTGGCAGAGAAGAGAGAACATACAAAAAGAATATACAAGCGGATTTGATACATATGCACGAAATAGTATCTCCTTAATATATAAATGAAAAATCATCAGGTAATAAAATTACTATGTCTCCCACCACAATCAAAGCACGCTCCAACTAAATCAATTCATAAACTACAGTTTGTAGCTCAGGAAACAAAATAGTCAATAAATATATATCGAAAAATGATTCTCACTCATGTACTCTATAAATATCCATATGCAAAGTTCTCTACTAGGCATTATGTGCCATATACCCTTGACTATTAAGACACGGAGATAAGGAATGGGAAAGTTATATCTAAAGAACTAATTGGCATATATTTTAAATGATTAAGGGCACGGATGTATGTGTAAGTGTTATTTAAAATAAAAGTGCGCATAACCCGTTATTGTGCCAACCTGTTAACACATCATCACAAGTGTTTCTCCAGTCTCCAACAATTCGTGTATCTTTAGGTCAAAGTTCAAGCTAAACCTCAGATTTAAAATGTCCAGCTGATCTCTTTATGAATGTGTTACATATTTGGCGTACACATCTCACCAATGACTCAAAGCTACAGAATCTACTCCACATAAATATTTGGTATGTATTCTCAACAACATGATAATTATGTACA
Source organism: Desmodus rotundus (assembly GCF_022682495.2). Lineage (NCBI taxonomy): Eukaryota > Metazoa > Chordata > Mammalia > Chiroptera > Phyllostomidae > Desmodus > Desmodus rotundus. The sequence continues at coordinate 18,257,162 of NC_071399.1, read as the reverse complement.
AAGAACCTCTGTGTATAGGACCTCATGAAAGAGGCACAATATTTATCAAGTTATCTTCTGAAAGACTAAAATTCAGATGTCACTGACATAGATGCAGCAAGAACATACCATTAGATGAACGAACACTGAAAAATGCTAATTTATTATTGATATTCAAACCCAATAAATTTGGTCATTTATTTCTAACTCTCTCCTGGGCACGACAGAAAATACTAATCCTCATAACAACCACGTAAATGACATACCATTATTTTCCACAATGTATACATGTGGCAACTGAGGCTTGAAAAGTTTTAGTCGCCACCAGAGGTGGGGGGTGGTGCGGCCAGGGCTCCCCTCTGAGAGCAGAGCCAGAGCCTGGCCTCCCAACCTCCGCTGTGATCTACGGAAGCCCACACCTCCCTGCCTGGGAACTAACAAACACCGCAGTCTCGCTAAGCTGGACGCTGCCTTTCGGGCGTCCCCACAACCTCACGGTGGTGCTGCCCAAAGTCAACTCGTCGTGCTGTTAGGTGCAGAACTGCACGATATTCAAATGCAAGAAGTCTGATTTGGCCTGCTAGTTCAGAGAGAACACAGCTGAGTTTTCTTTTTTAGTGACTTTAGAAAAGGAACTTTTATTTTTAAGGTAAAGCGCTGTTCCATTCTAGAATGCTGCCGAAGTCAGACTACTGCTGGTGGAGAAGACTGGGCAAAGGGGTTGTGTTGGACCACACTCAGGAGAGCTTGGAGCCCAAGTGCGGCCTTTCTGGAGAATCCTGTTTCATCCTGCCCCCTGTAAAGTAGGGAGATGTGGATTCGAAATGTCACTCACACTTTGTACTTCCTTCACTCCAGTGGGTTTGGAGAGAAGTAAAAATATGCTCTTTAGAATAAACATTATTCTAACTTAGAATCGTCAGAACGATGATTTCACAGGTCCATTGGGTGTCACTGAACTGCTGACTACAGTCTCAGACCAACCTTAACTGAGGTCACCAATGGATGTGACTGCGGTCGCCTTTCAAAAACATCCTCCTACTATATACTCACATATTATATGAATATATAAAACAAACACAAAACAACCCTTTCATTTAAACATCTCTAACCCTTAAAATAGTATAAACTCACAAGAAGAAAGTAAACTTTCCAAGGTTGGGGCAGGGGGAAGGACAGAAGACAAAGGGAAGGTCCACCAAAAAATATTTTTTCCTGTACTAACCTGTTAATTTTTTTCATATACTAACAATTCAAATTGTTTACACTGTAGGCACAAGATGCGCAAATATGAGCTCACATGTGATTTCTTATTATTATATATAAATGAAAATTCCTAATAAATGGCATCCTAAACAGTTAAGATCCAAAACTCTAAGCTGTAAAACTTTAGGACTTTAATAGAGAAAGTTTTCTATGCACCATTAAAATTCAAATTTTGCCTTGCATAAGGTTGAATAATATTTTTTTGAAAAAAAACCATAAATATGTAGAAATTTCAACTTTCAATTTTGGAGTATTTAAATATAAAACATTCAGCATTCAAAACATGTCGCTGTATTTATAAATGTTTTGTTCTAAAAAAAATCATTCCAAATTGGAATTTAGACATTTCCTTTTAAAGATTTGTTTTAGATTCATTATGGAACATCTAAGAATACTGTGATAGCTTCTTGAAAAATACCATTTGTCCCTACAATTGTGAGATTATGTACAAGAAACAGATGAGTTACAATCACAGCCACAAACCTATATACACTTTAAAAAACTGGCTTTACCTATATTTAACCTTATTTATAAAGTAACTTGGACCATTCAAACTGAGATGCAATTTCACTTGACAATGAAATTCACACGTACTGAAACTACTAGAGAAACTGAGTTGATATAGTATCGTGAAACTAAGAAAAAACTTTCTAAATACTATCCCATAAAGTAAAGCTAGGATTACTCACCAATCACCAATACTTCCTACTCAAATCTCTGTAATCTCTGTAGAAATACGGTGGGTAAGATAAAGCTCGATGACAGCTTGCTAACATGTCCAATAAAAAGAAAAGAACAGGTTGTGGTATAAATGTACAACTTTTCTCTCCAAGGGAAAATGCTCCTTCCCCTGGCTCTCTAACCTTATGCTGAATTCATTTTGTATGGATATCATATGACCTGACCTATTTATTGGAGAAAATACCACCAGCTCAATGATTTCCTAGCTCCCATTCCTTTTATATATTACTTTAACCTCATTTAATTACCAAAGCTTATAAGAACTTTTTCAAAGTTGCCATGACCATATTATTTAAAATAACACATAAAGCATAAAGAGTTCAAATATCAGATTAAACTCTATGACACTGACACTATTCAGTCATGTATGACCTAAAAATTTGACAATTCCATATGGTTCAACCTAATAAAACATTCCCTGACTCTCACATCACTGAAACTGACACTCAGCAGCTGCCCAGAGGAGTCAGCTGCCTGCGCCCTGAAGCTGTGAAATGAAGGGTTTGGGACACTGTGGCGGAGCAAAGGCTACCTACCTCCCATCAATAATACCTTTCTCGGACCAAAACAATGTGAACCACATTGCACTCTGAAAAGAGCAAGGGAGTGATAGAATGGGCGTAATTCACGACGAAGACGACAAGTGCATGGGGGAACGAATCACGAGCAAGTAACAGGGACGACGCGACAGTGTCACATCTTAGCCCACGATCCGACAGAATCGGTCATTCAAACCCACTTTCAGAAATGTGTAACTCCCATTTAAATGTGTTAGCCAGGGGTTGCGGATGGAGTGTGAAGACCTGAAAACTAATGTGTCAGTAAAGATCCTTTGTTCAAGTTTCATGCTTTCCCGTATAACCTGGCAATGCCATAGTGAACCTTAAATGTGACTCCATCTCTCTGTGGGTGCTGCCTGAACGCATCCAAAAGGAGTAGGAGGCAACCGAAAGGTGCTTCTAAGATGCTGGGTTCTCTGGGGAAAAGGTGATGGATAAAATTAATCTCACAGATATCCCCTTGCGAGTTCACGCCTGAATCATCGTCATGGGGATGACGTTTCAGAATGTTCTGATTCAGAATTCTTCATGAATTTGGGCTATTTGGTCAAGCTGGAAAACAAACTCCTGCTGAAGCTAACTCAAGAAATCCGCACCCTCTTCCTGCCCAAAGGTTGCCCAGAATGCCAAAGTAATTGAAGAATAGAAAAAAGGAGCAAGCAGGTAGACATTTCTGTTTGGACAGAAGCTAGAAGGCAGGAAATCTTGTGCACTGTCACCATGCCCACCTCCAGCTGTATTAGTGCCACTGGAATCATAAATTTGATTATGGCGGTGGGGGGAGGGGAGTCATTCTTTGGGGAATAGCAATGTGATGCTCTTGGAGCACCCTCTGGAGGCCAGAGAAAGGTGACGCTGGGAAAGCAAGAAAAGAGAAATCTGATCATCTTGGGCCTTCTACAGGCTGCATCCACAGACCTCACTTGAGTGGGACTTGAAAATGCACTTGTTCAATCTTCATCGAGGTGACATTAGAGACTTGCATAATTAATTTATAGTTTAAATGCAAATTCAATCCAAAGTGTAACAAAATTCTCAAACAATAGTTTCTAAATTTACAAAAAAGAAGAAAGAACTGTCAACTGATTAGTGTTATTTTCAGCCTACATTCTGAATTTTGGGAGGAATTTATTGCAGAGGCATCTTTAAGTATTTAAAAGACTCGGGTGTGAAACATAATATTTTCATTAACAACATATAAGTAAGCAAAGCTATATAAGGTATCATTGTCAAATTTTTTAAGTAGCCAGCTTTACGTTTATTAAAACTGACAATAAATTAAGCTGCCTCATTTCTTCTAAACCTTACTTATTCTAAAGCAACAAACACTGACATCTATTGGCATTTTGGCAGCTTTTTTTTTAATTGATTAAAACTCATTCAAGGACACACATGGGTGCAGACATGCATAGGATGAGGATGAATTCAAAACATCAAGTATTTCTATGAGGGAATTTCATTTAATGTAGCTAATAGTATATTTAATAGATATCATTTTTCCCTGGTTAAGATAAATCTTTTTTAAAAACTAATAATATCTAATTTAATCTTTTGTATTTTCTGCTTGTCAAGACAAGAGCTCTAGGATTAACTAAAATGTTAGAAGTTCATTATTTGCTTCTTTTTTATAGGAGCATTTTTTTCTTTTTCAATTAAAGCTGACATTCAATATTATTTTATATTCGTTTCAGTGTGAAGCATAGTGGTAGACATTTGTATAAACCATGAGGCGATCCCTCCAATAAATCTAGTGCCCATTTATTTGCTTCTTTGAGCAAATAAAAATCACTCACCCAAAATATTGACACTTGGTTTGTTTTCTTCTATCGTAACAGAACATGATAAACTCTCAGTACTGTTAGAAAAGTGAAATTTAACACGCTACTTACAGAATGCTAATAAAACACTGATCTGGTAGGAATCACACTCCCAGAACTTTAAACACTACGTAAGAACTTCTCTAGTGAGGAGAGGGAGGAAAGAAAATGGGAGGAAATATGGATTTATTATCTTCATTATTTTGTTTATATTTAAAAACACCTGCACTCAATTCTATGAACCTCACTGGCAAGATACAGTTACACTTGATAAAAAGATAACAAAGAACATGTTAATACACACTTTCCTTTTCAATTGCTGCAATTTGTACTAGTCCCAAAAGAGATTATGCATTCTAAGTAACAAAGTGAGGTTTAAGCATCAGCTCCTCAGTGTGGCCAGAAAAGGAGTCTTGTTTCAAAATCTTCTCATAGCTTGAAATCTCAACATTTTTCTGCCAGGGATAAAATTATGTTGCACCTCACTCTACTTTCAATATTTACACTGAATTCGGGACTGTTTTCATTATACACATAGGCGGTTATGGTATTTGACATAGTTATCCACTTTTCTCTATATTTACAGGTAGTAGATATTAATATTTATACTTGCTCTAATCTAAGGCCAGCTTTGGATTATTTTTGACCATAAAAGGTACATTTTGAAAATTATATCAAATATCTTTGCAAAGACACAGACAATTTGTTTCTAAAGTAATTTTATAAACAGAGCTAAGATTTATTGGGCACTTACTACATGACAGGCAATGTTCAGAATGCTTCTATGGATTATCTTGCTCAAGTCTCATAATAACTTTGTGATAATAATAATAATAATATCCTCAATTTTGCATATAAGGAGACTCAGGCATGGACAGATTAGGTGACTTTCCCATGGCTATCCCGATAAGGGGCAACACAACTAGGACTCAAACCCAGGCAATCTGGCTGCAGAGCTAAGTTCTAGGCATCCTCCTCTGAATGCCGAATGGGGAGGCATTTTCCTTCCTAAAGAACAGGTGATAAAACACATAAAGCACCTGTGACACTGCTTAGAACAGGCTAAGATATTAGACAGATATTTGTGGCCCCTTGTCCATAACTATAAAAGTGTCCAGCAGAGTGCCTGGCACACAGGTTCTTAGGCTGTTTCGGTATTTTCTGATTTTATAGGTATATTTTCCTTCCCATTCTCCCATCAATGTCATTTTCTCATTCTGCAAGTATGAGAGGAACATTTCAAGCTTCTCCCACTTTCTGTTTCAAAAATTCTTCAAAATAAATCCTATTGCATTCTGTAAATACGACTACATGTTTTGAATAATTACATGAGGTAAGTGGTTACAAGTCACCAAGTTGAAACAGATCACTCACTGGCCATTCCTCCCGTTCTGTAAACACGCGCTGCCCGGTTACTGGCGGGACACTTCACACCCAGGAATGTTTGCAAGCACCTCACCCTGGGGAGCCGCGTCGTTAAGGAAACAGGTGAGTGATGTCGTCGGGATAGCACAGGGCCCTGCTTCTACCCATTCAGGAGACCAGGTTTCTCGATTTTTCCACCACTTGTGCTCACAAATGCCTCTTCTGCCAGAAGTGAAGGGAGACCCAGGACTTCTAGAACTGGGCTAGGCTTGATAATCAGTTTGTTGCAGGTGGTTTAAGAGAATAAAAAAGAATCCTTTGCAGTGTTTTAATGAAAGAAAAACGTATCAGCAAACAGATTCAAAAGGGAAACTAAGAGCCAAATAGCAGAAAGAGAAAAAAACAAAACTTACGGTTTTGTAATTCAGGCATCAGTAGGGAAAGTGTGGTAAAGTGAATCAATAAGAAGAGAGTGGGATATGGGAGGTCTGACATCTAGGAGGCCCTGGCTCTTACAGGGCCCTGTGTACACGGATCCCCATTACAAAGCCCAGAATTATACTGAGGTTGCTCATTTTGAGAAAAGAAGAGAATTAATGACTCCAAGGGCTTGGGACCCCTAAGAACCACTATTAGGGAATAGATAATCCTGTTGAACATCTGCAGCCCTAATAGTGTGCAATTTAATATTCAGTTAATTGCACAAAAATGCAGATGCTATGAAACATAGCCATGTATGTATCACATATCAGTCACACATGGCACATGAAAGTTAAAGAAGCCTTTTCCCCCTGAAAATTTCCCTCCAACAGATGTGTTTATGTCTCCGCAGGTAACACAGCACACAGCAGGGCCGAGAGGCTGAGTTCTCTCACCACTGGGTCTCCCCCGGCCGTCGTGCAGTACGTGAAGTACCGTTATAACACCCGAAGGAAGGCCTAGCTGTTGCACGTGTATCATCTAACACAAAAATTTCAGTGGTTGTCTTAAGAAAGGGGTGAAATTTGGGATTGAAGAACCCTCATACAGGAGCCACTCAAGAGATGGGGGTCCTCCCAAGTCCTAATTTGGGTTGGCAAGTGGCAATACTATAGTTTTGGCACCTAGAGGTCCTTCTTTGGGGGATGCCCGAGATAAAAAGTGCAAAAAAGGTTGAAAAAGAGATGTGGGCTTCCTCTGCACACCATTATGGTTATCAGTTATCCATTCTCCTAAGATGAGGAAAAGGATACTGGTACTTACCATTATAAGGAAAATAACAAGAAGGAGAGAAACACTGATTTCAAAGCAATACTATTTAATGCCCTGTGGTTTTATATAAAGCTGGTTTCAAATAGAGATTTCTTTTCCCATCAAACGAAGAATAAATGGTTTATTCGTATGGTTTATCCAGCTTCACAAGCACAAGGTGCCTGGAGGGGGTAAAAGTTCCCTCCCCGTAGAAGACTACTTACTGCCTGATAGAAAAGAGAGACAATATACTAAAAACTAACCTAGAAACGAGTTCACTCTGAGTTTCTCAGTAAGATAGTAGAGAGAATGTCAGTGAGAGAGAATGCCAATCTCTCTGGTTTAGAGGGAATCACAGCTGCAGGAATGGAAAACAGAACGAGAGCCACCAAGGAAGCTCTCGAACCCGTGTCCAGAGAGAACATCAGGTAGTCACGCCACAGTTACCCACCCAGCAGATGAGACCTGCGGGGCACAGGAATGCCTGCTTGCTCCTGATTTGTCTCTCCCCCGTGGGACTGCCTGCCGCTTATCTGCAATGTCTGTGCTAAGGCAATGCAGCTATGGACCCTTGACACAATGCAAACCCGTTCCTTCAAAGGGATGTTACTTTAAAACATTGCTCCTCCTTAATTCTTCAGACCGCCTGCCTGCAGAGGATCATAGGAACTTCTGAAGGCAGAATATTCCCAGGCAGAACAGAGAACACCTCAAAGGCCCTCCCATTAATTCTTGACAGCAGTTTTGGTTAGGTCTGAGGTCTCTTTAATTTACTATGATGACTTCTGAAAAGACAGCAGAGAAAGTCACTTAGAGAGGTTGCTCACCAGCTCCACATTTCATGCCTTGTTCAATGAAATGCTACATAGTATTTCCAAGACATAGGGTTTGTTAAAGTAAGGAAAATTTCAGCACACCCTCATTAAGACTAATGAAGGTAATCAAGGTGAATCTGATCAGCAGTATCTTATTCTAGAAGCATGCACAGGAATGGTCAGTGACCAAACAATGACTCTCTGTTCAATTTTTGTTTTGCTCAAAACCTGGTTACAGTCTTTGCCAGCAAGCCAGGTTCTGAAATGCTATCGGTGATGCCAATAAGAAGACTGGGCGAAATTTGTTTTCCTACTGCGAGGGACGGCAAACACTCCGGCTTATTTTCTTCAGCCACAGTACTACCAAGTGCTACTCAATGAATTCTGCAGAAGTGCTGCGTAACAAGTGTTGGGGGTGCTCTAAGTGACTTACGGCAGAAAAAAAAAAGCCCTTATAACTTCCCCTTCCTCTCTTTTTTGCAGCATCTTTTTCACTCAATCACTCATAAACAACTGTTTATTTGGGATGCCTCCTCTGTCCAAGACAATGTCTAAAGCATCAGCTCCTCTCAGGGACATTGAAGGTCAAACTGTCATCCACGTCCGTGTTGAATCTCAAATACAAGACTTGTCTCTAGAAAGCCTCAACGGCCATTTCATTTTATTACATAACCAGTAAACAGCTGCGTTCAAAAATTCAGATAAACTTTTGCTTTGGGGCACCTCTCGGGAACATAAATGGACCGTGTATTATCAAGGAGTTTTCCTCAAAACTAGAACTGCCAAACCGAAAGTTTTGAGAACTTACTTGGAACAGACCTGATTCCTGGCACTGGACTAGATTTCATCTGTTTCGCTGACCTCTAGGAATCCCTCTCCGCTGATTAAGTTCTAATGCCGCAGGAATGAATCGGGGGCGGGGAAAGGTAGGCACAGACCGCGACCCTATACCTCCCGCCTCTCCGCCCAAAACCCCGACGCGCAACCACTGAAACCGCCTCCTCTCTCTCGACCACCCGGTTTTTCCGAGCCCCGCACACCGATGGGAGGCCCGTTCCCGCTTCTCTCGCTAGAGGGCAGACGGGACCCGTGCAAAGCCCTCCTGGCTCGGGACTCCAGCGCACTACTCAGCGTTCTGCTCCCGGGCGCTCGGCTGACGTGCTCGTAAAAAGCCATACCTTCGAGCTCTGCTCGTCCCGTACCCTCGGAGAGTGCGGGCCGGGGCTACGGCCCCGTGCACTGCGCGCGGAGTGCGGGCGCCTGGGTGAGGCTGGGCTCCCAGGTAAAGGGCGTCCCCACGGAGGGCGAGAACCGTCCGACCCCGCAGACGCCCGGGAGCAGGGCCGGGCATCCCGAGCGCAGGGCGCGGGCGGGCGAAGGAGAAGCGACGCACGCGAGCAGGAGGACAGCGGAGCCCTAGCGCCGCGCACTCACCTGGGCTCTGGACGTCGGGCGCGGGCGCGGGCTTCTTGCCGGAGCCGCGGTCCTTCTTCTTGCCCTTTCCCTTGCCTCTGCCTTCCTTGCGCTCGGACATCTCGCTGGAGAAGTGCACACTCTACGCGGAGGGCTACAGGGGCAGACGACGCGCGACAAGTTTGGTCCGAGGGCTTGGATCGGATTTGGGAAAAGTTTGTCCCTCGATGGGGAGAACGACCGGGCTGCGGCGCTCGTGCTGCGCAGGGGGTGTCTCCTGTTGCCTTTGGGGAGCGGTGCCGACGCGGCGTGCGGTCTAGGCCACCTGGGACTAGTGGGCGCTCCGTCAGACGGTCGCCCTGGCTCTTGGGGCTGTTCTTGTCGCCCTGGGAAGTCCGCTGTGGTTCCCGCCTCACTGGGTCCTGCCGCTATCGGCTCCTGTCCTGGCCTCTGTCCCGCGCGCTTGCAGCCCGAAGAGGGAGAGGAATTCACTGTCCTGCCCGCGCTCCCATCGCCCAGGCAGCTTCTGCCGCTCCGCTCCTGTCCTCCGCACTAGCCCGGAGTTTGGACAAGTTTTGGGGAACTCCTCGCCGGCTCTTTTTCAATTGCCCCACAACCACCCACCTCCCGCCCGCAGGTTAGAGGCTGGCGCCTCCTTCTCACCCTCCCCTCCCTCGCCCCCTCCCTCTTCCCTACCACACCCCCACCCCGAGGCGCGGACACGCCACCGGGAGGAGCCTGGGCCGTGCGCTCCTGGGCGCAGCCCCTTTCTCTCCCCGAGCCCGGCCTGGCGGGCGGGGGGCGGCGGTGCGCCCAGCGGCTGCAGGGAACCCCCGACAGGGGTCGCTGGAACCTGCGCGGAAACTCTGCAGCCGAGGCTGCCACCGGAACCGAAACGAGCGGCCCCAGGGAGATTCAAGGACTGAGCAGGGGACCCAGGGACTCTTCGTCTTTGCTTTTCCGAGCCAGGCAGCGCCCCGAAACGTTGGCCCATTCTCTTTAATGCAGAGAAATGTTGGAGACAGAAGTTTGGAATTCTGACACCTGCCCCTCAAAATTAAAGCTCTGGAACCCTTGGGAAGGAGAGGGATGTTTGCTGTTTCCCCAGGAGCGTTTCGGTTCATTCCTTTCTTACTTTAGTGAGTTGTACACACGTAGGGCAAAGGGTGGAAGGGCGTTTGCAAGTAAGACAGTCCTGCGTACACAGCAAGGGCTCGGTGAACCTTAAAGGTGGTCAGATCGCACCACCTTCGTGGATCTGCTCTTGAATGTGTGAGTGTGAGTGTCTCCGTCTCCGTGGGCTTAACAACGTGCCTGTTAAACCTCATCTTCAGCTTTTCCTAAAATAAATGATAATAACCTGATCTCTTCAAAGGGGGTGTCTGTCCTCAACTATCTCTCGCTACAACTTAGTTTCAAATGAACTGTCAAAGGCGATCAACAAAATTACTGCAATAGCTGGGCGTCGCTCAGTTCTGCGGAGTGAAAAAACGAGCAGGTAGAGTGGAGAGCCAGGGCTAGAGGTCTTTTAATTCGTTCATGCTAGCTTTCTGGGATTCAAACTTTCCTCGGAACTGCGGGCGAAGCCTGCTTCCCCGTCCCTTGTCCTCCCTCTGGCGGAGAATTCCAAACAGCAATGAGATTCACAAAATGTTAGCAGCCAGCTGCGAAGGACAAAAGTTAAAAGGCCAGAGCGCAGAATGATCCAGAGTCATGTCAAGAAAACATTCCCGTAGTTACATCACAGCTGAGGCTACCTTCAAAGATGAACTTACGGTGATTGATTTGTGTTGTGGTCAGAAAGAGGTGAGTGTGAACGATCCATGTGTGAAAATAACATTCCACTTCAAAAGTGACGTGCTCCTGATTTTCCATTGTGTGGGGTTAATGGGAACTGAACCGTTACCTACATATTGCCTTCTGGGTATATTTTCGAATTGCCACGATATGAATGAAGATGAAATCTGGGGCGCCTCCTTGAATGTAGGAAGGGAGAGAGGCAAAACATTCATTTTGAAACTGTCCTAAAATAAGAATAATTTTATTCTCATTTAATGTGCATGGTAATAAGAAACAAACTCTGTTCGGTGGCTTTAATTGTTAAAAGACATGTGAGCAGTATCGACATCATTATTTTGAAACAGTTTGATGTTCAAATATCTTCTGATAACCTTTTGACAAACATAAATGTAAATTTTACTGGGCCAGAAAAACAGAAACATGAAGGAAAAGATTATGAATATGTCTAAATAGCACTATAATATTCCATAGAGTCCAATGTAAAACGCAGTCCCAGCGCTGGCTGAAATAACCCTGCTTTCCCAGGAGGGGACGCTCTCAATAAGCAGGAAACAGCCAAATTCAGAAAAGGGGAGTCCTTTCAAAAAGGGCACTTTATCTCCAGGATAGGAGACCGTAGGAGGGCTTACTATAAAATAGCTACATGTCATCAAATATATCATTATTTTAAAATTGAAGGGCATAAAGGAAAACATATTTTGGAATTTAAAAAAAGCTTCAGACCTTAACACAAAAAACACAAACAAACCAGGAAGCCAGTAGTAAAACCCCTAGCTGTGGAAATACTGTAATTCTAGTATAATTCATCACTTTTATTTTGGATCTAGATGTTTTACTTCTCGAAACATTTTATTAATTCCTCATTGCTGTCATTTTGCAGTGAGGATAATGGGAGATCCCTCAATGTTGTGATAGTTTTCCATTAGTACCAATCTGTAGTAGTAGACAGTTTTTCCAAACCAAGCACGAATGATGGACCGAAAAGCTTGCCGGTATGCAGTGCCTTTACCATAAAACATGGCAGCCTCTAAGTGACGTCAGGGCTATGGAAATGCTCAGGCCTGGGGATGACTGGATAGAAAGGGAGGACGGGGGATATAAATAAGCATTCAATAACTGTTTTTCCTTGCTTTGATGAGATGGGGGGGGGGAAGAGGACAAAAAGCACCATGGTAAATGTTGAAAGAACATTAAGGAAAGATGATGAGACAGCAGTCGTAGGACAAGGTTGCTCCCTGGGACTTTGTTCAGATTCTGGACTCAGGTTTTAATTGTTAGTTGCCACTGACTGTGTCAGGAATTCATGGCGAAGTCCAAAAATTATTTCTACTTGCACATTTTTTATGTCTTTATCTTTTATGTTACCTCATGTTACTTTTTCAGAGGCTTGTTACGTTATTTGTGACTAGCTAAAAGATTGACCAAACAAAAGTCCATTTCGTTGATAATTAAATATTTGTGATTTATCAAGAATTTGAGATTGTCTTTAAATTATTCATCTCTGTGGTCAGGAAGTGGCAAATGAATTTAAAAAAAGAAAACAAACTTGTAGATGATTACAACGAGATGGAGGAAAATATTTTTACTTTTTTGAAAATAAAAATATTAACCTCACTTGTCTCATTGAGGAAGGATGACATGTCTTCATGGAATAATTTATCAATTTGTTGTGTATTGTTTAAGTTTCAGAGCCGGTATCAGAGAGGGGACATTGGCTCTCAGGTAACATATGACAAGCTGTCAGCAACGTCAACTCCTGAGGAACAGAGTGGAGATTTATAAATACTTAACTTGAGAAATAAGGCAAAATGGATATTTTGTATTAAATGACAGCTTAAAATAAATGCAATCATGTGCCATAACATTCTTTTTTTGTCAAGGCTTAATTTTTAGAAACATCCTTAGAACCTACAAAGCTGGCCATTTCTCTCACTAATTCTCATTTGAAAATACCCCAAGAAAATTTTTAAAAGAAAAAAATACACAAAATGAAAGAACATTAACACCTGAAGATAGATTCATTGTTGCAAACTACTGTGCATATTAACAAAAATGAGAATTTAATCTACAATTCTGCAAATAGATATTTAAATGAAGTAACTTAAGGTAATTTACATAAAGGTCACATTTTTAAAAACTTTGCAACAAAGTTGGCATTCATAAAGATGCATGAATGCAAGAGACAGTCTCACACACCAGAGCCACTCCCAAACGAGCATCGAATGTGCATATGGCTTATTCCTTCATTTACCAAGCATGTACTGAAATAAATGCTAGATGGCAGAGAAACAAAAATCATCCCTATTCTCATGAAGCTGTTTTGTGAGAAAGGTATAAAAACAAGTGAATTATTATGATACAAAGGAAAAGCAAGGCCAGATAAGTTTTCTAGGGCCTGAAGTACATAAAAATTGGGAGATGGTTTTAAAGGAAAAGAATACAAAATTAAACTGCAAATTTAAGTCCAAGAACATGAAAGGGACCATTGGATGTAAGAGGGCCTGAAGAGTAAGCTTCATTAGCTTCACGGTAAATTCACCTCTAGTGGTTCCAAAGACATTCCACCATCTGTAGGATTGTAGTAATGGTCAAGGGCAATTCTGTACTATCTGAGAGATTAGATAATACTATCACTATAAATAGGAGACATTAACAAGCAATCAGAAGAAATACTCACAAAACTGAAACAAGCAAAGACTATCATGCGAGGAAAGTGAGATGAAAGGAGCCTTCAGAATTCAGATTAACAATTATCCTGTATGTTTAGACTCTTAGAACATGCAAGTTGAATTCGTTCAACAAAGAGCTTCTGGCCAGTGATAGGCCCTGGCAAAACTGGAAATGGTATCTTCCATTACATTCGGCAAATATTTAACAGAATTACTAATTAACCATATTCTGTCTGCTGTGAATAGTGAGTCAGTTTGAGAACAAAATTGTGACGTTAGAATCCAAAGATAAATACTAAAAAAAGGCAATGCGCGAACAACACTAAAATGAAATCTGTTTGTTTTTCTGCTTGTGTGATTTCTAAAAATTACTATATACCGATTATTATTTATCATTATTATTACTAATAAGATTGTAATCTCAAGATTATTCAACATAGATTAAATAAGATTATATAGCTGAAGGCTAGTGCCTAATTTCTTTTTATTAACTCTATTTGATAAATAGAGTCAGTATCATAAATATCTTCTGTAATAAGGTGAAAATATTAGACTTAATAGTTTTTGAAACATTTTAATTTACTTAAAGAAGAAAATAGTCTCATCCAACTTTTCGATTTCACTCCTTCACCTTCACAGTAATTATTTATTTTTGTCTTCCTCAACCTTCTTGCAACATGCACTTAATTTGAGATGTGCATTTGATGCAAATACCTCAAATTTAAATACACATGTATAATATACATACACATATACAGACATGCATGTGTGTGTACAACTATACTTATTTGTATGTGAGTGGACATATATGTGTGTGGGCATATAATTACTGTTTCTCTTTCCTCTATTGGAAATGGAAACATTGCATTTGAATATGAGCCTCCAAAAGGCCGCAATTATCCTGTTATCCACCTCTTTCACACTGCTAGTAGCCATTAGCATTCCCAGCACCACACTCTGCGTCCAGAAAGCACTAAATAGTTTTACATAGAGTGAATTTAAATGAAATAGGATAAATATGAAAAGCCTGGTTCTAATACTACCATTGTCTATCAATCAATCACTTATTACCTATTCTGAGCATAATCTTTGACACCGTTTCTATATCCAATCCATCTCCAAGTCCTGTCATTTGATGTCAGTCTCTTTTTACCCCTAATCACTGCCACCCAAATCCAAATGGTTTACCCTTTCTTTGCTTTGACCATAGTGAAGGCTTCTACCTGGATTCTTGCTCTCTCCAATTATTTTGCCCCGCACAGCAGTGAGGGGAGCCTTTTGAAGTATAAATCTAACCCGTTCCCCTTTGCTTCCCGGAACCATCATCCAGTGCTCTTGAAGGGTCAGGCTGTGTCTAACTGCAGCCTCTCTCACCATGCTTCGCCCCTCGCTCTCTGTGCTTCCTTCTCGGAGGCCTCTTTGCAATGTGCCTCTGAAGCTCGCTGTGCTTTCCCGCCTCAGGGCCCTGTGCTTGCTGTTTCCTCTGAGTCTTTCCATAGCTATGCTTTGCATAACTGTACTTGCCTAATTCCACTGACTTCTCAAGCTGCAACTAGATTTGAGCTACTCAGAAAAGCTTTCTATTACCTTTGAGAACTGTTTTAATCTCCCATCACACTTTCGCATCTTCTTCCTAACATCTTTTTCCTGTTTTGTTATGGTATAATTATGTGTTTTGTACAATGAGCTGTCCCTGCTGGGCAGTAATCTCTTTGAGGGCCGAGACTGTGACTATTTCATGTTCTTTGCTGTATCTCTAGCACCGTGCCTGTCCCATGATAGCCAGTCACATGCATTTTGTTAATTGGTGAATAAAGGAGGATGAATAGAATTCCTTTCAGAGGTCTGTAAGACTACATACACATATATGTGTGTGTGCTTATGTTTGTTTGGTCACATTTTTAAAGTGAGAATGATTATGATACGGGGGGCAACACCTTGGACTAACTTCTGTGGAAATGGCCTTTCTAAGGAGAAGCATAATTGAAAAAAACCTTGACTAATCAGGATAATCTTTCAAAACTTCAAGAGGTGAGGTGATAACTTTCATGAAATGGTAAAATGTCAAGAAGGATAATTACTTTTTTCCTAAATTGCCTCTGCAAGTTGCGCCTGTAGATTACATTTTTTGGCCCCATTTCTTCTCTTGGGTTCCTGTGACGTGGCAAAAAGATCCATAAAACAGCTGGGTTTTTCATGGATGTTCTAACAAAATTGTAAGGACAGGAAACTTGCAAACATACCGCTGTTCAAAACCCCTTTCCAGCGTGGGCACAATATAAGGTTCCTCTCCCCATACAATTATTTATCTCTTTACAGACTAGTGGTAGGTCCACGGCAGTCATTTCAGCAAACTGCACCTAGTAACCACCTTCAAACACGCTTTGAGTTCAGCTTTAATTCCTCTAGCATTTTGAGCCCTTCCCATCATCCCTATCCGTACAGCAAAGACAAAGGGATTTCTCCGTACGTAGTTGGGGTTTGGATTCCATGAACGTCTAATATACAGCCAAGAGTTTCAGATGATGCTTCCTTGACTGTTAAGCATCATCCCACAAGATCTGCTCCAAGGTTAACATCTTCCCTTTCAAGAGGCACTTTATTCATTATCGTGAAAAGATTCACATCTCTTAAATTTATAACAATGTTAAAATACAAATTTAACATCATGAGTGATGAATTAGTACTTCAAATATTTGAACAGTAAGGGTAATTTAACATATTAACTCTTTTCTTTTGTGTGTCTCATAAGAGACACCTGGTAGAAAGCATTTCCAGATTATACTATATAGGAAATTACTTCATAATGTCATCGAGATAACTAGGCTGGATGGAATGAAACACTAACCCATGACATTCTGTACCTGGCCCAGGCATGTAAGAACACCACAATTATTCTTTTTTCTTCCTTCCCACACCATTCCTTTGAACTTCCTTACTGAATCTTTACGAATACACCCCTCTTTTATTCAGTTCCTCCTCATGTTAGAGCCTAATACTTCATATATCTGACTTGAAGAGGGATTTTTAGTTTTAAGTTGAGAGCCAAGAGTGAAGTTCTCAGTGGAATGTTACAACCATCTCCGCCCCTGGACCTGGGCCTAGAATTTAAGTTCCTTCACAACAGACCAAATTTCAACACCCTATATATATGTTTGGGAATTTTGTGTATGTGTACATTAAATATATATATATCTTTCAGTTCTTGTTCATTTGGGAAAAGAATTTCACATGTATTAACAACTCAAGAAGGCAAGTCATCTTTTAAAGATAATTTAGCAGAACAATTAGCTAACTTGACAGAAACCAAATGAGCGTCCAAAAAATAACTGGTGAGCAACCATGCAGACTATTACATTCTTATGGAAAATGTTGTCCTTTCTGCTTAATCATACAGATTGGATTTGTTCCCACTCTTTCCCATGGGTGCAATGTGGAAACCACCTAATTCAAACGGTGCAGGGAGCTCTGGTCTTGTCTAGGGTCCCATTCCTGTAGGATTCTTTGGGGCCTAGAGAAGTTCTGAGGGGTGATCCTGGACCCCGATAGCTACCTGAATGCCTAAAGGACACCTGGGTTAGCATTTGTGAGTGATCGCTGTTCGGTCCTTGAATGGACTGCAATCTGTGGGATACCGTAAAGCAGACATAGTCAGGGACCAAAAAGTCTGTTACTCCTGTTGAGACTCCTGTCTTTGAGACTAAAACCAGCCCTGATTTTGTAAGTAGAAAAAGAAAGTCGTTTTTACTTAGGTGTCATTTATCTTGCTTTGGAATTGCAGGGTCTCTTTTTCTGTTGTTGTTCTTTGCACGAGCGAGTGTAACAGAATGAGGTAGAAATCCACTATCACTTCTACTCTCAGGATAATAAGTAAACCCCTGAGAGCTAGCAATGTGCTAGGATTTGTATCAGTATGTGTTTACTTTGGATACTGAAGCTGTATCGTTCTGTCTCAGAAGGGGAGTGTACAGAACTTTATACAAACGTTCTCAGCTCATTTTTTCTCTTAAAATTTGCTTTTCTCCCTCTTACCTACAATCACTTTCATTGAACTATTACCAATTCTTTCCCTCCTACTTCTGTATCTGCCCTGCCAATCCCTAACGGCAGGTCACCCCAATTACCCAGTTTTCTCCATGAACATTATCTTTCCCCTTTCCGACAAAGAAACCATAACAGAAACCTTTCTTTTGACCCCCCTTTCCTTTTACAAACAAACACTCTCAGTTCTTTTTGTTCATCAGCTCAAGGAGTCCCTCTCCCTCCCCTACTCACCACAAACCTAACGAAACCTCTCAGAACTCACCCATGCCTCCCCAGTTGTGAGATGAAGTGTGTGCTGTTTGTCCCTTGCGCCCAGAGCACACTGACACACCCATTGTCCTGAAACCTTCCCCTGGAACTCATAGTATCAACTCAGTGGCAGAATTTTCTCTGTTTCTCCTAATTCGTTTTCTCCTACCTGTTTCTTCAATGCCATCTCATGGCCCAATATTTCACACTGTTTTCTTCTTAACTACATGATAATCCTATAAAAATGTCATTCACTGCCACTACCTCAAATGTTGATAACTCACCAATGTGTGTGTATAATAGTTTTCTGAACTATAAGCCTCTGTTTCCAACTACTTCAAATGGAACATGTTCAAAAGATAGTTTATTAATTTCCATCTTTCCTTCCCTGCAAAATACACACATACATACATGCATACATGCATGCATGCATACATACATACATACATACATACATAATAAATACCGTAGCTCACGATCAGAGAGTAGGCATCATCCCTTATTTTTCTCCACACACCTTCCTCTCCTCCCTGATGCCAGACATTTGGTGCCCTCAATTCCGGCACATTCCCCTCTGAAGCAGCTTTTATTTTATTTTATTTTATTTTTCAATTTTTAAATTATTTTATTGTTGTTCAATTACAGTTGTCTGCATTTTCTCCCCACCCCTCTACCCCACCCCAGCCAAACCCACCTCCCTCCCCTGCTTCCACTCTCCCCCTTGGTTTTGTCCATGTGTCCTTTATAGTAGTTCCTGAAAACCCTTCTCCCCAGTATCTGCTCCCCACTCTCCTCTGGCTATTGTTACATTGTTCTTAACTTCAATGTCTCTGGTTATATTTTGTTTGCTTTTTTCTTCTGTTGATTCTGTTCCAGTTAAAGGTGAGATCATATGGTACTTGTCCCTCACCACCTGGCTTATTTCACTTAGCATAATGCTCTCCAGTTCCATCCATGCTGTCACAAAGGGTATAAGCTCCTTCTTTCTGAAGCAGCTTTTAAACTCACCTCCCACCTCCTTCGCTTGTCCCCAGTCTGGGTCCTCTGTCATTCTTTGGCCTTTTGTAAGTCCTTTCTCACCACTTCACTTCACTCCTCACACCTAGCCATCCTCCTTCCTGCTACCAGAGTTCACCTTAAGTAATATAGCTATTATCTTCTCTTTCTTGGCTTAATATCTCTAGCGGATTCCTGTTGCTATAAAGTTGAAACTTCTCTTTAGAGGGTAGCCAGGTCTTCCCCAATCTAAGTGCTGCAGAAATATTCAACCTCTTTTCTATCTTCTCCTGCGCGGTCAGTGAGTTCTGGTCACGCTTAAAGTATATCTTTTCTTACTTCTGTGCCTTTGACTCTGTGTTCCCCCCATTCCTAGAATACCCTTCCCTGTTTCTACCTTGTCAACTTCTACTCTTCCTTCCAGACTCATCTCAAAATTCACCTCTTCTGTTTTTCCAGATGCTCTTCAACAGAACCAGCTGCTGCTGCACATGCGCCTTCCTTGTATGTGTCTTCCTTTGAGCACCTACATTATTTTCATTATTTCTTTTAGCGTTTGTCTCTCTGCTAAGCAGGGATGTTGCCTCCGGAATCATCCCTAGATCACTTTAAAGTACAGACTCAGCTTATGTATATTCAAACAAAGAGACTGTAAATGTATTCAAAGAATTCACAATTTACAGTTAATTCAGCTTCACAGTGATTGAGCAGCCGTTGAAGGGTTTTGAAATCTCTCCAAATTTAACTTTTTACTCCAACGCAAACTGGACTTCCATGAAGTAACTGCAACTTTTCCAAGCTCTGCAGCTGTGTGAGCTGTATCTTAATTGATTTGTTCAACCAAAGTTACAGTGAGCAGGATTCAAGAACAAAGCTCCTTGATTTCTGTCACTACATTTTTATGTATGTAAATCTGCTTTAGCCCTTGTTTACCTACTCTGTGTCTTATTTCCCCATGTTAAAAAAATAATATCAACACTTTTACTCATTCATCATCATAATGAGGTAATTGAAAATTCAACTAATCCCTTATTTGTAAATTTCTCTATGAAAGAGAAATGACTTTATTATGTATAGCTTTCACATTGACTTCTGAAATATTTAATTGTAACTCTGGAAGGGAGAAATTGAGTTCCTTTACATAGTTGATATTTTTTAATGACTTAAAATGGCCTTCCTCTCCGAGGGTGCTGTCACTCTGCAGCCCCATCTGCCATTCCCCAATCACTCTGTCCTGAGACTCTTCGAGGGCCAGTGTCTGCCTTGGGTCTGGATGGAAGCTCGATAAACAGAGGCTGTCCTTGCCCCTGTGGGTGTGGCTCAGTTGGGTACAGCATCAACTCATAAACCAAACATTTCGGATTCGATTCCCAGTCAGGGCACATGCCTAGGTTGCAGGTTAAGTCCCTGATTGGGGAGTGTGGGGAGCTGGTGGGGGGGGTATGGGGGGAGATCAGGGCACATGGGGTGCCGGGCACATTGGAGAGGCAACAGGTTGATGTTTCTTTCTCACATTGTTGTTTTCTTCTCTCTTCCTCCCTGACCCTCTTTCTAAAATCAATGAGCATGTCATCAGGTAAGGATGAGGATTAAAAAGTAAAGTAAAGATTATAATACCTACGGTAACATCGCTGTTGTGAGGATGAAATGAGCCCATGTGAGTGAACTGTCCAGCTCACAGTGCACACTAGGAAAAATGGCACCTCTTTTGATTGCCACCGTCCCCAGACTTCTAGCCGTTGCTGCTCCTAACTAACCCAGCCTAGGTTTCCCCAAAATCTCTAATTTCAAGCCAACTTTACTAAGGGGAGCTTTATGCCAAAAAAAATAGGAAAATTTTAATATATTCAGTAATTCCTGAATAGGTAATACTGCATTATTCCAGGCCATTGACACTTGTGGATATAAAGAATAAATAAAACCATAAACATCACGTTTTCCATGGAGTTGAAGCTTTCACCACACTGCTCCTAATTCACCTCCTCTCTTCATCCCTTTCCGGGTTTTCTGTAGTACAGGTGAGTAAACTGCCCTGATGGGGAAGCAGCAGAGGGAAAAGGAGGTAAAAAAGAAAACTAGTACTTGAATGGCTAGAAAATTACCAATTTGGTAAACAGAATTCTAATTCTAATGATAAGACTTCTGTTTCTGGTACATGACTATGATCCCTTCCACCTGAGTACAGGTGGGACCCATGTATATAATGGAATGCCACTTCTGTGATTATGCTGTCAATCAGTTGACTTTATGATAATTCAGGGGGAGATTATATTGGGTAAATCTGGACCAAAAGAGGGGAGTCCTTTTAAAGGGCCTGGGTTTTTCCTAAAGTGAAAAATCATCCTGTTTGCTTTGAAGAAGCAGCTGTCGTGTAGTGAGAGGGTTACATGCCTAAGGACAAAGGGCATCCTCTGGCAAGAGAACAGGGGACATCTGTCCTACAACCACAAGGAACTGAATCCTGCCAAAGACCTGAACAAGCCTGGAAGAAGACCTGCACTTTGCATTAGAACACCGCCCGTTCAACCATTTGATTCCAGTCTTGTAAGACCTTAAGCAGAGGACCCCATTAGGCCCAGGCCCAGACTTCTACTGACAGAACTGGGAGCTAATAAATAAATGTTATTTTGGGATGCTAAAATTGGGATAACTTGTTACACAGCAGTGGTAAACTAATGCATTTACAAAGAATTTTAATATATACAGTGCTTCAGACAGGTGGAATGGAAATGATAAATAGAAATTTTGGGACCTGCAGTGACTCCCAGCTCTGCCATTTCCTAGCTCTGTGGACAAGGGGAGTCATTGAACTTTCCAGCTTTTACTTTTCTCATCTGTAAAATGAAAAAGATAAAGGACAAGAAGCCTCCAAGGCACTTTTCAGGCTCTAAACATCCTCTTTATATCTTACATCATTAGATTATAAAATTCACTGTTTTGAAAGGATAAAACAAGGCCCTTGGGGAGGTAATTAGGAAAATTTCACAGACAGTAGAAGATCAAATCCAACTCAGAAATTCTAGCTCTTCTATCCAACCTCTTTTCCATCTTCTTCTGTGCAGTGTCCTCTGATCACACTAAGTATATCTTTTTCTTACTTCTATGCCTTTGACTCTGTTTTTCCCCAATACTAGAATACTCTTCCCTTTTCTACCTCGTCAACTTCTACTCTTCCTTCCAGAATCATCTCAAAGTTCACCTCTTCCTGTTTCCACCTGTCTCCAGCCCTTTCTCTGAGCCCCAGACTCACAGCATCAAATGGGCTGCAAGGTGGTTTATGAGCCTTGCCCACAGTTCCAAGGGGAACCTGAACAGTTGTGACTTTTTTCTATTTTTGGAGGGTAGAAGTTTGTTTTCATTTTTCACAGAGGTATTTGGGTATACTGTTTCCTGCCCAAATAACCAGTAAGATAAAGTACCCACCATGGGGATGAATGCTATAGCCACCCTGATGTGCATTCATGGTAGACATAAAGAACTTTTAAAATAAATAATAACAATTTAACTAAAAAATACAGGGTGGGGCAAAAGTAGGTTTATAGTTGTAAATACATGAAACAGAGTTTATTCTTATATTATCATGTATTAATTATTGTATTATTCTCCATGCAAACAACTGTAAACCTACCTTCCGCCCCCCCCCCCCCCCCCCCCCCGTGTATCAGTCCAAGGATTCCTTCGGGAACCGTGTACATGTTCCAAAGGAAGGTCCATGGTCCCTGAGGCAGCAAAAATTTTGACATGGATAAAAGATGTGTTTGTGTTGTTTTGCTCTACTACCTAAGTATTTATTTGCTGATTTGTACAAATAACCCAAATGGAAACTTCTTTAGGAAACAGAAAAGCAGAGTAAAATATTTCGAGTCCACAGAATCAACTGGAATGAAATTATAGCTGTGCTGTTTAGAAAAGTTCTTTCTGTGACCAGATGAATTTATTTCTTTTCCCCAAACTCATTAAAACACGAAACACCTAGAGTCACATCGGCTCAAATATATATTTTTTCAAAGGAAGTGGTGATATGCATTAATTGATTCCAAGAAACCAAAATAATCTAATTTTTGAATCCTAGAACAATCTCAGAATGTTCAGCAATATAATATGCTTTAACTCAGCCTAGAGACTATCTACATAAGCAAAGTAAAATGGATAATAAAAGAATATAGTGAGCCTGATTGGACAAACTGAGCACCGGTTCTGAAGGAAATATCGGAACATGAGGTCTGAACTGTCCACACTGGTCTGTACAAGTATGTGGATGAAATTGTTTGTACAATCAGACATTGATGTTTCTGTAGACAGAGCCTCAGATTGTTCATAAATGCCCTCATGAACCATCATCCTAAATGTTTTAGCGCCAGCATGCTGTGTTGATGGAGCTAATTTTTAATTATATTTATACGTCTTCAATCACATTGGCCCTGTTTTGTGAAATTATGGTGAAATCAGTAATTTTCAGAGCTCTACACTGGCAGGAATCCCTTCCAAGGCCAGTAACTAATTTTTCTTTAGTAATTTTCTGTTTTTGATAAAACACACCGAAATCACTTCTGTTTGAAGGAGACTATAAATATATTTTGAGGAATATAGTAAAATGCAGACACATTTAACAGGATTTGCTACATTGACATTCAACTAAGTGGGTGACTATTTTTTTAACTTTTCAAGTCTTGGTGGTCACGTGGGCAACCCTGAATGACTGACCACCTTCCATGCCCCCACCCCCCTGCCTCACTGAGCTTTGAGCACACAGGCTTACAAAGCTCCTCCAAGAGCTTCTGGGTAAAGGGCACATGCTGGTAAAGACAATTTCCTCTTTCTGTGGTCAGGAGTATCCCATGTGTTTGCTCATTAACGCCATGACTAGCACTGCCGAAAATTAAGATTTATTTGTATACATTTCTTTAAAATGGTCCAGAGTAAAAAAAAATAATATTTTTAATATTACTCTTTGGCCTAATCTTTCTTCCCTACACTGCATATCCTGGAAAATAGGGACCATGCCTCATTACACTGCTCCTGTGTCACTGATCAAAGCTCCACCTTCCTGGTGATGAATGCGTATTTATTTATACATAAGTAGGTGCTAAGTTATTTGAAGGTGGATTCTGTGTTATTGGAATTATATATCTTTCATAGTACTGAATAGGGTGCTTTTCCCGTGTTAGGTTTGTTGAAAATATTTGATAATAAATGTGTTTATTTTCTAAGAAATTTAGTTAATTACCAGTGTTCAATTTTGACACATCCTAATATTTTCTCTTTAAAATTGCTAAACATAATGATTTTTAAAACAGTTATTTTAGGGTAGAATTACATAAAATTTTAATAGTAATACAACATTATTAATTTAAAAGAGATTGTATCAGCTTTTAGATGATTCTAAAATATTCTATGATTATTCCAGGGGAGGAAAATAACACAGTTCACTTAATTATTCAAGTTAAACTGACTAAAATCAATTAATCTAGTCAAAATGTTTAACCAGTTCACAATGCAGACCTAGCCTAAAATTAAGATACAGAGGTCCCTTATAGCTACATAACTAATTCAGATCACTTTTATAACCAAGTAAATTTCTAGAGTTTCATATATTACATGTTTGCATGCTGTTTCCAAACTGAAGAGTCTAGTATTATACATTCAAGGTCAAGCTCTTAAGAGTGGTAATATGTTCTGTTGTTGTTGCCAGTGGTAATGACATCTTCAAATGCTATTACCATAGGAAATTGCATATTTCTTCTGTTTGTATATATGCATTTATAAATATGCAAGAAAACATTTGTTATTTCTCCCAGTATTATGGACTGAAACTATGGAAGATCAAGAAAAGTATTAAGTGTGGAAGTGGAAGCAGTCTTTTAACTGTTTTTTAAGGCTTTAGAAAAACATCATCTACTCATGTCAACATGTAGTAAACCAAGACATTAGGTATATGTATCTTATGCCAAAACATACAAATGAAATGGAAAAAAAACTAGTAACTTACAGAAATATTTTTTCTAGACTATGGAAATTACCTACAATTTTTGCCTTTTAGTAAAAAAATTAAATTTATATCGAAATTATTTCCTTCTTGAGACATTTAAAAAATTAGCATAATTATGAAAAATCATATTGAATTATGAAATGAAATTTGGGGGAAAACCTTCCACACATAAGTCTTTAAAATAATTCTCCATAAAATTTCTATTAATAATGACCAAGTGAGTTATAAGGGTTCTGTAAAGAAATAACTGATTGAAAGAAGTTGTAATAAAAATAGCATTATCTACAATGTCAATTATAATTTAGAAACAATATATCTTAAAACAAATGTTTCTATAAGAGAAATTCTAATACCATTAGGAGTTTGATAAACATAGCTGTTTTCACTTTAATTAGAAAAACCCTATTTCTCCAAGTTGTTTTGATTGCATTTGCAATGAAAACCTCTTTTGTTCTCGTTAAGCATCATTTTAATTTCTGATAAGAAGTCATAGTCACTTTGAAAGAACAGCCCATTAACTGCAAGGATATTTTTGAAGGAAAAAACAAACTTAAAAAAGGTGAAACTCATATTAGCTTCAATAAAGCAAGAGTAAAAATTTGGGAAAATTTCTGATTTAAAAGAAAAGTAGATATAAGCCAAGTTCGTTTGTAGACAAATGTGAAGAATCTTTGGTTATCTTTACTTTGGTAAACATAAGCTCCGACTCAAGGCTTGTCCAGAAAAAGTACAGCCATTTTTACTGTAACGAGAACAGTTTGCATCGATATAACCTGGCAGCCAAGAAGAGTGGACTGGAATGTACATGCGTGAACAATGACAATTACACTGTCCTTGTCAGTAGGGGTGGTAGATGCCATTGAGTGAGCATGTGTACTCTTTGGATGTCACATTCAAAATGACTGAGTGAGTAGAGCAACGAATCTGCATCAACTTTTGCATTCAGCTTGAAAGTTTCTCTGCGGACACTATTCAGATGATTCAGAAGGCCACAGCTATGGGCAACTGGTGAGTGGAAGCTTCATCACAACAATATGCCTGCTCATTCATTACATCTCCTGCAGAGATTTTTGGAGAAACATCAAATCACCCAGGTGCCTCAGCCCCACTACAGCCCAGATTTGGTGCCCTGCGACTTCTGGCTTTTCCCAAAACTAAAATCACCTTTGAAAGGGAAGAGATTTCAGATTGTTGGTGAGATTCAGGAAAATATGATAGGGCAGCTGATGGCAATTGGGAGAACTGTGTGAGGTCCCAAGGTGCCTACTTCAAAGGGGACTGAGGCGTCATTGTCTTATGTTCGATGTTTCGTGTATCTTGTATCTTCTTCAATAAATGTCTCTAATTTTCACATTACTTGGTTGGATACCTTTCTGGACAGACCTCCTATACTATAATCCTAATAAATATAACTTGAATATTTGGGTGAGTTACCGGTACACTATTGAATCAAGGCTCTGCTTTCTTGGGCATATGTGATCTCCAAAAAAGAGAATGTTTATTGCTTGCTATGATAATTGATTATTGATAGAGAAACCACACATTCTAGAATGCCCTGGACCATTCTGGTGTATACCTATGGTCCAGGTATAATTACTAGTAGCACCTTTGTTCACTCTCAAACTTGTTTATATTGGTCTATAATTTATTATCACTGCAGTTATATTTTTCTTTTGGGAATTTTCTTTGTTTTTGGCTTAGTTAACATCAACTTGTATGCCAGGCATTTAGCTAAGTGTCATTCTATCATTTGACCTTCACAATAATTCTATGAAGTCAGTATTATTTTTTTACTTTATTATGACAGTTTAAAAGTTGTATACCTTAAAACATTACCTAAGACTGTCTCTATACAACACCCTAAATTGTATTAAAACCATTAGAATGTTTCAGAAGTTTGTAGGTATTTGAGAACACAGTATCATTTTATACTGCCCCAGTAACCTTTGAAAATGTATTTTTCATTCAACTTGCATCGTTTCCCTTTTATAGATTCCTCCTTTGTAACTTTGGCTGAAAATCTTTGCCAATAAAATAGTAAAGAACTTTGCTTTTCTTGACTATATTACCAGAGCAATCTCTCCTCTAAAAGTAATTAATATTTAATTCCTTTTTAGGAAAAAATAGTAGAAACATATAAATGGGCAGAAAGGAGTGGTTTCCTTGGAAGCACTTATAAGTGACTGGGGTTTTATCCCTCTTAATCTTTCAGTAGATTATAGGGCATTCTCCATTTGTTTCTTTCTTTTTTCTCCCTTTTCCTAGATTTGCTTTTCAGAATTTTTAATAGAATTTCATGGTAAGTACTTTACTGGTTTTCTCATTTCCACTAAATCACAGACAGCATCTCTCAAACACAGCTTTTAAGCCCCTAAAACCCAGTTGCTACTAATGGATAGTTTGGGGGGGATATGAAAAACATTACTCACTAGGATAAAATGCTTAACTTGTACTCAAACGACTTTAGAAAAGAACTATTGGCGGACCTGGTTACCATAAAACTTCATATGAAGAATAAGGATGGAACTATGGGGAAAGAGAAAAGAGGAACGGGAATGTAAATCCATTTTAATGTAGAGACCTAAAAACATACTTAAATCCAACTACGTGATTATCAAAGTCATTTTCAGTCTAAAATTAAACATCGTAATTTATCCCTGAAAATGGTGTCTGGAGATATATGCTCAGGACTGTGCTATAAAGCTACAGCTGTCACACGAGCATCAGTCAATTATTTAGTGGACTAGTTTGCCTCCATGTTTTTATTCAAATTATAAATTGAGGCCAGGATTGGAGTGAGCCACTCAATTCTCCACAATAAAGATTTCAGTGAATACTATACAGGGACCAGTCGTGTGGTGAATTGGAGCTATGAGATTGTTACAGCTCCTCGATCATCTATTCACTGGCAGGGGGAGGGAGAATTACTCTGAAAA
Source organism: Desmodus rotundus (assembly GCF_022682495.2). Taxonomy (NCBI): domain Eukaryota; kingdom Metazoa; phylum Chordata; class Mammalia; order Chiroptera; family Phyllostomidae; genus Desmodus; species Desmodus rotundus. The sequence goes on along the minus strand of NC_071399.1, from coordinate 18,229,293 downwards.
AAGGAGCAAGGACAGAAAAGACAAACTACATGACAACCATGAGTAGAGTTTCTAATTCTGGTTTTTAATAAAAACCAGCTTCTATATTGTACATATACATATACACACATATGCTTGTCCTCCCGACACATATATTATACATACACATATATATTTTAAAGTCAACTTTTAATGGAGACAACTATACTTGAACAACAATAAAAACAGAAAAAAATCAACTTCTATCATACATATATACAAATATACATACATACATACATACAGTCACACTATAGAATACACTGGATTTCTGCCCTGCCTTCAAGGTTGCTTGAGAAAGCTGATCTCATAAGTCAATCCTCTCTAATGATTTGTTTACATACTCAGCATTTAACTGCATGCCTACTGTGTACCGTGCTTTGTTCTGGATTACAGAGACACATTGATAAATGAAACAAAGCATTACACTCATAAAGCTTTTACTCAGGCAATAAAAACTAAACGAAAAGTACAACCATTGACAATACTTCCAAGTGGTCATAAGTGAAAAATAAAACAATGAGAATGTCGAATAACGGAGGGTTGGCCATTTTACACAGAATGGTCAGGAAGGCTTCCCTGAAGGGGTGTCATACTGAGACTGGAAGGCTAAGCAACACAAGTCGAAAGTACAGAAGATCTAAATGTCTTGAGGCAGGAACAAGCTTGCTTTGAAAGAGGATATGTGCCAATGAGGCTAGAGCAGCATGAGCAAAGGGATGAGCGTAGAAGAAGACAGAAAAGAGAGAAAAGCAGAGTCAGATCTTATGGATCTTGAAGGCCGTGGTAAGAAGTTTGAATCAAAGAAGTGTGTGTGTGAAGTTATCAGAGCGTTTTATGAAGGAGAGTGACATGATTGGATTTTTTTTTAAAGACTACTCTACTATATGGAGAATAGATTGTAGAAAGAAAGGGTAAAGTAGGAAGACTAGTTAAAAGTGAATTACAATGACCCACTGGAGAGACAGTGGTGACCAAGACTGAATGATAACAGAACTGAGCAAATGGGATTATATTATGAATATATTCTAACGGCAGAGTTGGCAGTATATTCTGAGTGAGAATTGCATGCATAGTGTAAAGAAAAGAAGTAAAGAAAAACTGTTAGATTTTCACCTGAGCAATAAATGGATAACAACTAGTTCCCATTTATGGAAATGGGAAGCATTTGGGGCAGAGTGGCGGTGGGTGGCAGGGGGAGATGAGGAACTCAAGGATTTTGCATGAAGTTGTTAAGTTTGAGATGTCTATGAGTCTGAGTGCAGATGCCAACTGGCTTCTCTCTGGAGCTCAGGAGAAAGGTTGAAGCTAGTGATATAATTTTGAGATACATGGATGGAATTTAAAATTATAAGACTAAGTAAAATATGTGATTATGAAAGAGTAGAGGGCTAAAATGGAGCCCATCAGCTCTCCAACATGTAGAGCTCAGGAAGAAAAGAAGACACAACAGCAAATGAATCTGAGACACAGAGGCAAGGGAGGGGAAAAAATAGGAGGAGAGATACCCACAATCCAAAGGAAGCAAATGTTTTAAGAAAGAGTAAATCAATTGCTGCTGATTATTAAAGTATAATGAAGTCCTGGGATAGTTCATTGGATTTTGCAAGATGGAAGTCACTGTTGACCTTGATAAGAGCAGTTTTCTTGGCCTGAAGGGGGTGTAAGTTTGAGGGAAGTGAGAGAGAATGGGGATTTCCAGTTGAACACATGATTATTACAACTCTGTTCCAGGCAGACTTTAAGACTCAAAGACAGCCCCAAATCTACCTCCTTGTATTTACACTTTTGTATTGCCCTTGAGTGTTTTGCTTCTAACCAATATGATGTGGCAAAAGTGATGTCACTTCTGTGATTAGGTTACATAAAATAGTCACTTCCATCTCCCTAGCTGACTCTCTCCATTGCTGGCTTTGAAGAAACATGCTGCCATATGGAAAGGACCATGTGGCAAAGGACTGAGAGTGACTTCTGGCCAACAGTCACTAAGGAACAGAGGTTCTCAGTCCAACAGCTCATAAGGAACTGAAGCTTCCAATTACTACACGGGCATGGACGTGGGTGCTTCTTCCTTGGAGCCTTCATATGAGACCCCCGCCCTGGCGAGAGCCTTATGGGAGGCCCTGAAGGCCAGCCTCCACCAAGCCACGCCCACATTCCTGACCCCCAGTAATTCTGAGATAATTAATACATGTTGTTTTAATCTGCTGAACCTGTGGTAATGTGTAACAGTAATAGATAACTATTACATCTCTTGAAAATACCACTAAAATGAGGTTAAGAAAGGAAAAAATGGGTAGTAACCCAAAAGATAAGAACCCCCCAACAAATAATAAACAGTAGATAAGATATATTCAAATTTTTTGAGATGGGGAGGTGAGGATTTGTAATAACTAACTTAGTAAACTTGTAAAAGCTGAAACCTATGTTCCTACAAATAAGGAGACTGACAAGTAGAATGTTGATTCTGGTTAAAGAACTTTAGAAAGCTCAAGATTTGGAAGCACCAGGTGCACAGAAAGCTACAGAGAAAGAGGAGGCGGAGCTGAAAACGAGGATTGAATGCATGAAAGCATGAGTAAGACACAGATACAAGGATCCACTCCAACACATCAAAAGCAGATGACTAAACCTTCCCTTCAGGGGACAGGAGTCTTATTCTCCGAAGAATTTAAAGCACAGAGATTTTGAGGCAAGATGAGTGAGTGTAAATGTGTGTTCTCAGACTGAAAATAGGAAAATTAAGTGAAATCTAATTTGAATGATAATGACTTCTATGTGACTTCTATCTTCCTATCTCTTCTCAGTTCTTAGAAAGCTGGCAATCTCCCTCTCTCTCTCTCTCACACACACACAAACACTACCCATGCTTAAGCTAAAAGTACTCCTGTCTAGAAAAACTGACTGGCCGATGGTAAAAGCCTGGGGGGAGGAAAAGGCAGGCAGGAAAAGAGTCTCTCCCCTGCCCATCTCCATGATTCTCTTTCTTTGTATAGAGACAACAAGAGCCTAGAAGAAGCTTGAAACATTTCTTTACTCAAGTTTTCAGTGGTAAATCCACCTGCACAGCCCAGCTAGCTAAATGTTAGGGTTAAATTTCTGCGGTGGAAAAAGCTTTTCATGGTTAAAAATAAAAGATGAGAACCAATGACTTCAATGGTAAATCTGATGGGCAATGTAGGGTAATTTGGGGAAGTCAAAGTCTATGGGGGTGGAAGAGGAAGACAGTGAGTAAGTGACTATTGGAATAGCCTGCATTTGTGACGATAAGCTTCTAAGCAGTCATTGTCAGGGAATGGATGAGAGAAACACAGAAGAAAAATAGGACACATGCACGTGGTGTGGTGGGAAAAGTTAAAAAAAAAAAAAAACTACTCGGGAGTTTTAACATTGGCTAAGAGAATGGAGCTTCTACAATAGAAGTAGTCATGAAGTTAATCGGAACAACTATTGGAGGGAAAGGTATTAAATTTAGCTGTGAACCCATTGACACGGGGACAGAATATTCAGCTGGCAATGGCCATGCATTTTGTTTGACACCCTGAGAAAGATTTCCAGACCTAGAAAAAAGTTAGGAAGAGAGATAGGAAAAAAAATATCTTTAAGGATAAGCATGTAGAAACAACTGAGAAGAAAAATGTTCCTGTCAGGGAATAGGAATGAAGAAAGAGAAAGAGGGTGATCAGGAAGGTAGGGAGTTGTTTGCTGTTGCCGAAGGAAAAAAATTATGAAGCAAAGGGAATTAAACACTGCTAACCATTACTGAGAAACCAGGGAGAATAAAAAGCCCAGGGAAAGGTATTTAACACAGAAATCTTTGCGAAATCTGATGTAGGGCGTTGATGGGGCCAATTCTACAATCAGAGGAAAAGGAATCACGAATGTAGACCTAACTCTTCTCAACCCTTTTAATCTCAAATTTCCTTTTTATTGTTAAAACTACTCAGGAAGCCCAGGCAGCTCTTGATTTTGTGGGCCATCTTTACCACTATTTTGCCTACTAGAAATTAAACCTAAGCAAGTACGACATTTTTAAATTTACTAATTCATTTTAAAATAACAATACTAAGTCCATGATATGTTAACATAAATAACACAGTTTTATGACAAATAGCTCTATTTTCCCAAACAAAAATGATTTTCGTGAGAAGAGAGCACTGGTTTACATTTTTGTAAATCTCTTCTAATGTCTGGCTTAATAGAAGACAGCCAGACCCTCTCTATCTGCTTCTGCATTCAATCTGTTGGAAAATGTTGTTTCGGTTGCAGACTATGTGGAAAATCTAGCATCAAGCAGATGGGTAGTTGCAAAAGGGACTTTCTGAAGAGTCTCACAACTGAAGATCCTCAAATTTTCAATGTGTGCGTTGAAAATTCTGATAGAGGGTACTTCTCTGAGAAGTTTAACAACAAACACACACAAGTTGGGTGGCAATTCAAGGACATATTAGGTTTGGGGAAAGGACTCGGAGTTTGTTTGTTTGCTTTTAAGAATTAGGAAACCCTAAGGATGTGTGAGTCCAATGGAAGGTAAGGGAACAAGAAACGGAGAAATCGAGGATGCAGAAGAGATACAAGTTGAATCAAGGTCCCGACAGAAGGCAGCAGTGACAGGGTGGAGAGCAGGGTAGGAAGAGAATGCTACCGTTTCCTCATGACACAGGAGCATAAACGAGGATCACTAATTCAGCAGAGAAAATCCAAGGCAGTGAGGACAAGACGAGGGAAGGTGAGGCACCCTCAGCCTTTTCAGTGGAGAATGAGATGGAGTCATTTGCTGAAAGTGAGTAACATAGGAGCAAAACGTTGGAGACTTGAGGAAACAGGGCTGTGGGGAGTTACAAAGAGACCAATTAACATCATGATTAAAGGAGCAGAGTATGTGGAGACTCACAGCACAGAGCTTAGCCCATGATGGGGACCCAGGAGATGTTCTTTTTAAATAAATAAATGAAAGGGCATTAAAGAAGGGTTGTAAGTGGAGGGCACTGGGCAAAATAGCATGGCTCTCTGGTGGTCTGTATGAGGGGCTGAGGTCTGGCAAAGCAGGACACACTTCTGCTGCATCGGGGTGACCTCACAGACTCACAAGGGACTGATTCTTTCTCCGAAACGGAGTAAGCTCGTGTGGCATGGGAAATATTCACGAGGGAGATGAACCTCCAGATCTGTCACTAAAAAGTGGATCTTCTGAACATAATTCAAGCAAACACTACACTCATCTGGTACTTATTTCAAGAAATCTCTTTCCAACTGTCCTGTATTTATTAACAGCTCTCTATATTTACACAGAAAAGCAAGTAAAATTAGGAGGAAAATAGGAGAATTTTTCCTAATTAGTTAGGCACATCCAGTATCAGTTTTAATCGAGAGGGGTTAAAGGAGCCAGTCCATACCTTCTTTAGAAACTATACTGGAATCCACTTATTTTCCTTTTTCTTTAAGACCAGCCAAAACGATCTTCCTCCTAAAATGTTCCCACTCAATTTAAATCGTTGAATCTATCATCGTTCTTTTTTTCATCTTTCTTTTTAATACTTGATTTTGGGGCCATTACTTTATAATATTAAAATTTTTTAAACAATAAGATTTGATTATTACTCTCATGAAAATGAATATTAGTATATCTTTCCTATCTTTGGTTTTTATTTTCCCAATTTATTTTCTTAGGTAGATGCTTAATTTACTGTCTGCCTTAATTGTTTTCCATGGGGACAATACAGAAATATTTGTTGATTGAAATATTCATTCATTCTAGTGTTGTTCCATCAAGGGCTTGTTCCATGACCATGAATAAGTATTTCCAATTTCAATATTGTAACTTCTGCACTTACAAAATTAAATATCAGGAAATTAGCAGTAAAAAAAATAGAGTGCAATAAATCTATCTACAATCAATCCAAAATATATCCAAAATCAATAATTTGGATTTTCCTATTTTGAAAAAATTAGGGTTATATACACAAAACAAATAACTCAAAAAGATATCCTATGTCCATATGCATTTATTGTCATATAGGTGTACCCTATAATAATATTTTCACTGTATTTCCATATGCCTTAATATTATGTAAGACGAGTAATAAGAATAAATGCTATTTGTTGCTCCTTACTATATTGTTAGCACTGTGCTCAGAGCTTTACTTGTATATTAATCCTTTTTAATTTCACAACAACCCTCCCCATTTTACAGGTGCAGAACTGGAGCTAAGTTGTCCAAGTTCACAACAGCACTGGTGGTAAAGAGGGCTCCGCTCCCTCTATTATGGACCCTGTTACGTCACTTCTGTTTTTACTCTTTAGACTAGAACTGCTGATGATTGAACGGTTGTGTGCTCGTGTGGTGTACAGGTATGCACAAAAACAATGAACGAGAGGAACGGAATTCTTATGAAACTGTGAGAAATATAGGTGATAATCTACCCTGTTTGTATTTTGCTTACATATCTTCAACAAACTAGAAATCTTCGTAGCATAAAGAGAAAAATATAGATTTGGAGGAACTTCTAACAAAGTGACTCTGAGCAAATAAGATCACAAACAATTCAAGCTTATCTATCACAGATTTCACATCTCTTTGAGAGGAACTATTCTGCTTGGTTTGTTTTTCATTCAACCTGGGAAGTCTCCTGTGGTATCTGACAGAATATTCTAGGTGTCCTTTATATCATCAGATCAAATATTTTAATTTAAAATTTAGTAAATAAAATAACTCAACATGTGTGTGGCATTATTGTAAAATTATCTTAGGATCCCCCAGCGGAAATCTGGTTTGTGTAAACCTCTATCCAAGTCTGAAAATGTTTCAAATCTCACATGAAGTCTGTTATGATGATTTTCATAGATATTATATGAAGCCATTTGCTTCTACAAGGTAATGATTCCCTCTTCAAAAAAAAGTCATTTATAAGTGATGTATTTAACTTAATGGAATATCAACTTCTCATTTGTGGCAAGTGCTATCCATCGGATGTGTACATTTTAAAAGTGAGTTTTTAGGTAAAAGCGTCTTTTAAGCAAACTAGCCCTAATTACAAAGCTACACCAAGTTCTTAAAACAATCAGCTCCTGCTTTCCTTTACAAGATTCCATGTGCCGCAATTATCTCAAGGAGCTTAGTAATTCTCAAACCTAAATTAACTCTAAAATAACAGCCACATTATCTGGCAACATTCAAGTGTCTTTAAGTGTAGGTCTGTCTCATATCTGGGGAAAAAAATGTCAAAGTCTAAAAGAATCTCATCAAGGGAAAACAATGCATTGCTATTATATAATAATTTTATGATGCTATTCACCAGCTACAATGCCATACTATTAAAACAGCTCATATGAGAAGCTTATTTATGACTTACTTAATAAGGAACATTGCATTCAGTAGTCTACTAGTTAGTACTCTTGAAAATAACTAAACTCTCAGTGAAGTCAACCATATTTTTAGAATCTACTTTTCTTCTGTTTTTTTAAAAATTTCCTTATTGTGCAAAAATTTTCTTACACACCAAATAAGATGCTGTGTTCTAAAAGGCACTTTCCCCTGCCCCCCACCTCCTTTGGCTGCCCCCACTGGCTTGCCAAGGAAACTTTATGCATACAGATTTTTTTCTCTCTGCACCTTTACAGTAACAGCCACCAGCATCTCAGTCTTTAGCACAGTTTGATGGTTATGAAATGCCTTCTTTCTTGTGCAGCTCAGTAGGGGACTTCTCTAGTCTCCTACCTCACAGCTTCAAACGTTGTCACTCTTTGTGCAAATTACATTTCCGTGGGAGTTTACATGGCACGAATGGGAAATTCTGAACCTACATCCTAGTCACACTCCTAAGTTTTCCACAGATCAATTTGTCACTACACAATTGGGGCTAGATGTTGTGAGATTCTTTATGGACTTAAGAACAGAATTTCCTCCTCTAGCTCGTCCAGGCACTGGACATTTAGGGGCATGGTGCTCCAGGTCTCTGGGGCTCAGGTTTCAGGGTGGAGGTGTCTAGCATCCTGGCAACGGGTGGCATTACGGTCATTTCACTCTGCCTCTGTGTGGTCTTTGAATAGTGAGGAAGGATGAAATGATCAAAATAATGAGCATGAAGAGGATGGGAAGAATAGGTCTGAAAAAAAAAATCTGAAAATCTGTCACCTAGCACTGACCCAAGACAAAGTTGTAAAATATGAAAATATGTATTTGAATGTTGCGCTGGCTGCCTCCTTCTATTCCCTTTCCGTCTTGCCCTGTGTCTTACCATCAAGGCCCTTTCTACTATACACTATTCCCGGGCCCTGAGTCCCATTTCCAGGGATTTCCTGTTTTCTTCTTTTATTTCTCTGTCCTGGATTTGATCTTTGCTAGAGAACATGTAAACTAACTTGAGTTTACATGGCAGTGTGTTAATATGTCTGCTTTAGCTTATGTTCACCTTATGAACACTTTTGTAAGTTTAATGTATTAACCCAAACGAATACTGTGGGAACAGTAGGACAAGTTAAAGAAATGCTACCTTAGCTCTCCAGTGAGCCTGTGGGCCACACCTATGTACGTCATATGATCTGACATTTCATTATATTATACCGATATGTGTCTAGATAGAACATCTTTCTGTAGTTATCTCCCCAAATAAATTTCCAGCTCTACAAAGGCCATAGCTTTAATCTTGTACAATTCACAGGACTAGGTATGTTAATATACACACATTAGGAGCACAAAACCAGCCAACACAATTTTGACCAAAAAATTAAAATAAAATAAAGGCCTTTGAGAAAAATATAAACATATTCCTCTTTTTCTTTTGATGATGCTTCTTACACTTAGTCCCCCTTTCTTGCAATTGTGGCATCTAAATCAAACGCTCCCTCTTCCAGCCTCACCCCACATTTGGAAGTTATATCCTGGATGCCATAAAAGTGTTTAGCAAGAGAAATAAACTTAGTCTTTACTACAAAGGAAGAGTTTTTCAAGGAAATGAACTTAAATGGAGACCTTAAAGACAGGTAGTACCTTACTAAGTAAAGAGTATGGGGGGAAATTCCTGCAGGCAGAGAAACCTGCAAGGGGTTTGGTGCATTCAAGGAAAAGAGAAGGCAATGTGGCTGGAGAACAATGGATTTACATGAGACTCCAGCCGCCTTGCTGCTCTGGGTGACTGCACAGACCATGCCTCGCCTCAAATGGGGGAGGCAGGCAACTTAGGGGAAGAATTCAGGTTTCGGCCAGATTTTGCGATCTTATTCTGACCTAACATTACCCACTGTTACTTATAGAATTACTCAAATACATTCCTATTACTACGGATCTTCGATATCTTCTCCTCCTTCCCCTGAAGTCTCTTTTCAGTCATCTAGAGACTGCACTGCCCATCATTTGGAGTGCAGTAGTTACTCAGGAAAATCATGTATTGCTCTTCTAGATAAATCTCTAATGATAACTGATCGCTCTTACCTCATAAAACAATAATACAACCTGAGCCATTAACATTCAGTTTTATGTGAAACAATGGGTTTATTAGTCCCCTATATGTTAACAATGAACTTTTCAGTGTATCAAATCAAAGCTTCAAGAGTAATCCACGTGATGGAAAATACTGGGTTATTTCCCACATACTGGCTTGAACAACCATCTGGTAAATGATGCTTTTAGACTTAAAAAAAATGCCCAGATTCACCTGATAGGATTTTAAATCCAGTTTGTGTGGCAATAAAAATTGACAGTGGCTTACATTGCCAAATATGTGTAACCTACATTTGGGGATATAATAAACATTTTCCATACAATGACAATCAAAACAATTGTTGTACGATGCATGCACCACATAGATTTTAGCATCAAATGTTTTTAAACATGAACTCTATTAGAAACATTGGATCTCCGAAAAGATCAAATGATATTCAGATGTTCAAGTGCTTTGAAAGTGGTGACGCACTATAAAATATATCAAGGAAGGCATGAAAGCAATATATACATACAATAGCTGAAACCAAATGGAAGTGCACACTGCAAATGATGTAATGATTCTTGTTTGTCTAATTTGCATTTTCAGAAAGGACTGTTCATATGTTACAACAGCAGCTAAGTTTACAACAATTTTTCTTTGTTCTTGGCAAACAAAAAAAGGTTAAGAATTTGCAGACAAGTCTTGGCAGAGAAATATTCTGATTCAGCCTTGCCAATCCCCGAGAGCTATAGTACGCAGCTGGAAAATGTCCATAGGTTATGGATTCATTAGAGAACTTTTCAATTAGTTTTCCTAATCAGGACAGCAACACACTGTTAGAGATTTGCCCCTCCCTTCCCATTCAGAGGGTCTCATTTCTACGTGGAAATATTGACTTGAAGTAGTAAAATAGCATAGTTGTCTATGCTATTTCTCTATGCGATAGTTCTCTAGTCCCTGTGAATATATAATGTAATTTGGAACACCACTTTTTGCTGATCAACTAGACTATTTCCTCATCACAAAGTTGTGTTTTCTGACCCAGATTTTCATTGATACGTATGAAAAAGTGGTTTGCTTTTAGCCTGAAAAATGATAGAAGCTTTTTTGTATTCAATGATCCTTCTGGCTGGACCTGTGTATCCACAAACCAGACCTAGAGATTCAGAGGATGTTAGAACTGGAAGGGAGTCTATAGATCACCTAATGGATTCCAGTGACCCATTACCCCATTTGATAGATAGAGGCTGAGCCCCAGGGAGACACTTCCATAATAACTACATTTCTAGGCTTTTTGTTTAAAGTGACGAATCAACTACTATTGGAGAAATGATGGTTACTTTTTTGTTCTGAAGATCTGACTGTTGCAAGAGTCGCTACTCTCCTTTCCCTTTTTCTTGCTTGCTCAGACAGGATATATTTCCTCTTTGTCAGCCTGTCTCACAGCCCCAAATTCTTCTGCCCCTTATATGGGAAGATATCACTTGCTTAAACACGTTGGGGAACACAAATAAAAAGGAACTACTGAAGTGATTTAAACAGGCATCTTATATATAAATACATATGAGCAGGTTCAGCAAACCAAGCACTATGAAGAATTACCTAAAATAAACTATTACACATAATAATTGACCGAGACTTCACAGGCTACTAATCTAAGATGCTTCAAATAATCTAAATACTGTTGCTTCTTTTACTGTAAGTATGGAACACCTGTGCATAATCAGGGTTATGAAACTGATCAGTGTCTGTGATGATCAGTGACAGTATGAGAAAAAATATTTCGTAATATTAAGGAAAGAAGACATTTTCTGTGGAACCTCAGGGCAATAAGCAGCTTTTACCCACGCAGAATATACATGTTTCTAGGAGTCGCTATAATCCAAAGAATTACATGCATCCGTGCGTGTGTGCGTGCATGCGTGTGCATATTTGTGTGTACTGATAAGAAACAAGGATGGCAGGGTCACAAAAGTTTGCTTACTGATGTATTTGCTGATAAAAATCTGTTGTGTGTTTTCCGTAATTGTTTGAACATGTATGTCTGCTTGCTCTGTGAATTGGAACGGTTCCCATTTTATCTGGTCTAGTAGGTAAAAATCTCAGTCCATAATTCAAATATTTTTTTAAAAAAATACCCTCATTTTCTCAAAGTTAATTTTAAATCCTTAATCTTTGGGGCCTGTGAGAAAATTAACCTCCTTTTTTTTTTTAGAATTCTCTCCCCGGAGATTTATTTCCCCAAGCATACTGAAGGATGAGACAAAAGCAGAGCTGAGGAGAGCCAGGCTAGCCTTTGGTCCTGGAGTCGCCCCTCACCAAGGAGTTCTGAGAGGCCTCACAGAGCCTGCGTGGCCCTTAGGGTGTGGTGGCCCTTAATGCTTCAGGGAACAATATGAGCCTGTTGTTTGGTTCTACTGTTAACCTGTCTTTTGTTAATCTAATCCAGAGGCCAAAGAGCATAGAGGAAAACCTTCATTTCCCCATAGTTGTGAGATAAAGATGGGATGGGTGGAGACTCCCTGCTTGCTCAGAAGCCTATAGCTGAGATCCCTCGACCTCTGACCGAGCCAGCAAAGGAAAGAATTCTTACGAAGTCAGCCTCCCAGATGTTTGCTCAGAGACAGGGGAGTGAGAGTAATCACAGCCTCTCCTTTCTCTTTCTTTCCAAACACAGACCGGCAGGAGGAAACATAGGTAAGAATGAGTACTTTGGTTATTGCCACTCTTAGGACTTGGGGTTTGCATGCTTTAGTTGTCGATCAGAGGATATTCCCTCGGAGAGAGCCATGGTTTTCCCTTCGTCTCTGTCTTTGTGTTGATTGTTCTAAGGACAAGAATCATGGTACAGAACACTGGCATAGGTTCTATATGCCTGTTGTGTGAGCTCGCAGAACAGACCAGTGTGTTCACAGTTCTTACTGGACCAGCATCCATTTGGACAAACTTTGCTATAGATTACCAATTTAAAAAAAAAGTTCTCCTTCTGTCTGATTTTGTGTCCTAGAGCTGGGCTTACATCCAATGAGAACATTCTCTCTCTGGTTTTCCGTGCAGGTGCTGCGCCTGCACCTGGAGGCACAAGGTGTACATGCAACGCTTTCATTTGCCTGGTTCAGCTCTCAGGGGATTTTGTCTAAATAAAGGATCTTAGCTCATAAGGGGCTCAAGTCGTCTCTTTCCTTCTTGCCTTGTTAGGACTGGGAAAGTCCCGTCCCAGTATGAACTGTCCAGTGTCAGAGATGAGCAAGTCCACAGTTCCTGACGTCTCACTTTTGAGGGACATTGGAGACATGAGCTTTTACAAATACAGTTTTTCCCCTGGTGGCAACAGGTGTCTTTGTCTCTCATCGTTATGTTTAGGAGTAACTTCGGATCACAGGGGCTGCATCTCCTACACCCTCTTTGGGGACATGTCTTGTGTCCATTGTTAAGCCATAAAAAGACTTCTCAGTTTTGAGTCACCCTTTGGAGCAGGTATGCCTTTGGAGACCCTAAATCATCAGTGGCCAAATGATAATCCTTGGATTTGGAAAAGGTTTTACATTTAAAAGAATTTTTAGAGCACTCTCACCCTAAATGTTCTATTGGTACCTATAAGGGGATCAGATAGAAAGAAGAAAAAACAACCACTATTATGACTAGTCTAAAAAAGTTCCTTTTCAAACTCAATTAGCAGAAATCGGGCTTAGACTAAAATTAAGATCGGCACCCACCAGAAACCATGACTCCTCCTTTATCAAAATTCCTCCTTGGGAAAGCTTAACACTGTCAGGAGAATTTACTGCTTATTTCAGAAACAAACAAACCTGAAAATAGGTAAATATTCCCTGAAACTTCTTAGAAGCGCTTCTTGAACACTTGTATCCTTTCTGTTCCTCTTTAGATGTAAATCTACATCCACAGCTATATTCTCAAGGACATGAGAGACATTTCCTGGAAATGGAAACCTTCACGGAAATCACTTTGGCTCTCAGCCCCAACAGCACCTTGCCTTAACTTCTCACTAGACTAAAGCATCCAAGCCCCAGCCTCTGTAAGATTATATGTCAGGAAAAACATCTTAAAAGTCTCCCCCATATATAGTGGTAGAAAACTTTCAGCCTTCACACTGAGCCGGTAACTCTGACTTGCTTCATTGACCAGAAATATAATTAGGATAAAAAGAAAGGCAAAAATGGAAACCAACTTGTATATAAATTAGCAAATTTTGTGATTCTACATTTATACCTGACTATGGCTAAAATCTTAAAATAAAAACCATTAAGTCTTTACTTGTATCTGCTTATATGTTTATATATGTATGCATGATATATAGGTGTGATTTTTTTTTACCTCTGGACAGTATTGCCAAATTAATAAAGGAGCTCTATTCTAAATTGACTTTGAAAAAAACCCAAACACTTTTAAGTATGCCTAAAACTCTCAGAAATATAGGAACTAACCCAAAGGCTTTTCAAGTTCATTTGATCTGGGATAATCTTTGGTAAGTAAAACTAGTTTAATTGTATTGATATAATAAAACAAATACGTCTTCAAGGTTGTCAAAATTAAATATAATACACATATATATTTTATTCTACTCGGGTTTACTAGTCAAATAAGCTAATATTATGACCAGTAGATATTGAAGATTATAAAACTTATATATTTGATTTTAGGGTAATTGAGCCATTGGTATGACAAATTTTATTTCAACAGTGTGTTTTATAGTATGTCAATTTTAAAATAGTTTCCTAAATGTTTTTGGTAACTCAAAACCTTGAAGTTATACTAAGTCAAGTTAAATAATAAATATTCACTGAATATCTAGATTATTATTAAATCAGAAAAAATACTGAAACATTAATTACTAAGCACAAGTTTAAGTTTATTGACCTTTAGCTTTTAATTTTTATAGAGAGAATAAAGGTATTTGGGTATGTTGGTAAATATATTATTTTGCCACACTGAAAAATTGTACTATGAGGAAATATATGCCTTTAGAAATTATGAAGTGGTGCTACCAGAATGGCTCTCATCAATATATCAACGAACAACTTGTATATAAATCCAAGTTGGTGTTGGTGAGGATGTGGAGAAAAGGGAACCCTAGTGCACTGTTGGTGGGAGTACAGACTGGTACAGCCACTATGGAAAACAATGTGGAAGTTCCCCCAAAAGTTAGAAATAAAAGTACCTTATGACCCAGCAATTCTACTTCTGGGTATATATCTAAAGAAACCCAAAATACTATTGAAAGAATACATCCATGTATTCTCATGTCCACATTCCTTGCACTCGAAGAAAGCACCCCTGTAAAACTACAAAAGTAGAGTTTGGTCTTCCTTCTCTGTTAAAAGGACAAAGTTGTTTTGTATTGTTGGTCTATTCTTCATGAAAGATTGTGAAAAGTTTTCTTTACCTCTTGAGTAATCTGCCTAGAAAACAAAAATTCGGTGTGCTTCATGTAGTATTTATCATTTTTTTGATTATTTAAGAAGACCAAGTCTTCTCAATATTAAAAAGTTAAGATTTTTTTTACTATACTATTATCTTTTATATTATCTTTAAATCTTTTATTTTCAATTTGTTCATAGATAACTAGGCATTATTTAATAGTGATGTGTGATCCAATTTAATAAAATGTTCAAATGTTTTGACATTTTAAATAACTTCCTGAAATAAAATTCTAAAAAAGTCTTCTTGACTTTGAAGTGACCTTGGTATTTCCTAGAGGGTACCTGGAAAATCTCAAAGGATTTGTTCTCTCAGTTTGTAAAAAGACGATGTTAAGCTAGTTAGGTTTATTTGATATGTTAAATTGCATGGGAACTATTGTCAAACAGGTGATATTTGAGTGGGGCAGAGGTGTGCAAAGGAGGGGAAATGGGGACATCTGTAATAGTGTCAACAATAAAACTTAATCTTCCCTAGTTCTATTTGTATGGGGGAAAATGGTATTGTTTCAGATACGGTATATAACCACTACTAATTTGTCAATGTTCTTACTGTCCATAGTATTTCTGAACAATGTTATCAGTAATAATTCCAATGATCAACTAAAAATGTATGTATGCCACAGAAACAACCCAGTTTCTTTGTCAACTGCATTACTATGACCTCTCATCACATGTTTAACCACAACCATTTTAAGTCTTTTGTCACTCACAGTTCCTGTTTTACCCCGATGCTTTCCCGAAAGCTTCTGCAATCATCTTCGACAAATGACTGCTTTAGAAACTGGTGGAAAGGAATATGATGGCCACTGGAGCACATGCTTCCAATGACATCACTTAAATAACTTCAGGACTATACCACTGGGCTGAGTCGGAATTTCTAGAGCTAATGGAGAAGCCAAGGAGTTCATAAAAAGCACCAACCCAAGAGCAGACAGAACAAGAATTAATTGCATGGGACTGAATGAACTGTTTAAAAAAGTGATTACAAATTGTATAGCCTTTTTGTTTGAAACCACTCTGAGTCTTTAATGTTTTATTTTACAGACATAAGAATCTTTTTTTGTCTACTTATAACACAACAGTTTAGCTAATTATACCTTTGTAAACAAAGATGAAACATTTATCTTTTCTCCCTAGGTGATCCCTAAAAACTTAAAAAGCACTTATTGAGTATCCTTATTTTTATAGTAATGTAGTTATTCACATAAGTTCAATAAGAACCTGTTCTCCTTGTAACAGGATACAATCGGAAACATTGGCTATACTACCAAGGCTTTGATGGAAATGTCATATTTGACAATGGTGTGCATAGAAATCAGATAGGACAAGAGGTTTTTAAGGATCTAAGGTTGACTCCATAGAACCGATGCTTACAAAGCCCTCTTGGGAAGACTGGCTCAGTGATAGGGTTCTCAGCCTATGGGTAGATAGGGAAGATCCCTTCTTGGAGGCACAAGGCACTTAGGTATTTGGGGGAATTTGAGGAGAGAGAATTCACCCAAATCTATAGGTACTGAAAACAAAGTCTGATGGTGACTTCTTGGCTTGGTTTCCTACCCTTAAGACACCTTTTAAAAAGTCCAATCTGAGACTCCTCATCAAAAGTTCTAGCAAAGCAAATTTAAAAAAGGCCTATGTGGTCAAATAGTATTCTTGCTGTACTTAGGTAAATAATCAGGCCAATTTTAATAAGATTAGACTTATTTTCCAAACAAAAATTGCCTTACTGTAATTATTTTTGATCAAAATGAGGGTGATGGTAGAGGGAAATTTTGTTTTCCAATGAAAAGCCATACCCACCTTTGTGGGTGTGTTCATTGTCATTAAAGTATTTTTTCTCTCCTTTGTAAACTTTGGATCCTGCCACCTTGTAATTAATGTTTCCAATTTTTTTTTCCCACCCTCCTGACTTGGCATCACTAAGAACTAAAACTGCTCTTTCCTGAAGTCCTGCAAGATGAAGCTGACTGACTTGATAACGTCAAGGGATTTATCACCACAACAGCTGGGACACTGAAGAAGCTTTTACCAACACCTGGTCCTCTGAGATGCAGGACACAGCCCTGGAGGTGAGACTGCCTTTACCATCCTCACACCACCATCTAAAGACACTGCGAGTCCAACACCTAGAAATCTTCTTGACTGCCCTCTGCATCCAGAAACTGGGTTCATAATCTGCTCCAACACTAAAGTTTATTTTCCTTTTGTTCCTAGAGAAATAACCGTATTAATGCCCAATTGCTCACACCATAGAATGCCAGGCAGTACCCCACTCCTGTCTACAGCACTGCCTCCTGCAGTGAGACATGATGATTTGACAAAACTGACCTGTTTCTAGCACCGGGAGACTGTTTTATGGAGAAACAAGCTTAGATTTGTTCTTTCAGCTTATTCAGTTCTCATTCTAATCTGTGTTCTTCTCTCCCTGGCAGACCTCTTACCTCGCAGCTACAAACCTGGATCAACATTTCTCCACAGCTACCAACTAGGTTTTTGATATGTTAAACTTTCTGGAAAGTTTCAGTGGGAGAAATGAAGGATCAGAATATGCCACCCCAAAATGCCAAAATATGTAAGTATGGCATAGAGATTATTTTCAGCTGAAGGCAAATGAGAATCCACAGATTCAGGAGTTCCCAGCCCTCTCCCATCTACCTGAAAGTTGGGCACAAACTTCCCTTTGAGCAGGGGGCTTCCCACCACCACCCTCACCAGGAAGGAAAAGTCACTCATCATCAAAGATGGCGTCAGTACCAAGATGAGTTTGCATAAACTGATCTTCTAAAATTGCCCTTATCTTCTGTTAGTTTTCCCTGTATGTTTCCTAGTCACTTCACCAGAGTTACCATCCCTTGCAGTCCAAACCCTCCTTCCTTGGTTAAGAAGAGAATATAAGCCCCTGAGTCTGACTTTTTCTCTGAGTTTGGTTTCTTTTTCATGAACTTCCATGCACATAAATATTAATAAGAATTATGTGCCTTTTCTCCTATTAATCTATCTTTTGTTATTCTAATCGCATGCCCCCACAAAAATGAACCTACAAGAGTAGAGGAAAATGTTTTCCTCGCCAACTACCCCCTTGCATGATCCTTCATCCCTAGCCTACTAACATGCATTCGTTAGTTAGATGGTCGGTCACCTGTGTGTATAGCTTGTGATGTGGACCAGAGGTAGGTCAACTGTTTGGTACTGGAAGCTGCCTGGACTTGGACCTTTATGGCCTCTGGCCCATACAAAACACTAGTGGAATGATGGCAACCTGTAAGTTAAGGAACTATAATTATGCTGAATTTAAATTTCTCTACATTTTAGATTTTTTAAGAGATTTGTATATTTTTGTTAAATTCCTAACAGTAAGGCTCACAAATCAGTTATTAGAGAAATAAAAACTATAAGTGGGAATCTGGATGTGAAAACTTGGTATTTGAACTAGAAGACATGGAACTAAGATCCATTCTTAGTTCTGACTCATTAGCTGTGTGTATCCGGGCAACTTAGTAAGTGTCTGAACTTATCTCCTTATGTGTAAAAGAGAAACAAGGATTTGTATCTGCTTTTCCTATGGTACAAAATTTCAGTAAGAATTAAATAAGATGTATGCATATATTATTAGGCAAGCATCAAATAGAACTTAGTTTTTAAGAGATTCTCGACTTGCTGATTCTTTCCCATACTTACTAAATTTAACTTGGGAATTAACATAATAATAATAATAATAATAAAGTGGGTCCCGATATGCACAATCAGATGTAAATATAACTGAGAAGAACTTAATGATAGAGGAACTCTACTTGAGTCCATGTACCTTGGTTAACTACCTCAGCCACACATTCATCCTTTTCAATTTTAGATACAAATCTGAGCAATTTCTAAAGTGTTCAGGTTTTTTTTTTAACTTTTTTATGGTAGGCTTATCAGATAAAAGTCAGTCCAGGCAGAATAACAAAGCAATTGCTTTTCTAATATATAGTACTTCATTAACCACTGTTTAGAGGAAGAATTAAAGTAGAAACCTGCTGAGAAATTTGACATTGTGTTTAGGGGGTTTGCTACAATCTGCAGGGCTTTTGTGTAAAAGCTAAACAACTGTAGTGAAGGATTTAATTCCCTATTACTTAGTACTTTCTGTCCAGTTTAATCACACATCTTTATATAACTCCTGGAGGAACCTTTTAAAATTGCTATAAATATATTGTGTTCAGTGAGACCACCACAGAGTGGTGATTCTGTTCAGATATAACTGGCCCGATTCACCAAAAATGTCTTAATTGGCAAGTCAAAGGGTGTAATCTGAGACAAGGATTGACTGGACTGGGAAGGTCCCTTTTCCCCAAGCTGCTGTGAAAATGCAGAACCACTTGTCAATGTCAGTGACAATTATCAGTATTACCCCTGACTCCTTTTCACTGTTGAAACAAAGAACCACAGGGAAACAAATCAGAACCACAGAAGCAATGGGAAATTTTGTACTTTTTTTTCTGTGCTGTTTTTTACAGTTAACTTTATGTTTACAACTCCTAAGGAATATTTAACATTTCTGCAAACCATTCCCTGGCAAAGAATTATATAAAGGACCAGAATAGCATGTAGTTTTACACATCTTGTATTTGAAAGTTTGCAAACACGAGGTACAGAAAATTTACTACTGAGTATGACAAGGAGTGATGTACAGGCACAAAGAAGAGCTAAAGAATTACTCAGTAATTGCCCAGAATTAAAAAAAAAAAACAAAAAACAAAAAACAACTCTCTGTGTAAATCTGGAAAAGAAACATTTTTAAGCTTTTATTTTATTTTTAAAATTGTATTTTTCAATTTTTATTTTTATATTGATTTTTGTTGTTTGTCTCTATTTAGATTTTATACATAGCCAATAAATAAAATTCTTTTTGACAATTTGATAATTTGGGCTTTTTATCATGGCTGATTGGTACATAACCGATCTGGTCCCCTTCCCCACACAGATATGCTTCTTCTGGTCCATTTCATCCAGATATGATGTTTAAAACATTATCAAATGAATCACGTTAGCTCTGCTTTGAGACACAATTCTGTTTTGATGCCCAATTATATTCTAAAGTTTAAAGAGCAGGTTAAAATAGGACCCAATATGAAAAATCAGCATGAATGTGAATTTTAATACATATGGAAGAAATATACCTAATAGTAAAAATATTAAGAATGATCTCTAAGGAGGAAATTATGGGTAATTTATAGACCCTGGTGGCTTCCAAACGTTTTAGAATAAACATATATTATTTTATCATCAGAAAAAGAAGTCGATTTTACAAGGGAAATTTATAAATAAGCTTCTTAAAGGCAGAAATCACTTCTATTCACCTTTGAATTCTTCACAGTGCAATTAAATTAGAGAAGTGTTCTGTTATTGTAAAAGCCACTTGACTACAACGCAGCATTTACCACAAACAAGCAATTAAAAAAATTATTACAGAGCTTATCAACAACTAAAAAATCATCGCTGCACTTCCCCTTTCATTATATTTCCTTGCAAACACCTTTAAAAGTTCTTTTACTGAAATTATGGATTTTATAACTATTGACTTTTAGAATTAGAAGGGACCTCCAAGATCATCTGTTCCAACATTGTCTGGAATTATCCAACTAAAACCCGAAGTCCACCAACAGTGCATTCATTATTTTTCAAGTCAGTTCACTCTTGCAACTTCAGCAAAGTTCACAGCGAAATTGTTTGGCCTACTTGTATTGATAAAACATGTTTTTTGCACACAGAGAATTAGGATGCTTGAAATGGATTTAGTGTTATTTTTAATAATTGTTTACTCTTCTGTACCTACTGAAGGATGCCAATTACCGCATGGAAGACGGCAATTTCAAATGAAATATTTATAACGATGCAACCGGTCTCCTTGAAATGCAATACCTTTCTATGCCACTTGGTTTTTCAAACGATGTCAAAGACGATGGAGTCCTCCATTCCAAAGTCACAGAATCACTTCCATTATTTAATATGAAGCAAATAAGCAATGATTCAGCTATAGGTGTGGAAGGTAGCTGCTCTTGCCAGGCATTTGGAATTCATTTTCTGAGGTAGGAAGGGGGAGCTGGGAGGGAGCATCGCTCAGTGAGTGGCTTGTTAATCCAGGCTCTGTTTCTACTTCTCTGGGGGTAGCATCTTAGTCCAGCTGTTCTAAGGGGTTGAGAGTCACCAGTCTGCTGTCTTAGGAGATTTTTGGAGCACAATCAACAAGAAAGGAGGATCCAGCTGACAGTATTGGAAGCTTCCCCACTCTGTAAATATCTGTTTTAACACACAGAAGGACTCTTAACTACCTCCACTTGGTCACACTGGTGAAGTTGCCACTAAAGTCACTTATAGTAGAGTTTATTTTTAAAAAAGAATAGCAAGCAGAGGTCTCTAAAGTCTGCCTCGGATGGAAAATCTCTCTTTTAACTGGAAGTTGGTCTCCACTCTTATTAGTCCTTTTTTAATTTTTTTGCTATCATGTTTTCAGAAACATTTCTTGTTAATATTGTTGGCTAAAAGTACAATGAATTTAAACCTCCCATCACCCCTTCTCCTCAACTCCCCCCTCCCCCCAAAAATCTGATGTAATAGAACTTTGTGTAATGCAACGACTGCCTAGGTGGGTGACAAGCATTTCTAAAACACTAGGACTGTGCAAGTCCAAAGTATCCTAAAGTTTGCAAATGCTGTAGATGAAAACACAGGGCCGAACACAGGTGTTAGAACACGGGGCAGGGGACAAGGCTCCTTTAACATATTTTCTGGGTTCATGCACTTTCTTTTCACCTTGGAAGTTCTCATATTTTAGAGTTTATTTTCCTGAAAAATAAAGGATTTGTTCTAAGATCCTTAAGCCCTTCAGCATGTTTCACAGGCTAAGTACTGCAAGTCAGCTCTGGAGTGTACGGACTGAGATTTTCTATGTCCGTGTGTGTTTCTCAAAAAAAAAAAAAAAGTGAAGAAGAAAAAGTAGAAGGGTAAAAGCAAAATTCTAGTAGTATTGGTGGATGGCTGAAACTGAACACGAGGTTGCAAAACCAAATGTCACGTCGATCAACTGAAAGTAAATCTATCAGGGACTTGACCTCCTAACCCAATACTTGGCTGAGGAGGTGACTTCCATATAACTCAGCTCCATAAGGATTTGCTGGACACCTGTAGGGCGTCTCAACACTGGGCTGGGCCCTGATGAATCATAGCAGCAATCTGGTCCCCACGACCATTTGGGGAGACGGTTGCTTTCTGACATCCTGACTCGGGTTTTTATGTCTCAGCTGGACAAATTCCTCTGATGAGTTAAAATATTGGAGCGATTCTGTACAAAAATGTAGATGTACGCATAATAAACATTACATACTTGTATTTCTTGGTTACATAACACATGATTTGTCACTTATAATCCAGAATTTGTCCAGTTCTCCACCTTTTCAGAGAACAAACTGTGGTAAAAAGTTTTATAGCATCCAAGGGAGAGTGACACCCCACTGAGGTCCTAGATAATCCAAACAAAAACAGTCCCTGTGTGCATCCCTTTGGACTCATAATCCCAAAGAGGAAGTGGCTCAAGTTCAGGAAGTTGTCCCATAGACCCAGGTATGTTATGGTGGGTCTTCCATTGTGCAAGTGGGCATTCTGCACTTATTTCCGTGAATATAATACGTCCCAAGACATTCTTGGAGTCAGCTGAGACAGCCCCTTCCTCCAGCAGCTGTGCAGATGGCCAGAGCCTGAGGATTCTCTCTAAGCCAGACCACCTGGAGAGCAAATCTCCAGCACATGGTTCATATCCAACAATATGGGGTTGATTGAACTGAGGGGAAGAGAAGCTTCTATTTTGTTTGCACGAGAGAATATTCTGCTCCTATCCTCCCAGCCTCAACTTAATCTGCTTCTTCCATAGTCTCTTACTATAATTATTAAGGAGTAAAGCATCTTCTTCTACATGGTATGAGTGATTAGGGAATTTATTTAAATAGTAATTTCCTATGAGCATAAAGCATAATCGATTCAAATACTCATCTCCTTGAGTACATCATATATTCTTTGTGTTACAATAAAATAGGAATAATTTTCTTGTGCACTAGTTCCTTGTGATTAGTTCCAAAGGTACCAATGTGAAAGTAAAAAAAGTTTCAATAGCAACCAAAATAATTTTGTTAGCATCAAATAATTGATCATCTGTGTGAACGAAGATTAAGCAGTGACTCCCTGAGGATGTGGAAGAAAATAAATTAGCGTGCTCAGAGCATTTGTAAATGTTGACACTTGTTTGCTGTGTATTTTCCGGATACCAAAGACCTCGGCACAGGCACAGGGACCGAGACTGTAAAATGCAAGTCTGGAGCCTGCAGGGTGAGGTCACAAGAGAAGGGCCCACTGGTGATGGCAAGGAGAGATCAGACAAGGCGGGTGAGCACTCCCACCGAGGACAGAAAGGGCGGTGGCCACTCTTCCAAACTTAACTTCTCTTTTTAGATGTGGAAAATTAAACAAGGAGATGAGTGCAAACATTTTGATAAAGAAATGATAAAATTAAACAAACCTTGAGAAAAAAAAGGATGTTAAAATTTCTCAAGACAAAGGGTTTGGTGTCTGGCAGTTCTCCAGGGACTTTGGGGCCTATGCAGGTGCACTCTGACATCCTGATCTTTCCCCATGTGACCACGAGTGACAGGAGACACACTTCTATTCTGTGTTCAAAATGAATGGCACCAGTAGAAGGCTTCCCACCTAGAGGTACTAAAGGAACATTGATCAACTATTACCTACCTCATGAATCACAAACCTGCCTGAAGAATAATCCTTCAAGTCATCATGCCCTGGAACCTGCTCATTCCCGTGGAGCAGAACTGCATCAGAATCACGAGCATTCAGAACACAAGCTGGTCCACACCCCCAGCTGCTGGTCCAGTAAGTCTGAGGTGGGACCCAAGAATTTACTTTTTTAACAAGTTTCCAGATGACTCCGATACTGCAGGTCCAGGGAACTACTTCTCATGGGCACATACAATTTGAATGTATTTAGAACATCCTAAGTCACGACTTAACAAACAGAAATGGAGGGAGGCAGAGGGAAGTAATGAAGTAATAAAGGCAAAGAAGTCTTTCAATCAGGCTCCAAATACAATTTTTTGGAAGAGTCTTGAAAGATTAATCGCTTAAATATTAAAGTGATGGTGATGACAACATTTTGGATAAGCCAACGGTTGGCTGTATTTTCCACGGACATAATAGTTGCCAATAATTGTTAAATGAAAGCCTTTTACAGACATTTGGAGAACAATTATGAGCTATTAATTTAAATATTTACCCTCCATTACTAACATCTTTGACTGCCTGTAGCCCTGGGATCACGCACTCCTTGTCCTTCGCCCGGGAAAAGTTGGGAAGGCTCTTTAGAGAAAGTCTGCCTGTGATTCCAGCTCCGGGCCAAGTACCTACCATTACTTCGAAGTGTCATTGTCACCCAAATGCTACAGATTTCTGTGCCACCTGAGGCTCCTCCTCTCCACCTACTGTCTTTCCATTTCTGCCTCCTTGTTCCACAGATCATGCAGTTAAGAGAGGAGCAACGAACAGTTCATAAGACTTTTCGGCCGTTCCCTTAGGGGTGCTTCCCAGATGGTCAGAGGCATAATAACCTCTCTTTTCAATGGCCTCATTTGCTCTTCCATTTCATTCCATATATTATGGTTCCAATTCCAAGAGAAAGATTACTTTAACGTTCTCAGTCTTCCATGAATTCCTGTGATATTGCTTTGGCAATGCACTTGTTCAAGTCGAGTTTCTAGGCAGTAGATTCTGCTGCATGTTTTGTCCTGAAATTGAATTCTTTATTATTTAGTAATGTTCATAGGAGGTGTTGAGATAAATGAAAACCAAATTAATCACACTGCATGTTCCTACATGGGACTTTAAAAAATGGGGTAAAATATATCTTCCAAGGACCACAGTTTTCTGATACTAAAAAATGAGGGGGGAAAGCTTGAAATTTAAACATTTTGTCTCTATTGCAGATTCTACGAATGAAAAGCAAGATGAAAGCGATGAAATCAGAGTAAGTGGTTGGTTGAAACTGATCATCATAAAATATTTGGGTGAAATAATAGAAGAGTGCATCTGTACTATTAACAACAGGGTCTGGGTTGAAAACAACAGCAGCAAAAACAGGGGGGAAAATCCC
Source organism: Desmodus rotundus (assembly GCF_022682495.2). Lineage (NCBI taxonomy): Eukaryota > Metazoa > Chordata > Mammalia > Chiroptera > Phyllostomidae > Desmodus > Desmodus rotundus. The sequence goes on along the minus strand of NC_071399.1, from coordinate 18,204,223 downwards.
ACAGGACACAATAGAGAAGAAAATGCTGCAAGTTAATTAGCCAACAGGATGCTTTTCGTTTGGGGGGGTAGACTGCGGTGTGTAAGAAGCCACGGGTCTCCAGAAAGATCCCTTTTAATGGAGCCCAACAATTAGAATCCTGAGCTGCCTTTGTACCCTGGTACACAACCTCAAGCCTTTAAAATAGATCTGTCACTAATGACTGAAGGCTGCATGCAATTTACCTCACTCCACAACCATCTGCTGAGTGTTCTTACTTCTGACTCTGGTTGAAAGGGACCCGTAACGAGCTACCCCCTCTCTTTAAAAATGCTTTAGACTCTGTGTTTAAAGAAATGCTTCTGATCCACAGAAACCAGACTGTTCGCCTGCAGATGCCGCATGCCTGACTCTGCAGGGTTCAGTGGCGCCAAGTGCTGTGCCAGAGAGTTTCTCCTGCAGGGTACTCGAATCCAGGCAGGCGCCCCCAAGGAATCCAAGGAGAAAATGGTGCACATTTCATTCACTCTGGGATTTCTCTGGAATGGCAGAGCGCAAGGACAGTCGCCAACCCTCCAGGAAGCCGACCCTTCCTTGGGAAGGAAAACTAGAGGACTTAAGAGACCTGAAGAAATCGTCAAGCCCTGCCTCACAGCAAGTACAAAAAAATAAAATAAACCCAGTCTCCTAAAATATATCTTTTCAGACCAGCTTCTCAGCAAGCAAAACTAGTGAAATAAATAAAAGTTGCATTCCAGGTCCCTTGTCAGCTAGTGTCTTTGCCCTGGTGAAGTAAGTGGACATTGAGCCATAGGCTGGGTTACAGTTGCCCTTTCGCTAACTTCTTTCACACTTTCAGGGGAGGATTTGAGTATCACAACTTTCAGTCAAAAATCACTTTTACCCTTTTATTTCAAGTTTGATAAAAAAATGATAATCCAATAACTGGCGGGGGACATACACATACTGTTTTACATGTTATTAGCAACAGAGGGAACTCATAAATTTAAAAGATGAGATTTTTCCTTTCCAATCATATTCACTTGACAAAAGTATATATGCTTTTTAAAATTTAATTAGGTTTTTAATAGTCGCTACATGAATGTGTATCAGGTACCTTCTATCCACTAGATCTAGAGAAAGGAAAGACTGTCTAGAGTTGGCATTAAATTTTGGCAATTCTGTAGCATCTTAAGGAAATTATGGTGCCTTAAAAAATTGCTTGTATATATTTTAAAGACTAAAGGTCAATGTAGCAGAAGTAAAAATGAATAACTTCTGAAAATTAAGAATATTTCCCACCATACTTCAGCACACCCGAAAAATAGCAAAAGTCAGTTCCTAGGTCTCCAGCAGGATAAGGACAAAACAGTACAGGGTACAGATCGGCTAAGACAAGTCAGACGTGTAGAAGGCAAGGAGTCTCTCTCACTGCCTGCTGAACAGCATGACTTGGATTTCAAACAGTCACCTTGACTTCGATATGCTTAAAACTGAACTCATCGTGTTTTCGCCAAAACCATCTCAATTTCTCTATTTTCATTAGTGTTATCACACTGCATCAGTGATCTGCTCCTGAAACCTGTCAAAGTTGACTCCCTTTTCTCCTGTTTTCTCCACATAAGTGTGTCCCTGAGTCACACTAATTCAAAATGCATTTCACCACCGTCTGTTTCTTCTCCTACCCACTGACATCAATAGCATGGGATGTTTAATACTTTCTACCTGCGCACCTTAGTAGCCTAACAGGGTTTCTTCCCTCGATTCCCCCTCATCTACATGATGTATCGCATGGAAGCCAGATATTCTCTTAGGTACACTGCTTTAGTTCTGTTTACCCTCTGAATCAAATCCTCGAATGGCTTCTGAATTTCTGTGGTTTTGCCCAAACTTTCTAATGGTCAGCGGACATCTGAAGCAGTAATGGAAACTGTGAAAGAGATGGGGTTGCTCCTGGAGGTCACGGCCCACCTGTTTCTCCCCTTCTCAGCAGTGAAATTGGCATGACAGCAGGACCTCCTACCTGAGTGAGACAAAGTGGGCGAACATCCGGTTCTCCATGCCTACGCTTAGAAGCCTGACCAGAGTACTTGCCCCGCCTTCAAAGAGCTTAAAACATGATCCTGATAAGGCTAGAGATGGAGAGAAGGACAGGCATTCTACAAAAGGCTTATGTGGTGGAGGATAGGGTCTCAGTCATAAGCAACTGTGGTGTATATGAGCCCAGAAGTAGAAATAGTCACTTTGCTTTAAGTCCAGAGTAATAAACAAGTGGGGCCTGGGAACACGACATTCATGGTGAGAGAAAAGGTGGAGACAGAGGCAGAGGCCAGATTACTTGAAATCCTTCCTAGCACGATAATTCTTTGGGTTTATTTGGTGGGCGTCTCTTCAGAGGCCAGGAGGGTAGAGTATTACTGGGAGTCTTCCTGAAATAGCTTCCATACCGCTGAGAATAGATTTGTACCCCCATGAATGAAAGGCACCTCTAGCCAGGCTAGACCTGGGAAAATGTAAGATGTAGCCAAAGGTGTGGAACAGTGACAAGACAGTGACCTACAGAAGCACAGCCTGGGGGAAATGCTCTGGCTCATCTGCACAACACACACACACGCACACACTCACACGCAGTTACAGGCTCCCGGGGATCGTGCTGACTGGGCGTCACCCACACATGAGTTGAGTGTGTACCACATGAGAGGCAAGGGATGGTGGGAAGACTCCAGGACCACCTAAAACTCAAGTTGCCTAACACCATCCCCCCATAGATCAAAGTCTTCCCTCCAATTGGTCGTTTTGCACTTTGATGCACATGAATGTTAAAGGCAAAGTTGTTCTCTAATGCCAAGCTGTTCTGGAGAAATCCTGATTGAGAAGGGGAGTGTTTTGGGGGCTTTAGTTCAGCCTATCTGTTGGTAGGTTATTCCAATTAGCTGTTCCCTGCCTCATCCCCACAGCTTCTAACTTCCTGACTTAACACTCCAAAGTAGCTTTGGACTTCAAGCCCAGTTTGCCTGTTCCTTCTCCCTACTCCATGCACTTTTTTATCGTCAGGTCTCCGCCCTGGTTCCTCAGGTAAGGAAATGGAAGGGACTGTGCTCATCCCACAGAGGACCCAAAGCACAGAAGCAGCCCCTTCCTAATTGTAGCAGAGCAATCGACGGAGGTCAGGTCAGGCTGGTTCAGGGCCTCAGGGTCCTTGGGGCACAGGGGTCTCAGCCAGGATCTGCTCAGAAGGACATGGCAGCTTTTGATTTTTAGCATGTATCAGTGATGTGCCAAGAATAAACAGGAGATATACAAACCATGATAATATTTAAAGATACTAGGGAACAAATAAAGAGAAAGAAAGCAAACCTAAAATTTGGGTTGGGTCTATCAAGGCAATTATGATCATTTTTTAAGCTCCATTTAGGTTTACCTACACACATCTGTATACACACACAACACACAAGGTCTGTCCCAAAAGTATCCAACCATGTACATGTGAAAAATAGAGACAGTTACTGAACAAGATACAAGTAACATTTTACATGGGACAATGACACCTCAGTCCCCTTCAAAGTAGGCGCCTTGGGACCTCACACAGTTTTCCCAATCGCCATCAGTTGCCCTGTCATATTTTCCAGGATCTCACCAACAGTCTGAAATCTCTTCCCTTTCAAAGGTGACTTTAGTTTTGGGAAAAGCCAGAAGTCACAGGATGCCAAATCTGGGCTGTAGGGGGGCTGAGTCACCTGGGTGATTTGATGTTTTGCCAAAAAACTCTACAGGAGACGTGACCCATGAGTGGGTGTGGTGTTGTAATGAAGCTGCCAATCACCAGTTGCCCATAGCTTCAGCCTTCTGAAATAACCAAATAGTTTCTGTGAAGGAATGTTCAAACTTAATGTAAAATATGATGCAGATTCTTTGCTCTACTCCTCCAGTCATTTTGAATGCAACGGCCACACAGTATACATGCTCACTCAACAGCTTCTACCACCCCCACTGGTCAGTAGAGTAAAGTCATCATTGATCACACATGTGTGTTCCAGTCCCCTCTTCTTGGCTGCCTGGTTACAGCGATGCGGCGCAAACCATTCTCGTTATATTAAGAATGGCTGGACATTTTCTAGGCAGATTCCTGTATAAACATGTGTATGATTCATCTTCTACACACATATATATTATATGACCACTAGGTGCTTTATGTGGGGAATACGAAAGAGGACAAGGCACAGTTACTGCGTTCAGTGGGCTCGTTCGGTGTGTGTAGAGACAGTCCAAAGCAGTGGTGTGCTGGAGCCCACTCACACCTGCTCACACCTGCTCACACCTGCTCATCAGGACCATTGTGAGCATCTCTTCCCAGTTCCCTGTACAGTGATATCACCTTGGTAGTTTTGACTTACCACTATGAAAGTATTTCTATAAATCAGGATATTTTTCCCCAGAGAGCTCATTATCAGCACACCACTGATTATGCATGTCATCAATGTGGTAAATTAATTCTATTGTGAATTTTATTTGATTACAGGTGCTTAATTCTGCTCAGTTATACAGCATTACCCTCTGTTCCTCATATAGCACCATTATTTGTTTGGCTTAAAAGAAGGAGAAAGGTGGAAAACTACCTTACAGAATAAAAAATAAACTACTTATCTTAGTATTCAGGGCACTTACTAGTCTGCCCCCAGTGCATCTTGCTCTTGCTAGAACATTTGGGCCCAGTTAGAGGTCTTCTTACCACGCCCCAGACAGGCCAGGCCTTTCTCCATCCCTGCACTCCCACTTGAACTAACACGACTCGTTTGATGGAGCGTGATGTCTTCACCCCTGTATCCTAGTCCAGCCCCTCCCTGTCCTAGTCCAACCCATTCTTCAAGGCAACCAGAAGGTCTAGCTCTTTCAGAAATTGTTCTAAGCACTTTATTAATTTATTTAACCTTATAGCAACTGTTTCAGACTACTATCAGCTCTATATTGGGGAGGAGAAACTAAAACAGAGAAAGGTTAAGTATCTTGCTTGAAATCATGTAGCTATTAGTGGTAAAGCAGAGATTTGAACCCATGCAGCCTGACTCCAGGGTCCGAAAACTTAACCACAGTACAACACTGCCTCACTGAGAGCCAGGCTCAGAATGCACACCTAGACAGCACAATAATGGCTCACTTTTCTGACTTTACACTTATTTTCTTGATCACTCATTTGACACATGCTACTTAGTGGCAGCTGCAGGTATATTGCCTTGTGTTCTCATTGTTTCTGCCACCTCACTTTGTCACCTTGAAGGCTGGGACTCTGGGTTCCGCTCTCCATGTGCATTCTCCTTATATCGGGCGCACGATGAGCCTTTGTTCAATGACTCAGTGATGACCTCTTTACCTTCCGCCTCCTCTTTTGGGATCTCCTCTCTAAGCTTGTCAGAATATTGGGCACATGTTGGCTAGATTCTTACACGTCCTTGACTGAACTTAAAGAGGATAATACATAAAGTTGTATTTTCTTTAACCAAAAACAAATAATAATTAGAAAGAATACATAAAAACTGTAATGGCAATGAGTGTGCCATCACTCGTGTGCTCCAAGTCCCTTTGCTTGGCTTTGTCCTTTCCTTTATCTGACACATGAATTGGATTCAGTCTGTTCAGTTTACTGAATTCATTTCTCCCATGAGTTACAGGGAGGGGGGACCTGACTGAGACCAGGCACCCTGCTAGGACCTGTCTCTTGTGAGTGAGGTGTAGATTTCCCACTTATTTCAGTACCCTAGAGCAGGTGGGCACGGCCCCTTCTTAGTAAACAGATGCCATTATGAGAGCTCTTTCCAGTAGAAAACAATGCAGGAGTTTTCAGAGAGTTGAAATAACAGGTCTGAACAGGTAGCACTGGAGATAATTTCCAAATTCAATTATATTGTTTATTGGAGTAAATAGACATACCCCAAAGAGGCGGTTTCAGCTGTGGTGTCAAATGAAACCTAAAGTATATCGAGCTTTGCTGATTTTTCTCTTTAAGTTGAACTCATGAACAGTTTGGATCATTTTAAGGCCAAAGGACATCTGTCCCCTTGCCTATACTCAGCCACCGCCATGTAGCCTCTGCTCCTGTCTTCTCTGTACACAGTCTCCTTCCACGGTCACGTCACGTCACAGCTGGTGGCTGATGATTATTATGCTGAGACTGCACTTAGAGCGTCGTCGAGTTTAGGGTGCAATGATCTTGATTTAGCTTTGGGAAGTATTTGTTTTGGAGCATTTGCTTGCCATTAATGGCATCAAATAAATAAATAACACCTAAGCAACAGCAGCCATGACCTTATAGCATAGGCGATTTCTACATAATCATTTTAATGGTATTATATTTGTGTCCTAAAACATTTAGAATGCCGCATGGGCCTTAAAGCAGTCATTGAACACAGCTTGTTGCAAAAGCCTTGGCCTGCCGAGGCCACTCCTGCTGAGAGTCACCTAAAAGGGACCCCAGAATGCAAAAAGGCCCCCTCCACACAGAAGAAGCCCACTGGGCAAATGCCTCCTTGCCTAAGGGCCAAGCCCAGTCTGGCAGCTCATAAACACCATTAGCAAAGCCTACTGCTGAGTTATTATGCAGCAGAAGGATGCTTGACACTGCTGGTTGGCATTGTTGTTTTATTTCTCATTTGCCTGGGTCAAAGTGGCAACACTGACTTGAAAAGATCAGGCAATTTCAACCTCTCAATTGTTCCAGAGAATGAGGATTATATACAGATTTATTATATGCTGTGCTTTTTCAAATCTCCAATATAGTCGGTTCTACATGGACAACTCAGCAAGCCAAGCAAAAGGAACAGAGTTACCTGCTTTAGGGTCTTTTCCAATTTTGAACCAGTAACCAAACTGCGGCATTTTATTCACTAAGCTACACAGGCTGTTAAACTGCATATTGCGAGAGGCCAAAGAACAAATGTAATTCTTTTTGTGTGGAGACACTAAATGAACCTTTCTTACCATTCAGCCCTACTTTTTGGATTTAATTTTCTCTTCATCCTTTCTTCTTCTAACAGCATGCCACCTCACCTACTCCCAAAGTCATTAACAGTTGAGATTTTGAAATGACAACTGACAGACATAGGTGGTCAAACTAGGTCAATAGTGTATATATATACTTAATGCTTTGTAATTAATTGCATTACGATTATGCTATTGAAACAAGACTATATTCCAATATTTTACTCATTAATATGCTCTTCTATCATCTGATTTATGACATTAATATGTGAACATCTAAACAAAGCATTTAAGATATGCTTCAGTCTGTTTTATTTCCGAGGAGAAAAAGTTTCCGAGGAAATGACACAATTATTCTAAATCGTCACATTCATTCGGGCCCATTGGTGTCGATGATGCTAAACCACCCCTGCAGAACCAGTGTGAGCCTCATTCTTTCCGGGGTCGAATGGGATGAACTCTCAGTGGTAGCTCCTGACCCTCTGATTCATGCCATCTTGCAGCCGGCTTTCCAGAATGAGAGCTTCCCCGATGGCTTTGTTCTTTCCTTGTGCAGACCTTGAAAAGCTGTGGAAATTTCGTGGAGGGATGGGTCTCAGTAAGATGAGTGGACTTGTTGCTAGAATGAATATTTAACTTGATTGGCTTTCTGCTTCCATAATCATCAATCCTCCCCTGGAATTGTATTCACATTTTATGAACTCGCTGTCTCTTCGGCTCCTTTGATCTGCAAACATTGTCTTCTACTTGGGCATTTGCCTGCCTCCCAACTCATCAGCCCCTGAGTCCATCTAAATAATGTGCTACATAAGAACTTAGTGTTTTCCAAATAACAAAAGATAGATCTGAATGCTTCAGTGCACCATGAAAGGCTGTTGAAACCATCAATCTTGCTGGCTCTTGTAGAGGTCAAGAGACGGCAGGGCCAGCTGGCCAATCAATTAACCACGAAATTCAGTTTGGAGCTTAAGAGAAGCCATCCTGTGTTATTCTTTCCAGCAACATAACTGTCAATATTTACAGCAGGTCATATAGAAAGACTGAAGGAAATGAGGGGAGCTGCTATCCAGAGGAGGAAATGCCATAATCTCTGATAATTCTCATATGTTGCCAAAAAGAGTCAGTCCTGTAAAAAATGTTGTTTCTTGAATCAAATTGAACATGGAAAATATCTGATAGACCTCCCAGGAAAAACAACTGCATGGGGCCCACCCATAAAATGTTATGCTCATCTTTCTCCACGGTCATCGTGGTTGCCTCATTGTAAGTCAGAAAGGAGCTTTCTTTCTGGCCTCCCGAATGAAACTTTTCTGTATTGTATGGGATCAATTGTACTCTCAAAGTCCGTGAGCACATAAAGGAGCAAATAAATAAATTAACGGATAGCTCCTGGAAGGAGATAGTATCAGCACAGAGGACCCCCGCAGAATGAATCGTTCCTTCTGTGTGTAACTTTCTGCTCCGACCCCGGAATTCTGTACAGGACTTGCTCTCATTTTTTATGTGCTTGGCCTTTCTTTTCCTCCATTTGTTCTTGACCACACCGACACAGAGAGATTTCTTCTCCAACAGATGTTCCTTTTCCCCCAATTTCTATCATATATGTTTTAAAATCAATTTCAGTATCTCTCACATACTTATGTCTCTTTCACACCCACACAGACACAATACTTTTTCCACTTTGCAGGATCCAGATGCTACCGGTTTACTTTTCCCCAGCAAGGTAGGCATATTTGCCCTAATTTTTTTAGAACAGACATTAAAAATCAGAGTGCTGAATTCATTGAGAAAACTCACTTAAAGCATCTAACTCCATGCCTGAGCCTTAAGGATTCTTAATATTCTATGATATTAATAATCATTATTAGTGTCAAATAACTTGCCTAAGATCATTTCACCTGGGATTGTCAAGATTTGAATCTAGATTTATTTAATACTTAAATCTCATATTCCCCCCCCCATGCTCTTGCAGTTAGAAGTGCATTTATTCTTAAGACAAAAATGATCTAAAAGTAAAAAGATAGAGGGAGGGTATCAGAGGGACTTTCTAAGGAAGGGGTCAAACTGGGCACCCAGGTACCTTTGGAGTGATGGCAGGAGGTAGGGGGAGCAGCTGCTGACTCTTGGGACTTTTTGACAAGGTGTGGTAAGCAAGGTCCAAGAAGCAGGTAGGGAGAAGTAGTGCTATAATCTTAGAGATGATGGATTTCTAGGGGGGGACACATTATTATCTATGTTTTCTCCTCACTAATAGTCAGTATTAGTAGAGAGCAATTCTATGTGCTTTGCATGAACAAATCAATGATCCTCACAAAACGGCAAATGAGACCACGGGGTAGAGCGTGTGACATCATCCCTGTCACATAGTGCCTATTCCACAACACAAAACTGCAGTCATAGAAACGGGAACACTGTGGGGAGTAATCTGCGTGCCCCATAGAACGGAGACCTCGTGGGAGAGAGTGTGAAGGTGAGACCCCAGGACTCTGCCTTCCAATGTAATCAGTCTTCTCCACTCCCAGAAATCCCTTTCTGACCATAGTCTTTCCTCAATCCAGAGATTTCAGGAGTTTTCAGAACGTTTTGAGGGATGCGCTATATTGTTACAATAAATGTATGATACTCAAAAAAACTATTGTAGACAAAATTTTTATTTTAATTTCACATTATTCTTTCACCTACAAGTATGGGAGAATGTGTCTGTGTGCATTAAAACATTCGAGTGCTGTCCTCTGTAACACATACACACACGTAATATATTATGACAAACACACTTGGTAAGTAACTACAAACATCAAATGGACAGAGATCTCAGTGAGGTGTGTCTAGGGAGTAGGGTGCTGAGAGAGAGCACATGAGAACAGGAGGCCAGGGAGTTGTAAGTCTGGGGAAACGGTAACACATGGACCAGGCTTCTCACTGATCGGGCATCTGGGGGTTGGGAGTAGAATTAGTGGATCTGGTTGGGTCTAGAAGCCAGGACAGAGCCAGAAAAGGAAAGACCGAGCACTATGTTAAATAGTATGTTATAGTGGAAAGAACCCTGATTAGGACTTTGGAGTCCAAGTACTTAAATATTTTAAAGGAAAAAGATGACCTCACTTTCCCTGGGCTTTTGTTTCATTATCTATAAGACAATGGGGCTAGATTAGGTTTCGATTACTAGATTATCTCTGAAGTCAAATCCAGTGTTAAAATCCCATCTTTGAGCACTAAGGTAAATTGAATTCAGTGGGTATCCTGTGGGCAGAAATATTCTTCTTCAAATAATGATAGTAATAATCAGGTGGGTAGCAGAGTCCATTTATACAGCCCCTTCCCTGTAGTAGTGTTTATATATGCACACATATTATCTTTGATCCCTTTCACAACTCAAATTGACAAAAGAAGCTCAGTCATTATGTAACTTGTTTAAGGTCAAAGTAAATTCCAACTGGTATTCAGACTTCACTCATTCTATTTCACCTAAATTTCTCCATCCATTTTGTCATGAATAAACTTGTATCTTCCAAATAGCAGAAGGTCAAAACACAGAGTAGGAACACTATTAGAAATCCAAGGAGAAATTGGACAGTAACAGAACTGTAAAGAGAAAGTCATTAAATAAATAAGGATTTAGCCTTCCAACAGATGGCTCCCACTGCTTCCCACTCACCCTCAGCCTTTCTTTAGAGGGTTATAGGAGGAAAAAAGAACAAAACAAACAAGCAGAAACACTACTAAGATGAATATTGCAAAAGTACAAAACACTCCTGGATATTCCATTTGAGCCCACAGAGTAGGAATTACCACCCCACACCCCAGGTGAAGAAACTTGTGATCAGGAAAAACTAAACTTGTTCAAGGTCACACAAGTAGGACTTCAATGAACATGGTCTTCCAACTATACTATTTCAGCAATAAAAAAACTCTGCATTTTAAAAAGGTAAATGTGTATTAATTTTGTTCCATTAAAGATTGATATGCAGGGAAATAAAAGATAAAGAACAAGGCCTCAAGGTCAGGTCTTTGGAAGTAAGCTCCCATTCCTTTCTCCACACCACAGTTTACCCCTTGTAATTAATCCTTGTGAAAATTGCGGGTGGCTTTCTCAGGCAGCGGAGGTATCTGATGGGATATTGCCTGGGCAAGTTCAATCATATACTAATGAAAGGAAGTGCCTGGCACCTTCTTCTGTTCAAATATGGGAAGTTCAGGTGGTCACCAGGCACTCATAGACACCTACCACAATTTTCTCCATTCTCATTGCTAGCTTTCTTTCCCTACTTCGAGTCAAATGATTTTGAGCATCCACCCTCAAAGTTGGCTAGAAAAGAGTCCAATAATTATCTGGAATTTAGAATTACAACTTAAATCAGACTTTTGGGGGCATTTTGTAGCTGAAAAGCTAGGTTGACTCAAAAGAAGACTTTAAGCAACAACATCCCCCCCTTTTTATATTTGTATATTATAAAAATTAAGTATCAAGTATCTATCTAACAGTGGTAGTTTCTAAATACAGAATCTGTCTTACAGGATTTTTTTTTTCATTAAAAAAGTAAGTCTTTGATTCCAAATGCCTGTCGTTTCTCATTAAGCCCAAGTCAATTCTACCTGGGTCATCCGTTGTATGTAAAACGAGCACTTTTCCTAAGGGAAGTCTAGAATGCAGTGTACTTTGCCCTGGTTTGGTAGCATGATGGATGGTGATTGATCTATAACCACAACCCTCTCATCAGAAAAATCGATTCCAAAAAATTCATCAAAAATGTAAATGTAACAAATTACAAAGTGTAGGGGGAAAGAACAGACCCACTAGGGTCCAAGAAAAGTGATTAGAAATGGATTTTCTGAAGTAACAAAAGCCTCGGGTCAGGTCCGTGTGCCCTCCCATCCACTAAGCCCTGTAGATAAAGAATCCTATTGTTGCTGGAAAGATAACTGAACAGAAGCTAAGATAAGTCCATCGATCCCAGTCAAACTGAGACCGAATTAGTGCTCATAGTGGCAATGGACAACTTGTAAAAGGAATTAACTATTTGTGTGTTTAAGGGCATAAATGGCTCTAAGAGTCGGTGACTTCTGTAACGGAGACCCAGTGGGGGGAGGGGGACAGTCAGGTTGCAAAAGTTCCCGAAGATCAGCAGCAATACGGTGAAAAGTTCAATAGTGTGACAATCAACAAAGCAAGAATCCTGAAATAGTTAAAACTCTATTTTCTTTATCGCTTTAAGATCTTGCCTATCAAAAATCAAGGGGCCCATGCCTAGTTAGCATAGCTAGTAGATCTTTCCAAAGGGTGATGAGCACTATTTGTGAAGCAAAAAATTATAAAGCAGAGGGTTAGACTCTGAACTATAGATACAAAGAAGGAAGCAGAATCCAAATGTATCAAAGGCCATATGCAAAGTGAGATAGTTCTCTGCTTTGTGGTCTGTTGATGGAGCCAAGAGTAAGTTGTAGAGAGAATTTGACCAATGAAATTGCAAATTATTTCACTCATTAGAGATCCCTGGCATGTGATTTGAATGAACGAGGATGAAAGGTAAGTGTTGGCAGTTGCGGTTCTTCTAAGCGAAACCTCAGGGTATTTTATTTGCTAGGGGAGAGCTGAGCTATCCAGTGAGGTGCACATCGCGCTATTAGGACAGGACTTGGACCAGAGAACATGAGAAGTAACCTCCCAACCTCCCCTCTCCCTCTCTCTGATTCCCATCCCAAAGCAATTCTAGTTTTTATATTCTGTTGAGGGGACAAAGTACTTATTACAGAAAGAAGAAAAAAACTAAAACTTAGATTAGATATGGATAAGAGGTTAAAAAGAGTCTACTTCCCACTCTGAGTGGATTAAACATTGCTCAGCACTCTTTGATCCTAATCCCTAATTAAATTGTCTTTATGTCTCCCTGGGCCTCCTCTGTCTTTGCTTAGCATCCTTGGTCACTTGAAGATTAGCATTTTGAGGGTCTCATTCCATTCTCTGCCAATTTATAATCTCTGCTAACTTTTACTAATATTTACTATGCATCAGGCGTTCTGCTAGACTTTACTGGCACAGTCTTATTTAATCCTCACTAAAATGAAGTAAGATTGGTACAATTGATTACCTCTATTTTACACATGAGGAAATTGTGTCTTAGAGGTGTTTGATGCTTTGCCTTGTACCAACAGCTGGTAGGTGATGATGTAGTGATTGGATCCCTTTCTGTTCAACTTTGGGTACCAAAAGGTTACTAACACTGCTCCTCAAACCCTGCCCATGATCACCAACAAGAATAGCAAAAGCCATTTTCCTCTGATTCCAAACTTGGTTTCACAGCTATGGCACAGATGAGCGCTATGGTAACAGTGTTTATTTTTACGGTTTTGTCTTTGCCTTATCTGCTCTGCCCTTCTCTTTATTTTTCCTTCCATTGCACTGTGAATACATTCTTTATGCTATAGACACAGGGTGGGGCAAAAGTAGGTCTGCAGTTGTGAGTAAGCCAGAGTTTATCGTTGTATTATTATTTTCCATACGAACATCTAGAAACTTAACTTTGCCTCCACTCTGTATATTAACTAGGTTACCATGCCTTTGTCACTATGGGAAATGGAGTCTCCTGATGATACCACATTTCTATGGCATCACTTCTCAACCGATCTAAATTTCCCAACGAAGAGGGAGGTTGACGGGTTTTTCTTGCACTGTGCTCAGACTTCTACAACCCTATCATTTGCCCAGTCAGTTATCTCAAAAGGACTCTACCATTTCATCATTTTTGACAATCTCATTTCCTATTGGTTTGGAGGGTAGGAGTCTACTCTGACTTCACCACTGTCTTTGGGTCCAAGAACAGTGCTCAGATGATAGTTGTTGAATGAATGAATGAATGACTTTTCCAGGGGCTTCAACACCTTCTTCATATTCTTTCCCTCCACTTAGTCCCCCACATAATTCTCGGGGAAAAAGCTTTCCAAGATGGAAGTGCCTAAAACTAATTTTCATTGTGTGAGAGTAGTAGCCCCTCAATGTCTGATGAATGGACTTCTTGCTGTAAAGAAAGAGAATTCTAGATTGTCCACATCTGTATGTATGTAGACGCGACTTAGTGACAGCTCAGAGAGAGCAGGGTGAATATAATAGGTGGAAAACAGAAAAATTATTTTCTGATGTGGCTGAAAGTGACTGGAAAAGTACATTTAAAAAAGTAAGGATAAATATATATGTCTTTTTTTTTTTTTTAAGAAATAGAGGCATTCAAGTTATTCAGAGAAATGCTTAACAGCCGCTGTGAAAAGTTAAGCTAACCAGAAACTTAGGGCAAAATCGCAGGGAGACAGAGATTTCTGGATTATGAAAATACTGCGATATAGCTCTAATTCAAGGGGGTTCAAGTAACTAACTGTTTGGAGCATTTTTTTTTTAAGTTGGAGTCAAGATTAGTGCTTGGAAATGTAGACTGAAAAGGCTTTCTCAAGAACCAACAAAAAGAATTAACTTCAGTTGACCTCAGGTTACAAACACACAAAAGCTAGGAAGAAAAAGATTTATCCCTTACAGGGAGACAAAGCTGGATTCGGTAATTATCCTGGGTCCCTGTAACTTTCTAACCCTAAGAGTGAGCATCTCCAGCAGACCCCAAAAAGCCCCCTTGGAGGAAAATCATTTCTTGTGCTCTAATTGTTGACTAAGTGTGCTGCTCCTGACTAGCCAATAAAGAGGAAAATAACAGAGGGATTAGGAGGTAGAAGGACTGCAATCCCCCAGAGCATTTCACACTATTTAGTGCTTTGTGTTTATTGCCGGCTTGTAGGTGGCTGCTGAGAAGACAACTTCCTGGAGGCTTCATTGAGTCCAGCTATTTATTGTTGGGATTTTCAAAGTACCTAAGAGGTATGATGCACTAGACAGCCTCATGCAGAGAAGGGAGACAATCAGCAGCCGTGGCAGCCTGGATGCTAGGGAGAGCTGGGGTGAAGGAAGCCAGACGATAACATCTCTGAGGCCCTTTCTAATGCCATTGACCTTTCACAAAGCATCTTTTCTGGCTTCCGTAGCCCACTAACTCTTTCTCTTTTGTGGCCCTTGCCCACTCATGACATTATATTATCATTATTTATACAGAGGGTAGAGATCTCCCCTGCATTGTATGCTCTTAAAATGAAGAATCTAGGTCTGGCTTCCCCGTGGTTACTTTAGCATAATATATGGCTCCTACTAGGAACTCAGTGAATGCACTTCGAAGGAATAAGTAGTTTCTCTGAATTAATTCTTAGGAAAAAATTCTCATGCGTGGGAAGAAATTGTCTTATGCAGCAGCTGTGTGTTGGACTGAGTGTGCACTGGGTTTTGCTCTGCGTCTATTGTAGGATGCAGTAAGGAAACCCTGTAAGAGGTGCACACTAGCAGGTTCAGGGCAAGAGCCCTGGTCCACAGGAGAGATGCATTTGGGCTTTGGGACTAAGGAGAAGGCTCTAAAAAGGAACACATTTTCCTCCTAATCACTTTGTCAAATGACTATTGAAGTTCCCAGCAAAAACCAAAAAATAAAACAAACAGTACCCTATGGCAGCATTCGCTTCCCATGGATGTGGCTATTGCCCAAGCTGCTCTTCTACATTCTTCTGTATTTATATCGGATTCATCCTAAAAATAGATATTGCGTGTCTTTGTCCATTTTATGTCTGAAAGATGTGTGTCTTCATGTGAGCGCGCCCAGGTTAAAAGCATGCTAAGTTAAAAATAGGGAAGGAGATAGGACTTGAAGAACAGGAAGATAAAACCCTGATGGGTTGCTGTGCGCACTTTTATTATTTATTTCTCTCTCTTGAGAAAGGAAAGGAACACGTTTAAGGGGTGATGGCTGGGATGACGGCAAGGACTTTCCCCTAAGGCTACGCTGTTAATTACAGACAGACCGTTTGGTAGGCCAGGTGAGTTTCCTTACTTTGCAAGTTACGCAGACTTTTCCCCTGTTTAGGTTGCAATTTTACCTGGGATGAGGAGGTTTGACTAAAAGAAAAATAATAGAACAAGGAATGAGCATTGAAGAACACCAGGATTCTAGCGTTTTATAGCTGGAAATGTCATAGATGTCAACAAGTTCTGATTCATTGACCATATTTGACATAAACTGAGGCCCAGACAGATGTAAGGGCTTGTATACATAATGCCACAAGTTAGTGACAGAACCTCTCCTGAAAGAGCCTCTCGCACATTGTCTAAATGAAAAATAAAACCATCTCCCGCATTCTATTTAGAGCATAACATCTTTGGGCTCCTAAACTCTGTTTTCTGAGAAGAACATTACTTTTATTTTGTCCTCATCACCTTAGACAATATGTAGAGCTGGGGTAATTCTGGGACCGCGTGAGAGGACAGTGGAAAGGCATTCTGGAACCCAAGTAAAGCTGCAACGTGTGACTAGATACTTAAACTCTCTTATTCTCAGTTTCCTAATCTCTAAAACAGTCCTGTTCTGCCTACATCATGAGCTTGACATGAGTTTAAATTAGGGACTGTACATAAAAATAATCTGAAAACACAAAACTTTATTTGAATGCGAGGAATTCTAAGTATTAATAATATAATTTTTCCCTATGCATAATACAAGGTCAGAGCAGATCAATTTAAAGTTAACGTAACTTTAGGTGGGAGCTTAGAAAAGTTGTAGTGGACTTTAATTTTCATGCATATACTCCAGGACTTCAGAATTTAACAATAGAACACAGCTGAAAACGGGGTTCTCCCAAATAAAGAAGCAAGTGAAAGAAACGTTAAAAATCCCCAT
This sequence comes from Desmodus rotundus, assembly GCF_022682495.2. Lineage (NCBI taxonomy): Eukaryota > Metazoa > Chordata > Mammalia > Chiroptera > Phyllostomidae > Desmodus > Desmodus rotundus. The sequence goes on along the minus strand of NC_071399.1, from coordinate 18,187,520 downwards.
CGAGGACACCGGGCGCCAACACATCCTCTACTAGATTTGGGGGAGTTTAGCATTTAAAACTTGTCAAGGAAAAGCCTCTTATTTTATAAGGAAGACACTGAAACCTAGAGCGGTGATGTGATTTTATTTAGTTACTTGAAGTTTGTGGGTTTTGATTAGTTACTTGATTTTTACAGATTTTGACTAACTTACTCAAAGCAGCTCACACCCACTGATACACGTGCAAGCAGAGTGGCATTCAGCCAGCACCTCCGTTTACTCTATGATCAGTCCCCAAATTATTAGAGCAGTCTTCTAACCATCCTGCATCCTTCCAGCCTGCCTTCCTCCAATGAGCTTTCTAAACCACACCTTTGATTTTAAGATTCCCTGCTGCCCTTCAAAAAAAAAAAAACCTATTAACTCCTGTTCCTTGGGATGGTTTTAAAAGACCTTCATAATCTGGCCCTTCCCAGCTTTCCTTCTGAGGTGCCACATCCCTCCCTCCTTCTATTTGCATAAACCTGTCTCTGTCTGTGGGATATTTTTTCCTCCTCATTTGCCTAGGTAGCTCGCACTGTGATCACAAGATAACTTCTGTTGGAAGGACCCTTTTTCTTACTCTCTCCTCTCATCTTACGGCCAGTGTGCGTACCTCTGTTGTAGAAATTTTCTACAATCTATCGTCATTCACTTTTACATAATATGAACTCAAATATTATTAAATAACCAAATGAATGCACAAAACATAAATTCACCTGCCAATAAATATTTTCTAAACTGATGTTAAATTTTAAGAGAATATTATTTGAGGTCTTTTGTTTCATTGCCATTTTATTGCATAAGCCATTTAGACTTGGACAATTAATAGTAGTTAAAAATATGTTCGAAATTCCTCTGAATAGAGCAAAGTATGTCATGGTTTCCTGCTTTTTTGTCCTGTTTGTTTTTTTGCACTTGCCATCTTTAGAAGCACAATACTAAAACTAGTTCTAATAAGCGGAATGACACAATTCACAGGGCCTCTGTTGGCACTTCCTGGTGAAGAGCTAGCTCACTGTCTCTCAACCTTGACTCATTCTTTGTCTATGTATTAAAATGAAATGTGAAATGGTATAGCTTATTTTTTTCCTAGTAGCCTTAAAGTTCTGATAACTTTATTGATTCATTCGCTAACAGATCGCCTTTGAGCTGATATTATCCATTTGTTCCTTCTTCGCACACTTATACTCACAAAATCCTGAATTGTGAAAACCATCAAGTAGGAATAGGTGTGAAAAGGAGCAATTATACAAGATAAGATATTTGTGGCTATCCACAGAGCTGACAGTCCTGAGCCACTTAACACCCACAGTTGCAGTCCCCGGGAGGTGCCTGCAAGGGGCGCCTACCCGCCAGTCTGGGATCGATCATACACACCAGCCTGTGTGTCCTGAGCCCGCTACAGCTCTAGCCTCCAGGGGATGCCACTAGCGCCCAGGCAGAGGCACTAGCATCATGGCGGGTATGTTGCAGATGCCTGTCAGTGCCTTCATGGGGGCTAGCCCTCACTCTCACTGAGTATGACCTTGTGGCTGTGTGTGGGAACTGCAGCTTCTGCACCTCACCAGTCAGGCCTTAAGTATTCTGAATTTCAGTTCTGGTTTGACACAACAGGAATAGGAAACAATTGAAGAAGTACAATGCTTTATTGGGCAATGTTACTGTTAAAAAAACTGATGGGAAAACGGAGGAAAGTGAACAAAAGACGAAAATGTTATAAAAATGTGAGTGTGGATGTTTGCTAACTGTATATAGACAATATAAACAAATGAACAAATGGTGAATTAGCAATAATACGTTGGCTTGAGATTTCCCCAAGAAGTCCATAGCTCAGGAGTTGCTGAACGGTCCTGGGGAAGGGTGGGAGCGGAGCGGAGGAAGGCGAAAGCTTCCTCCATGGTCCTGAAGCACTTAACTTTCCAAAAAGTTCCTTCAAGGGCTATGATTCACAAGCTAAGTTTTAGAAAATAAAAAATAAAAAAGGAGAAAGAAAGAGAAAGAAAAGCCCAAACCAACAAAAACCCAGTAAAGATCTCTGTAAAAGGCCCTCTACCATCTTTGTAAATGTCTCGTTTCAGAGTGAATTTCTATCCTGAAAGCCTTTCATGCAGCCTGTTTTTCATGTCTTTCAAATGTCCATCTCACTGGGTTTTTTTCCTCTCTTCACCCAACTCTGGTTATAGCAGAAACTAAGCATTATTTCTTATATTGTGTTCACTCCGCATTTCAAGTCAATAAATTACGTGTCTTACAACTTCCTTCCAAAATTATTCAATATAGCTATCTACTAGTGTTTGCTCTATGTTAAGCCAAGCCTTCACTTGCCCATACTAATGGTTTCATGAGAATAGCAGTTCTTCACTATTGAAACACGAAACAATACAAAATGAAAATAAACACACGAAAAGGGACAAGACGCGATCTCCCAAGTGGAGCTGCAGCGATCTTTTTCGACATCAAGCAGCGCGGCAACCAGAACCAAAGCTTCGAGTCTTCCGGAGGGCAGAACTCGAATGCCTCTCAAAGGTATTTTAGTCTTGAGGCTCTTATACTATCGTATGAAACCAGAAAACAAAATCAGCATATGAATTGCAGAAAAAAGTACATACGATATTCTACCCAGGAATCGAGCCTCCTGACAGACAATTCTAAATGCTCATCCTGAGGTTCAACAGCCAAAGGAACAGAAACAAGGAAAACCAGGAGCGTAGACACGATTTTACCCACGGCTTTTATTGACCCCATCTGGCGGTTTAGGAGATTAGGTAAATTAACAATAACGGGTTAGATTACTGACTGAACTGCTAGAAGGGCACAGCAGGTTTCCAGGGTGATTGCTACTGGAAGCTAGATACAGGGAAACGCAACTGGTTTACATTTGAGGGTATAGAATGTCTAAGCTCCTCCAGGAATACAACACACAGAAAAGCTCCTTCTTCACAGACAACGGCTGTAGTAGTAGCATAGGCAGTTTTAGAAGGCACTTGTTTCCTTCGTAGACGGTGGTTGAAATTCGATCGGAACAGGTGTCTTTTGCAAACCAGTCTTCTATAATATGGAAATTTCTTGTTTACGCCTAAATTTTCTTTGAAAGGGTTTTTTTTAAGAAAAAAAAAAGAGCACTATTAAAACACGAGACAAGCTGAGTCAAGTCCTTGAGCTGATAAAGTCCAGCCCTGTCCTGAAAAGTCCAGCAACTCTTGCATCACTTGTTATTACTCCCCCTTTTAAAGGCCTACGAACAGTTAGTCTGATAGGATATATTGTCTATTAACACCCAGACAGCTTCACACTGGGGTTTGTTTTCCCTATATGAATAAAATGATGGGCTTTTCCGTATCTCTTGGGTTAAGTCCTGAAGTGGGGGCAAATACACAAAAATTAAAAAGGAGAAAAGGAGAATATATTCTGTATTTAAATGAAGAACTGAGAATAGACAATTCTCACTTTTATTGTGTTGTGCTCTTGGACATTAATAGAATGCAGAATCAGTGAAAAATGTTTTTATTTTTTTCCCTGTGTCTGCAGTTAACCTCCCTTTATTCACAGGCTGGCAGACCAAAACACTCACTGAATTTATAAACGGATCCCTAGAAACTGATGAGTCAGGCCCTGAAAGTAAAAAGACGAGGAGATCCAGCAAGCAGAAGGTGAAATAGCAGTGGTTTCCAAGCATCAGATGTTCCAAGGTGAAAGGCATTCAGGTCTTGTTCACTTATGTTTGCTCTCACATCGTAAACTTCGAGGGGCACAAAATGCCTATCCCAGAAAGTGTTTCAGCAGGTCATCTGCAGGTAGCCTTAATGTTCATAGCCTAGACCTTCTAGCGGCAGCTCACCTCAAGTTAAGTTTAGGTACTTTCACCTGTGAAGACGGAACTGGTATGTTCATCAGCTTTGCAAGAAATGAGACAACTCTATATAGATAAACAGTTCCCAGAGTGTTATTAATTAGCCTGTGCAGGAAGCCAAATACATTTTTGGTCATGTTTTCTGATGATTTTCATTTTTATTTCATTTCATTTCACTTTACTTCACTTAATTTTATTTTATTTTATCTCAATATGTTTATTGAGTACCATCCATGTGTCCAGCACTCTTCTAAGGACAGGAATTACTGCTATGAGCAAGCAGATAAAGTCCTTCTCTCACTGAGCTTACCTTCCATTTCAAGCAAAAGGTGAACAGGAGACAAATCAGTAAAAGAGCAGTGATGAACCTATCGTAAGGTGCTCTGAAATTCAATGACTAGCAGCAACACCACACTGAGGTCAGAGAAGGCCTCTCTGAGTCTTCTCTGAAATCTAAGTGGCAAACGTCAACCTTCTGCAGATCTAGGAGAAAGAGTTCTAGTTATAAAAAACAAACAAACAAAAACACGGCAAGTGCCAAGGCCCTAAGTCCTGGATGAGTTTGGCATAATAGATGAACAGTAATAAATAAAAGGGCAGTGATTTGAGAGAAAAGTACACAAGTGAGTGAGTGACAAGGAGTAAAATCAAATGGGGCCAGGAGAAGGGATATAGACATTATTCTAAATAGAGTGAAAAGCCATTGGAGACTTTAAATAGGAGAGTAACATAATCTAATTCATATTTTAAAGACATCATTCTGACTATTCTATGGGGGTTTTAACAGAAGAGGCAAATGTAAGATCAAAAACATGAGTTTGAAAACCATTGCTGAAGTAGGCAAGAGATTATCTAAAGTCTTGGGCTAAAGGAGAAGTAAAGATGGAGACCACCGGAAGGATTTTGGGGCTATCTGGATTTAGAAGTTAAAGGACATGTCAATGGATTAGATAAAGGGGTGGGAAGACAGTGAGGGAGGAGAGGAATAACTCCCAGATATCTGCCTGGAGGAATTGCATAGATAGCAGCAGTAGTTACTGAGCTGTGCCAGAAGAGCAAAAGCTAGCTGGCGGAAAAGACTAGAGTTGTGTTTTGATTATTTTAAATTGGAGATGCCTGAAGGAACTAGGAGTCTACAGTTCTGGGAAACAGGAACTAGGCCTATATACCATTGATTTGTAGATGGTATTTGAAGATGGGTATATGTACAAAGTAAAAAGAACAAGGCTCTGGAACACTTGGGTATTTGGAAGTAAAACAGGAGAAAGAGAGAGGGGCGCTGAGAATGAGTAGTCAGTTAAATAAAAGCAAACCAGGAGAGAGATTTACTTTAAAAAAATCATAATTTGGGGCAGAGGAGGATCTGATTCCTCTCTTGGACCTGTACTGGGGTGGGGGTAGGGGCCACACACAAACTCCAGAGTCAATGGAAGTTTCTTGGCCACACTAATTATCTGAATTAGCTTACCCTCACCAATGCCATTATTTATTCCTTCTCATGGATGACTTGCAGGGGAAGGGAGAGGAAGCAGTGATATGAAGAAATGACTTCATTGGCAACAGAGATATAAGGTATGGATATTAGGCATGATAAAAATAACCCTGCAAAATTCATAAAGCAAAACTTACAGGGAATGACAGAAAAATAGGCAGAAATACTCAGGAGTGGGAGACTTTAATTCCCTTCTCTCAGCCTATGACTGATCGAGAATTGGCTTTTGAAATCTGAAACAGTTGGAATAAAGCCTCTTTTTACTTTATTCTCCTTCTAGCTTTTGATCCATGCTATGAGAATGAAAAGCTAAAGCTATGTAAGGTCAGAGAAAATTGTCTGAACATAGAGCCAAGGTACCTTGTAAATTCTCTACATGCTGAAGGCCAAACCTTCGAGTAGCTAAGGAGAATAGCTTCTGGGTAATTTGCATTCACCGCATTAAGTAACCACGAGCACACACATACATATTCCCTCTGTATATGTCCTACGCATTAAGTAGGACATCCCCCTCCTGGTCACTAGGCCTTGTTTTGTTGAGACAAAATACAACTAAACAAACACCGCTAAAAGCAATTTTCCTGAATTTAATGGAGCTATTTCATCTGTATACCAGGCCCTGGATACAGAACGATCTGTGCTAATTATCATGTAAGTGTTAAAGGAATACTGCAATTCAAAAGAAAAGATTAAAGTAGAAACATTTTCTCCTTGTGAGGCTTTGCTGATTCTTTAACCTAGGAGGGATCCTAGTAATTAAAAAGAAAAAAAAAGTTAGTGAAAAGGAAATCTGAGTAGGGATTTCTATTTCCTTTTAAATCTCTAGGAAGTCCTCTATTCTAGTTTCTATTGTTTAGGTTAAAGCAAAAAGTCAGTAATGCGGCTGAAATGATTTGCCTTCTACAAAAATGCAAAAATTGGAGTACTCCAGGAAAGAAACCTCTGACGATCCAAATTCACTTTGCAGAAAAGAGAGGGGCCATGACTGGCCACGACTAGACACTGCTCCGTGTGGCCGGCAGCCGTGTTTCTGAGTACTAACCACTTCATGTGGACCAGTCTCTGACAAACAGACGCTCTAGCAGTAGCTCAGGGGTGAAAGAGAGAATGCTACCCCTATGTAGCTCTCACTGCGGCCAACTACAGTTGAGCAGGTCAGAATTTCCTGAGAGAAGAGATCTACTTTCGTTCAGCAGCAAGTAACAAGGATGTGTATTTTTCTCAGGTGTTTTGTAAAAATAAAAACAATTCTCTTCTGTGAAGGGAAAAGAAGTTGAGCAAACAAGACTGCAAATAATGAAGACTATATAGGTCAGAACACATTGCTGGGTTGGGGTGAAACAGAAGGATGCAAAATTCACTGTTTTCCACTTGCAGAATTTGTTTTCCTGGTATGAAGAAGAAAAGTCCGTTTGAGCATACTTAGGAAATAATTCAAACATTAAGTGGCATAGCTTTATGAAGAAAAGATTGTTTGAAACCATTTTTCCTCTGATGACTGGCATTCAATGAAACAATTAGTAAAGACCAAGGGACTTCAGTCAGAAGTAGATTCCCCTATTCAGCCGTGATGTGATCTTTCAAGAGGTTTAGAGAAATGCATTGTAATCTGGCTGATTAGGTTCCTCAACTGTGATTATCAGTCTCATTTAATTATTAACCTAATTGCTATCTCAATCAAAGAAAGCTGTTCAGTGATTGCTTCTTGATTCCTGAGAAAATATTTTGACTGGTTAAAGCAATAGCTTCAATTTATGTTGCGTTTTGAGGGATGCCTGCTACACTGTCACTTTGATTCAACTTGGAAATATAATTTATTAGCAAAACATTAAAATTAGCAGTATGTTATTATTTATGGGTCAAAATGAGCTGTGATGAAATGCAGAACTCAGATCACTGGGTCATCAACAGGGTTGATTCCTTGAGGGATAATTTAGAATTATTCTATTATAATTGAATTTCAGAGATGGTCTCTCAATATAGTACAAACCCTTTATTTTATAGGAATAGTAACCATGGTTTAGTACTGAATGTGCACTTATTTGGCAGACTTTATTTTGGTTGTATTATGTATGGCACCTTATTTCATTCTTACAGTAAATCAAATGAAGAAACCAAGATTCATAAAGGCAAGTGATTTGCCCAGGGTCGAGTTAATCATGCTGTCTAGTTTAGCTAAATCAGGGCCTGAATTTATTTTTTTCTGCCTTCTCATATAATGTGCTTCCTACTACTGAGCACTGCCAATTGCATTCTTTCTCAAATGAAAATCTATTTGAGGTTATGAGGATTTTTTTAAGAAAGGAATTCCGATCAGGAAAATCTTAAAAGGGTACAATTTCTTCTCTGTGCAGATATTTTTAAAGAAAAGAAGGGAAAAATAGATTTAGGCTCTAATTTTTAGTTAACAAAAGTAGCTGGAAAACAAAGCTACGTGGAGTAATAATAGAGTAGCATAAAAATCAACCTTTTGATGGAAGTGACTCGTTAGTATTCACTCCGTGTTCCCTCCTATAGTTTTGGTCCCAGTCACTTGTGGACCACAGGTTGGGCACACAGGGCGCACCTGCCTGCTCTGTAGCATCAAGAGAGGGATGGCAGGTAGAGGGCAGGACTCAAAGCCCCAAGATCTGGGTCAATGGCGACTCTTTCCCTTACTGAGACTGAGGCGTTTGACATGCTTCAGTTTCCCTTGTATTCACTTTTCTTCTCCCTAAAGTAAGGCACGATTGCATAGGGCTATGGTGAAGATCAAATCAAATAATTTACATTTTTAAAAAGCCATATATTAGTGGTTCTCAGCCCTATTAGACCCAATGTTCTCTTCTTTAATAGTTTGTAAAGCATCTTAAATATCTCAAAATAAAACTAGTAGATGCTATCCTTTATCTAGAAAGATGCCTTTTTAAATAATCAAAATAATGCCTGTCCCATAAAAGAGAAATAGAGGAACATAATTGTAATAAATAATAAAACACGTTTCCACAACTGTACAGTCCAAATGGCTCAAACTTTAAAAAGTATTTCATAACTTGTTTGACACGAAACCTGACAGAAACACCCATGAAGATGATGTGGTTTTTATTTTCCCCAGTTAATGTGATCTGCCAGGAGTTTTTCTGCAGAAAAATTAATGTTTCTGATTACAGGTGCTCGCCCTATAACATAATATATACAATATATTCACCAGATTACCTTTAAAAATACATATTGAATTCTTTTTTAAAAAAGAGTTTATTTATTTTATTTTTTGAGAGAGGGGGAGAAGGAAAGGGAAACATCAATGTGTGGTTGCCTCTTGCACACCCCCTAGCAGAGACCTGGCCCACAACCAAGGCATTTGCCCTGACTGGGAATTGAACCAGTGACCCCTGGGTTCCCAGGCCCGAGCTCAATCCACTGAGCTACACCAGCTGGGGCACATATTGAATTCTAAAGCACACCTAGACCCAAGAGTTTTAGAGAAGGAATATGAACCTGTTATAATTACTAACATTTGTATTATGCTCATCATATGCCTGACATGTTTCTTAGCTCTCAAACCTTTTTAATATCAATGAGATAAGTACTAGTATTAGTTTCATTTTACAGACAAGAAAAGTGAGACACAGAGCAGTTCAGTAACTTGCCCAACGTCACACAGCTAGTGTGAGGTAAGAGTGGATGGTAAGAGGGTGGAGGCAGCCTGCAGAAGCCACGATTCTGCCACCAAACTATAGTGTATTTCAGCAGGTATGTGCTGGGGCATGATTACTGTGGAGGCCACAGAGAAGCAGTCGGGTGCTTGTCCCTTTCCTTGGAAGACAGACATTCTTGCATTGTATTGGTGACCTAAATAACAAACTATTGGTCTGACGTGATTCTCTGAAATGGTAAAAATAATGCAGCAAATTTCTAAACAAAACAAAATACACTTTTAAATTTTATTTACTTAGTAATTGCTTGCCTAAAGAGTTGAGTACGCATTAAATTATTTTAAAAATACGTGTAAAACAGAGTTAGGAACTTGACATAAATGATCATAAGTGGGTTTTTCGCCTACATGACTGTTGGACGTCAAGCATTGGGTGGGAAGCAGGGTGATCCTTCATTGGGCAGTGGTTGTTGCCCACCCTAGACTCTGCCTCTTTATGCCAGTAGTCCTCCAACACTTGCCAACAAGACAAACCCAGAAATTGCCAAAAGCTCCCTAAGCTGAAGATACTACCTGAGTGAGAACTACTACTGTAAATAGTAAGCCCTTTTATTAGTACCAGTTACAGTTATAGTACTAATGCTAATCACACCATTCTGCATTCCAGCTATGAAGACTTGGTCAATTAAAGTCAACTAGTGGGGCATTCAGAATTTCACTTCCTTAATACTACAAAGAAAAATGCAAATGCAAATTTTGACCATACAGATTTTATTATCCTCTATCTTTGCTATTTCCAAAGCTTACTTGAGATCCTTGTTTTATTGTCATTCTTTTTAATGATTCTGCTTTTTTGACAAAGTTAACTACAAATGAAATCCACCACATTTAGAAACCCCAAAGGAAAACTAATGTCTACTACTTTTGATAATCTAGTTTTTTATACATACGATGATGTCTGTCCAAAAAAAAGGTCCAACAATTGTTAAAATAATGAGAACCGTTTGCACGACATCAATGTAACCTGACAGCCAACAGTAGACTCAAGTGTGTGTACGTGAACAATGACGACTTCACTGTCCTAGTCAGTGGGAGTGGTAGACTCCGTTGAGTGAGCATGTGTACTGTGTGGCTGTTACTTTCAAAATGACTGGGCAAGTAGAGCAATGACTATGCATCAGATTTTGTGGTAAGCTTGAACATTCCTCCAAGGAAACTATTCGGATGATTCAGAAGGCTGTGGCTATGGGCGACTGGTGATCTGCAGTTTCATCATGAAACATGCCCACTCATGCATCACGTCTCGTGCAAAGTGCTTTGATGAAACATCAAATCACCCAGGTGACTCAGCCCCCCTACAGCCCAGATTCAGTGCCCTGCAACTTCTGGCTTTTCTCAAAACTAAAATCACCTTTGAAAGGGAAGAGATTTCAGACCATTGATGAGATTCAGGGAGAACTGTGTGAGGTCCCAAGGTGCCTACCTTGAAGAGGACTAAGGCGTCATTGTCCTATGCACAATGTTTCTTGTATCTTGTATCTTCTTCAATAAATGTCTCTATTTTTCATATTATGTGGTTGGATACCTTCTGGACAGACCTCCAGAAGGTATACAGAAAAGAAGAAAGGAAAGACAGAGAGATGGAAGGAAGGAAGGAAGGAAGGAGGGAAAGGAAGGATTGGGGAGGAAGGAAGAGGTCCAAGAACAAGGTATTCTGTTGTTTGTTTCATTTTATGAGTTCTCCAAGCATTATTTCCCTTCTCTTTACCTTTTAAAGTCAAACTCATCCTGAAAAATTACTCAGAGGCCACATCTTCATGCAGTCTTCTTCATTCTGATCATCACACACACCAGAATTAATCTTTCTCTCCATTGTGCTTCTGTGGTACTTTTTCAGTACCTGTAGTATAAAATGGATCACACTGAGTATCTCTTGTATTTCTTTGTTGACATAATTGTCTTCCCTCTTGTATTGTAAATATCTTGATTTAAAAACTGTTGTATCCATTTCCATACCCATTTTATAACATCTTTGAGTACATGTAGAAACATAAAGAGGAGAGAGGGTATGTGTCTGTTTATATGTGTGTGCACATGGTGGGGGAGTGTTATTTTCCACCAAGATGAAACAGGAGGAACCAAAATAGCTAAATTCCTCACGTTAAAGGGAAACTACAAAGGGTTTATATTTCATTGTTCCACACAATAAATGTCAGAGGAAAAATTGAAATTGAATTATATGTAAGGGTTTATGTATAGTTCAGCATAATGTACATAAATACATACCAGCATAATGTATATAAATACATACCAGCATAATGTATATAAATACATACCTATTCAAAAAATTCTCAAGAGAACTAGTCTGAGTTTTTGTCACGGTGACTTTCTAAGGATTTAACCAAGAAGACCTTCAGTCTTGTCTGTGTAAATGAAGGGAGGGAGTCAGAGCACACGGCAAAGACCTTAAGCCTAGGTCTGCCTCTTCTCTTGCTGATCTCATTCACAACTGCTTAAATTTAGACAAACCAAGAAATCGTCTGTCTAAGCTGATCTGATGGTCACTTACAAAGAAATGTTGCTTTCCTCTTCCACTAATACCTAGTTAATGCCCACACTACATTCAAGATACTTGTCAAGGCAAGGCATGCTTTACGCATCATAAACTAAACCCTTACCCAAACCACTGAATCCACAGTCTATGTTCTTATAGAGAACTGAAATTTGCAAAGCCCCCGCGAGGACAACGCTGAGGTAGATGACATCTAGTGTTTGTTTTGAAGGCCTGCAGACAGGAGCTGTACACCTTGCAGTGCAGGGATGGAGCTCGCAACCTGGAGGAGCCCCAGCTGATGGGAGGATGGGTCACCAGGGTGCAGCTGGCTCTCAGCAGCTCCAGAGTGCACCTTGTTTCTTAAGTTATTGTAAATGTTTTAGGTTGGTGTTATTTGTCTCAGGAGTTAAACATCAACAGCAGTGTTTGAAATGACAAATAATTGCAATGGAAGGGCCATGTGTTGCCTGAAATTTAACCAAACATTTTATCACAGAAAAGCCTTCTGAGCCATATGGTCCTGCCCATCTCCTGAAGGACATTAATAGTTCTCTCTTTCCTATAAACAGTTTAAAGTAACCATGATAAACATTCTGGAGAAAAGCTAAACTTGCATTTGCTACTCTCCTGTTGATTATTTACAATAGTAAGAAAATGTTTATTCACGCAGAGGCGAAATTTATGTGGGAGGCCCCCATGCATATACCCCCTGGTGAGGTGTATTTACTGCTTGTTTACGTTGAGAATGAGCAATAATGAACACAACTTTCAGCACCAACACAACATGTCAATAGCTCCTGCGTGCTAAGCCCTCTAATACTTAGATCGCCAATAAGACATGAATTCCAAACAGAACTTATTAAGGAGAAAGACATATGTCACCTCAGCTATTATTTTTCTCCCACTGTTGAACAAAATATTTTTTCAAAGGAAAAAGTATTAGAATTATCTTTCCAGAGAATTCCAAATTTTCAAGGAAAGACCTAAAACCTCAGGAAAATTCAGTCACAGAAAGTTTTGTCTGAGCTATAGGTATGGCATCTCATTCCTAATACATGATAAAATACAGAACAACTATCACTCAGGAACATCAGAAATTGAGTTGAATGGAAGTCTGACAACTACGGAATTGAAGAAACCACATCCATCCACACTGGAAGGACAGGCATGGACGTGGAATGGGCTGGCCCCATACTCATGTGGATAAAAATTCGAGAGGAATATCTTAGGAGTGAGCAGTCCCAGACCCACACCAGGCTCCCAGCCCAGGGTTCCAGTGCTAGGAAGATAAGTCCCACAGCTTCTGGCTGTGAAAACCAGCAAGGATTGAGTCGATGGAGGAGGCTCCTGGAACCCTAAGCAGTTTCTCTTGGGGAACCCACACATGGCATCACCTACTTGAACTCGCTCCCTCTGAGCTCCAGCACCAGGGTGGCAGCTTGAAGGGCACCAGTGGTATATAGAGAGAAACTGAAGTGTCTAGCATTGGGCAAAGAGAGGCCATTGTCCCTTTGCTGAGCCCTCCCCCGATGGATCCAGTAGGCTGGTACCACATCTGAGACTCCATCAACCTGGTTAACATTGTGTGACCCACCTGGGAGATCTATAGAGGCTTTACCCCACCCAACTTACAGGCCCACCCAAGCTTCTTTTCCATAAGAATGACTGCTTTGGCTCCTAAATCCTGTCAAACAAGCAACAGCTGGCTTCAGTGAGCCCTAGCAGCAGCCAGATTAGAGTCATAGCTTGGTTTCACCCATGAATCTACAAACCCAGCAAAAGTAGCAGCCATCTCAGATTGTGTTATAGCTCAGGCAGGGTGCCCCAGGCAAAATATAGGCGGGGGCTGACCTTGGCCTGCACCAACAGGGAAACCCCAGGGCCAGCACACCCAGTGGACAGCTACAGACCACATCCAGGCACCACCACCACCCTACTTCTGCACAGCTGATCCTCCACGGAGGATGGAAGTTGATGGTCAGTGGTCATAGCCAGTCCTTGCAGCTGACTGGCCTGGGTAAATCCCTCCCATTGATCTGCCATCAGCAACCAAGTCTCAACTACAAGGGGAGAGTGTATTCAGCCCACACAAAGGGCATACCTTGAATACCCAGCTTGGGTGATAGGGGAGGCTGTGCCACTGGTCCCTACAGGACACCTACTACATTAGGCCACACTACTAACTCATGGGGTCAAAGCAGCTCTACCTAATACACAGAAACAAACACAGGGAAGGTGCCAAAACAAGAAGACAAAGAAACATGGCCCAAATTAAAGAACAGACCAAAACTCCAGAAAAAGAAGTAAACAAAATAGAGATAAGCAATCTATCAGATGCACAGTTCAAAAGACTGTTTATACAGATGCTTAAGGAACTTGGTGAGGACCTCACCAGCATAAAAAAAGACCCAGTTGGAAACGAAGGATACACTAATTGAAATAAAGAACAATTTACAGGGAAACAACAGTAGAATGGATGAAGCCAAGAATCAAACCAATGATTTGGAAAATAAGGAAGCAAAAAACAACCATGCAGAATGAGAAGAAAAAAGAATCCAAAAAAAGGAGGATAGTATAAGCAGCCTTTAGGACAACTTTAAGAGGTCCAACATTCATCTCATAGGGGAGCCAGAAGGAGAAGAGAAAGAGCAAGAAGTTGGAAATCTTTCTGAAAAAATAGTGAAAGAAAAATTCCCTAATTTGGTGAAGGAAATAGACATACAAGTCCAGGAAACACAGAGAATCCCAATTACAATGGATGCAAAGAGGCCCACTCCAAGACACAACATAAAGTAAGTACAAATAAGTAGTTACAGAATAGCCACGGGGATAAAAAATACAGTGTAGGAAATGGAGTAGCCAAAGAACTTATACACATGACCCATGGACATGACAATGGTGGGGGGATTGCCTGAGAGAGTGGAGGGCACTGGGTGGAGGGGGGCATAGGGAGGAAAATCAGGACAACTAATAGCATAATCAATAAAATATAATTAAAAAATGAAAATGCAGCTAATATTCTACACAGAACCCAACCAGTCTTCTCATTGTCACTTGCCCTATAGATAGGATAAATGTCTTATTAGAGGGAAATTTGTAGGGATTGGTAGCTAAAAGCTATTTAAATGTTGTATCATAGAAAACACTTTATTATTTCTTATTCTTAAGTGGCTCAAACAGCAAAACCAGAATATTGAACGTGGGGCAGACATGCTATATATTCTTGGACTCACAGTAGAACTTTACAAATTGGAATATCATCATCTGTATTTCTGTTCTTCCACCGGATACATCTTTTGAAACATGTGATGGTTCATAGTCACCAAAAGAACGAACTCAAAGCTTCTCAGTGTGTCATGCAAAGATTTATACAATAAAGGCACAATCTACCTGTCTAGGAATAACTGTTCCTACTTCTTCTCGCCTCCAACTTGTGCGCCCTAGACTTTAGCAGCCCTGTACCTATTTATTTTCCCTTGGATAAGATGCACCCTTTTGTGGCTCTGTATTTTTATTCATCCTGCCTTCCCATCTTGGAATGTCCCCCCCGCCCTTTTCTATTTCATCAGACACTACTCCTCATTCAAGATCCACCTCAAATGTCACCTCTTCTGTGAAATCTTCCCCATCTCAAAGTCCAAAACACCCCGTCTTCAGTTTACAATTTGTTACATTTCCATGGCAGCCACAAGTATAGCCCACTTTTTAGTTGCAATCCATTCTATAAGTGTTTCCTCTTCAAATGGGTTTAGAGCCTGTTTAAGGCAAATATTGTCTTGTTATCACTGTAGAAGATGCTCAACTAAATAATTATTTCCAGAATTGACTTGACCAGAAATAAGTCAGTTTAATAAGCAATGACCCAAAATTTAAATTCCCCAAATAAGCAAAGCAAAATAAAATATAACACACAAAAAAATTACAATTGTCGTTTAAGGATAGGAAAATTTGTGTATTCCTTTAGGTTTCTAAAATATCTGCTATTTTTGTTAAAAAGTAGTTGAGGGCAACCTGCAGAGATAACGTTTTCCAAGTTTTTCTCAAAATGGTTCTGGGAGGCCTGCTCCCTTCTTTACTTGCCAACCAACATTCTTGTTTGGAAACTTGCACCGGAGCTCAGGTTAGTGAACAAAAGCACTACAAGCAGCTGACCCTCCCCTTGATGGCTCTCCGAAAGGCCCCTCATGTCTCTGGCACGTGGCCCCAGATGAAGATCTAAGACTTTCATCTATGCCGTTCCATTGGCCTTCTTAGAATTCTGCCTTTACGGAACTCTTCATTGATCTTAACTCACAAGGTTGTAGTAAGAATGAAAGTAGATAAAATAATCTAGCACGTGTCCATATAAGGTATTCAACAAAATTACTCTATTTCTGCTTCCACCTCTAAAAGCTTAAATGGTCTGTCTTTCTCTCATAGTGGCCTGCCCACCATGTCGCCAGGTTTCTTATAGACGACGTCAGACGTAAAATTCAATCACAGTTCGGTTGCTTTTGATTCCAGTGAATCTTCTTTTGCCCGTCCAGTCTTGTCCCAGAACTTCGGGCACCAGCCATTTTAAACTGGCCGTCCTTCAGTATACTGTGCTCTCCCCTAACTCCACACTGGGGCGCAGATGTTTTTCTCTGAAGTACTAGCTCCCCTGCTCCCCTCTTATGTGGCACATTCCTACTCAGAGTTAAAATTTAGCTGAAGTATCCCTGCTCTCTGATACCACCATATCCAAATATGTATTGTTGCCATACACTCTCACTCTTTGCCTTTGTGTCTCTTTTGTTACACTGTGAATTCTAGCACATATCTTACAGATCTTCGATCCATTTGTGCCGGCACATAGGCCGGCACATACCAGGTGCTCGTTGAATGAATGAATGGATGAATGAATGAATGGGTTTTCCTGTGCTCAGGTCCAGCAAAGTATACTATGATTACATTGTCTAATTTTTCAGTTACAGGTGGCATATAATATAGTAGTTTCAGGGGTACAACACAGTGATTATATTGTTTTTACATCTTTAAGAAAAGCTGCATACCTGAACAAAATGTGTGTCAGCAAATTTTGGAATTAAGTTTTATTGTTGTTGCTCTTTTTTAGGCTAAGTACACAACCCAAGTCCCCACTGAGCTCTTTGCATTCTAGTTCTAGCAACAACTGATTGCACTTTGCACAATTGTAAACACCACTTTCCTTATTCCTCTTTCAACATGTTATTCAGGGACACGTCTCCCAATCCTCCTCACACACACACACAAGCACACAAACGCTTTTCTGCAGATTCTCCCAAGGTCATTTAATGTGCTGATGACCTTCAAGATGAAGCCACAGGAAAGTAAACAATAAACGCTGTTGGAGGAAACATGTTGTGTTGTCAACTGCTGTCCGAGGAGGAGGGGTGATGGAAGGGCAGGAGAGAACTCTGGGGAGACCTGGAGGTAAGGAGGAACATCTACCCTAAAAGCTGTAACACCCCCTCCTTGTTTACAAAGAAAAAGAAAATAGCTAATTGACGTAGGATGTGGGTGAGCTTGGTTTTCATCTAATTCCTGTTTTGCCTCATCTTGCGGTTGCCTTAGGAGTACTTCAGAGCCAACCATTTCCAGTGCTTTGGGGGTAAAAAGAAATAAAATAAAACAGCGCAGAGACTTTGGATCCTCCTCTCCAACTCAGGCCAGCGAAAAGAGCAGTTCCAGTCCCTTGAAGCTATTATTATGTAAAAATTAGAAAGTGTGAAATTCAGGATCTTGAGAGAGATTTTATTCCTATTGATTAAATAAAGAACCTGGTTAGAAATTCTTAAAAGCAGAATCTCAAGCAAGTGACTCCAAACATTAATTAATGGCAAAAGCAGTTCAAGTAGGTAGTTTTCACATTCTCTGGGGGGGTTTGTGTGTTTGATGTTTTTTGTTCAGGTGGGTACATTAACATCAGTTGCTGATAAAAAATTAAATATATTTCCCTACTTTAGATCCAGGTAATACTTCCATGACTAAATATAGCAATGATTTAATAATTGCTTCTATGGTGTTAAGTGAGATCATTTTTTATGCTAAAATATGGTAAAGACTTGAACTGAAGAGAACATACATAACTAAGCTTTGGAAAGCCTGCAAAATATAATCTGATTAATTCTCCAAACTTTAAAATAATGTTCTACTAAAGTTAACAATCACCTACAAAAGTTTCAACCCGAGATTTACGCTTTCAGAAAAGTCCTCGTAGAGATTTATACTAAGAAAGGCACCTTTTGTTGTACCAGGCAATTCTTTGAAAATCCAGTGTTATCTTAAACTTTATTTTTTCCATTTTCTTTTTTAGGGAAAATCACAAGGGCTAAAATATAGAGTCAAGTATAAAATAGATGTATCTCTTGGTATGCTTATACGTTGATGTTCCAAGATCATGTACTTTCCTCTCTTTGTAACTATGTAGTATGCAGTTGCCCCGCAGTGACTAATTAGCTTCGGATGATTTTGTGAGTGCAGAAGGTGTGTGCCACAGGGTTTGATCACACCACTTCCAGCGAAAAGCCAAGAGAGGGTCTCATTCTTCTGGCTGTTGTAACTTTCTAAGGCCTTTTAAACTTTGGTGTTCCTATGGGGAAGGATATTGATGACATGAAGTTATTCAGGGTCTTTTTTGTTTATTGTGAACTAACTGTCCTTGGGTATCAGTTCAGAGAAACTCTTACCCACATCTGCCCTGTGACTATGTTACAATACAGAACTAAGATTCATCATGTCCGACCGTCCCTTTTGACCCCACCTGGACAGTGTGGAGAAGCTGGGCATGGAAAAGAGAAGGCTTGCCAGCCTTTCATTCATTTCTCTCCTCAAGTGCCTTAGTAAGCGAAGGAGAGATTCTAGTGAAATAGTCAAGAGTGTGAGCTCAAGGTCTGGATTTCCATTGCTGCTGCCAACATAACACCTGTTTTGCCTACAGGAAGCACTGTATTTCTCTCAACTTCTGTCACTCCCAGGTGACGTCCCTTCCCAGTCCATGCAAATCCCAAAGCATAATGGAAAAAGAAAGCCAGTCACTCAGCGGCTTTCAAAGACACATCATGAAAAAAGAGAATATGTTTTTCTGTTGCCGCATTTGAATAAAATGTTGTTTCAGATCTGATTCAGGATGCGGCAATTTCGATGTAAAGGGTTGCCAGACACAAACGGTTCCCTATATGCGGTACGATCTCAATAAATATCTGTTAATACTGAAATAAACAAATAAACAAACAGAGGGTTAGTTCAAAATTCAACATATTAGTCTATTTATTTGAGATCTGGTTTCTTTTCAAGTCCCTATTCTGGGATATGGAAACAAAAATAACATGTTTGCCTTGTTAACCATTTAGCAGGGGGGACTGCTAGTACCAAAGCAGTCTGCTTGACAAATATGCTCACTGAGCCTCTCTTCATACATAACAAAGCCTTATCTCTGTGGTCTGTAGCAATCTCAGGCACTTGGAGCCAAATTTTAAGCAATTAGAAATCCATGTGAAACATCCTCATTTTTAATGAATCCTGGGATGGTTTGTGATGGTCAATTAGGCCTTCTGTAATTGGTCTTAATAGATAATAACCCTGGATACTGTGGGAAATTAAAAAAAAAGAAAAGAGCCTAGCGAGGGGTGTCCAAACTTTTGGCATCTCTGGGCCACCCTGGGAGAAGAGTTGTCTTGGGCCACACATTAAATACATTGTAACATGTAATCACAAAAAAATCTCATAAAGTTTTAAGTAAATTTACAATGTTGTGTTGGGCCGCATTCATAGCTACCCATGGGCCGCAGGTTGGACAGCCCTGGCCAGGCCATTCTAACTATTATAAATGAATTAAGAAAAGAGAGCAGAGAATAGAGAGTAGAAATCACCTGGGCAGTGTCATTGTTGCCCATCTTTTTGGGTTATTTTCATTTTGGATCAGTGCTACTACTTAGGCCTTGAATTGCACATTGAGAGGGTACATGTCACCTGGAAGGTGAAACAGACAGACTGAGGCTATAGAGAAAGGCAAATCGGGTGGTTCAGTAACGATGACAAATGAAGGGATGGGCCAGCAGAACTGTTAGGGGAGGCTTCTCTGTAGACAGGGCACATGACCAAACGGTGTGTCTACACCAGCCACCCTCATTTTTGGTGATATCTGTGTGGTCCTTTGGTGATGATCCAACTTCTAGGGCCTTTCAAGAAACATCCGGGATGGCTACTCCCCTCCCCAAATTCTCATTGAATCACCACTGTTATAAGAGCAATAGCTAGGCAGCACTCTTTCTGTTTGGTCTTGCTCTCGAAATCAATTGTAGATTTTATTTAAAGCTACTAGGAATCCCTGAAGTGAGTCTGTCCCACATCCTACATTAGAGGGAAGGTGGACCGAGCCATGAGGGGCCAGATGGCTACTTTCAGGTGGCCTCATTTGTTAGATATGTTCCTTTTAATTGCTGGATTTTCATGAGTCAACAACATCTCTTTTGACAAAATTGTCAGACTTCCAAGGAAAGAATGATGTCCCTCATCAAGGCTTTGGGGAACAGACAAAAACCATAATGAAAGTACCTGGGATTACCAAAGTATTGGTTCATCCTTTGGAAAATACCTGAGTTATGCCAATCCCTTAACAAGTCAACTGGTTTAATAACTTGGCTGATGCTACCTTGGCTTTTAAACAAAGGAGAAAAATAGAAGATTAAAATGTGTTTCATCTATTCAGAATTCTGTGCAAGTAAAATAACTCCTATATGGGAAAACAAAAGGAAATTGTATTGTGTATCCCATTTACTCTCCAGACAGCACGAGAGCATTGTGGCATTGATATTCGAGACAGGAATTCTTCATGAGAGTGTACACAATGTCAGCAACCACCCGAATAACTTCCAGAACCATACATTTTTCCTTACTTTACATTTAAGAAAATTTATATTGAAATACATTCTCAAGAAGCAAGATTTTTCTCCCAAATGCTGCAAACGGTTTATATAAACAATAAATAAGCATATATATATTGTTGTCTAAGAAAGCTTGGTAAATAATATGTAGGTTGCTAGCATCTGTTGTTGGGGTGAAAAATGTATATCAGCCCACTAAGCAATCTCGAATCCTTAGAGGAATT
Source organism: Desmodus rotundus (assembly GCF_022682495.2). Lineage (NCBI taxonomy): Eukaryota > Metazoa > Chordata > Mammalia > Chiroptera > Phyllostomidae > Desmodus > Desmodus rotundus. The sequence goes on along the minus strand of NC_071399.1, from coordinate 18,166,860 downwards.
TGTATTCAGATGGAGAATTTCTGGTACAAAATGGGACACTTTGTAATATTTGTCCTTTCATTCTTGCCCTAGACATCAGTGACCATTGCTGCTTTTCTGCATTAGCGGCCATTTTCCCAAATGCCCTCCTTTACAAGCTCCCTACATCTACTTGTTAACCAGGTCCTTCTCGTTGCATCTTTCCACATGTAACAATCTACTTATCCCTCTGTCCCACTATTCCTTTACCTCTGCTTCTAGTCCTCTGTCCCCTGTCTCTACAGGAAGTTCGTTAGTAACTTTACCACTGCCGTGTTTGGGAGATGGATATGTGAATGGCGTGGTGAATGTGAGCCGAGGGTTTATGAGGAGGTTAAAAAACAAAGGGAAAGCCATGGCCATTTACCGCAGAAACGAACTTCTGCTTTCCTGCCTTCTGACATACTCATATTTAATGTGCAGAACAATTCTCCATCGAGTAGGTATTCTACCCAATGGAATACAAGGGCTCACTCTTTCCCATGTCAGGAATCCACCCCTGATCTTGATGGGCAACCCTTTGAAAAGAGTTGATTCTATGATGCCCATTTTTAATGGCATGTCCTCAGTAAATCTACTTCTAATTTTTTATTTTTTCTTAGTCCGTGTATACTGTACATAGTAAAATAAGTGTTTTGGCCCACTCATAGGCTTTATAAAAGATGTCAAAGAAGATTTTGAAATATTTCTGAAATTTTTAAAAAGACTGAAACAATTGGGTTTGAGAATATCTCAGAGGCAACTTGGTTATTACATTCAAACCTTTTCTTCCAAGGATTTTCATTGTTTGCAGCACTGAGTAAGATGTTTCCCCTTCCCCTGCAGTGGAAATAAGCAACAATAGAACTGCTTTGTGAGACAGAAAATGATGAACGCATTTCCAAATGAGGGGGATGTGGATGGTGCCAATGAGCCAGAGGGCCAATGGAGCAGAAGTCGGATCTGACTTCCTTTAGCTCATAATGAATGTGATTCTTTTGGGTGTAGGCTCAGGTAACCCTGTGGAAGGAAGGCAGTCTGTGATTCTGTGACTGTGATGAGGAAGAGGAGGCTCAGCAGTTGGGGGGGCACAGTCCCCTCTCTGTACAGCTGTCTCTGCCCTGTGCACCAGCTGAACACCAACTGTGTGCCCTGTGGGCGATAGTGAGCTGGAAATGATGGAGAATTTGCCTTCTCTGTGCTTCAGGGGTGGCAAGAAGAAGTAATTGTTACTTGTGTGAAACATTAATGGAATCAGATCTTTTTGATATCTATTGTGAAGGGAAAAGTAACGATAGGTTATTAAGCACTCTTATACCAAGCACTAGACTAGGAGCTTTAAATATGTTTTATTTTGAATTCTCACAATAATTCTGTAATACAGTTAAAGTTTCTAGATTTCACCTTTTATGAGAAAATCAAGTACGAGAGTTGAAGGTCGTAAACTGGGAAAATGAAATCTATAACTCAAGGGCCTGGATGCCACCCCCATTATGCTAGGCCTTGGTGCCAATTGTTGGTGTGAGATTTCTAATGTCTCGTTCAAAAGCCAAGTTGACTTTTTGACTGTTCTCTCTCAGGACTCCAAAGTAAAAACTGCTTTGTGAAATCCTTGAGCTCCCCTGAAATCAGAGTAATTGTCTAGGTATTGATATCAAAAGTCAGACAAAGATTTGCGAGTTCCCAGGTGTGTAAATTGACTCCTAGAGCCAAGTATGTGTTTCTAGCCTGGATGTTTGCTTCCAGGGAGATGGTACAAACAGCAGGCAGGCTCGGTGACTGCCAGCCAGTTCATCTGCATCCGCTTGTGTCATAGAAACCTTGCCCTAAGCGTGTACCAACCACGACGACTGAGGAAAGTGCCTAATTTTAAATCTAAAACTATTTCCTTAATCACTGAGCATGGGAGCACCAAGACTTTTACTCAGTGCCAATATTTTAAACTGAAAACAAGACCATTAAGTGATAAAAGAGTAGGTACACTGATAAAAATTGGCCGAAATTTCACTGTGATTAATAATCAGGCTTTTCGGAATATGAGAAGAAAAGGTCTTTTCTTATGAATATGAGCTTCTAAGTCAAATTCTATTAATAAATTCTTTGGTGTTTGTAAAACCTCAGTTTAAAACCAACAGAGCCGTGTTCAGGCAAGTCTGAATGCATGTAATATCTTTGTATAATCTCACGGAGAGAAATACCCAGCCCTGCACTTTAATTAACAATATCACACAAAGCGAAGATGGCACACATCCTGGTGGACTACTACTTTTCATCCTCTGGCTAAACAGTTCATTGAATCACAGCTTAATGAGTTTGTGACATCATAGTTCATCACCATAGAAACAACTATGGTAACACATTACCCTGTGGCACTTCCAGTCATCAGTCTATGGTCTCTTCCATGCTCAGCAAATCAAAGTCACTTACATCTTCACAGGTTAAAACTGTCTTTTGTGGTAAAGATCACGACAAACCAAAACAATGACTGCTTTTAAAGTAATCAGAAATAAGAGAAATTTTAAAAATATAGAAATAACTATTCATAACCCTCCCTCATTTTTCAGTGGTTAATTCTAAATATTGGCCAAGTATATGTGTAATTTTCATGTATTTATAAACGTAGCACATTAAATAGCCTTTAAATTTTAACATAAGCAGTTCTCTATTGGGCTACTTAGTTATCAGGACTTTTTATTAAGTTCTGATATGTGCTGAAAGCAACGTGTTCTAAGAAACACCGTGGTTTGCTATAAATAGGGCTTGAAAAGTAAAGTCAAGATTGTGAGAATGTCTTTACGGTGTCTTGTGAAAGGCGACACAAGTTATCTCACTTTATTTCTTCAGGTTTCATAGTTAAAAGCCAAGTTAAGATCTTACTTCTCTTTTTCATCGTAAGGCAGTGAAGATTTAGAAAACAAGACTATCATGAGTTTCCTGAAAGGAAATTATCAAACAGAGATTTAGATATAATCCAGTAAAATACAAGTGCCTGAAGCAAATCTAAGTGCCACAGATTACAAATTCTGGGCCCTTATTACTCAGCAGAGAGAAGGTGCTCAACCAATGGTACTGAAAGTAAATTGCAGCAAAATACTTAAGAAAAACAATTAGCCAATTTATAATTTAGAATTCTGTTTTCATTATTATTGTGAAGGTTAAATTTGCATAACACTAGAGGAGATCTACGAATACATAAAAACCACTTTACATTGTCTTGGACCAGTTTTTCTATCAGGAGAAACTTTAGGTATCTGGTGGCCATCTTAATATAAACATTATTTTTATCAAAATTAAAAACTTGTGCCCTGTAAAAGACAAGGAAAACAGAGTGAAAAGATAAGCTGCATACTGGGAGAAAATATTTGCAAACCACATATTCGTTAGAGGACTGCTCTCAGGAATACTTAAAAAAATGATCAAAATTCAACAGTCAAAAAATAATCCAATAGAAATAAGCCAGGCGGTGAGGGACAAATACCATACGATCTCACCTTTAACTGGAACATAATCAACAGAAGAAAAAAGCAAACAAAATATAGCCAGAGACATTGAAGTTAAGAACAATCTAACAATAGCCAGAGGGGAAGGGGGAGGGGATAGTGGGGAGAGGGGTTTTCAGGAACTACTATAAAGGACACATGGACAAAACCAAGGGGGAGGGTGGAAGCCGGGGAGGGAGGAGGGTTTGGTTGGGGTCGGATAGAGAGGGGGAGAAAATGCAGACAACTGTAAATGAACAACAATAAAATAATCTAAAAATTGAAAAAAAATAATCCAATAGAGAAAAGGCAAAGGGCATGAAGAGACATTTCACTAAAAAGGATCTACAAATGGCAAATAAGCACATGAAAACATGCTCAGCATCTGCCACCATTAGGGTGAGGTAAATTGAAACCACAGTGATGTATCACTATAAACCTGTCGTAATGGCTAAAATAACGACATGACACCACCAAATTCTGGTGAGGACGCAGAAAAGTTGGACGACTCTCACGTCATTGATGGGGATGTAAAGTGGTCCAGCCACGTTGGAAAACATTTTGACAGTTTCTTCAAAAAAATAATCAAGCAACTACCCTGTGACCTAGCAATTACACTCCTGGGAATTTATCCCAGACAACTGAAAATGTATGTACACAAAAACCTGTCCATGAATATTTGTAGCAACTTTTTATTGTTATAGTCCCGAACAGGAAACAAACCCAGTGTCCTTGAATGAGTGAATGGTTAAACAGCCGCCTCATGAAATACGACACAGCAATAAAAAAGAAGAAACTTTGAAATGTACAATAACCTGGATAAATCTCCAGAGAATTACCCTAAGACTCTCCAGAGAATTATGCTGAATGGAAGGAGCCACTATGCCAAACTTACAGACTCTATGATTCCATTTATATACCACTTTTTGAAATGAGAAAATATTAATGTTGCCAGAATTTAAGGTGGAAGTAGGCCAGGGCAAAAATTAAGTATGGCTATAAAAGGGCAACAGGAAGGACCCTTGTAGTGATGAAAATGATCTTGATTACTAATGCTACTATCCTGATTGTGTAATTGTACACTAGTTTTGCCAGATGTCAACATTGGTGGAAACTGGGTAAAAGGTACATGAGATCTGTGTTATTTCTTGTAACAGTAGTTGAATCTGTAATTATCTCAAAATACAAAGATTAATTTACAAAGTTCTTTTTGAGGGAGATTTTAAAATTTAAGTTACAACTCCCACAAACCACATAATATCTTAAAAGAGTTAATTATTCAAAGTGCCTCTCTTATTTCATGAGTGGGAACTGCCTATAGAGAAAATGTAACTCATGATGTCTAATAAAATATGAAATGTATTTCAATCAGATGTTTCCTATTGAAAATATAATACCCAAAACCATAACAATAGTAGTAAGATATGAAGGTATTATAACATGAGAATGGAGTTAAAATTCTGAAATGTAGTTCTGAGAACAATCTTCATTGATAAGAACCCCCAAATTATATCATACTCACTGTGCAATATGAAAGTGTTGTACAAGCTAATGCTTTTCCTTCTTTTCTTCCTAATACTCGTCTTTGTGAAAACCAACCAGATAAAATGAAAGCCAACTTCTAGCGCAAATAAAGAAGCCTGCATGGGATTCCGAAAAGTACATTTGCCCATTCCACAGACATTTCTACCCAGGTTGTTAGAGAGCCAGGCTCTGGGCCGGGCATGGGGAGACAAAGGCAAGTAGGGCCTGACCCTTCTCGTCTAGGAAGTGCAGGCATATAGGAGGGAGGAATTCTTCTTTAGTGATAGAACTTTCCTACCCACTGTACTAAGTGTAGGTGACAAAAGAAATCACTAAAGGAAGCACGCAGGGCTGACACAGAATTCAAATTAGGATTTGGGGCAGGCTGGGGAGATAGAGGGCTTTCCAAGATGAGCTAGGTCTTGAGCAATGAATGAGGTTTTAGCCAAGTTTGAAAAAAACACAAAACACCCAGGAGGACTTCCAGAAAGAACGTGTAATCTCATTTTGAATAAATTCCAAGTTTGAGTGTGCTCAACAAGTAGAAGTTCCCCTGATATGGCTAAAACACGGACCAAAAATCTCTCCCATTTATCCACATGCACTATTGTGTTTGTAGGAGCACACCTGTGAATAAACACGGTCGCAAAAACTTCATGAATGAAGTCCCCAACATGTCTGCTACCTGCCTGGCTATGAAACGCTGTTACAGAGTCGCAGTGAGGGAGGTGGTGCAGAGTATGCCGTAACACACCAGCATTCTGTTTACGTGTATGCATTTGGTGTGTGAGTGTGTGTGTTCAATATTTGGTCATGTGAGACCCAGTTTGTGTGCCGTATGTAACACTGACATCCTTAAGCAATTTATTCTCACTATTAGGCACTACAAATACTATTAAGTCACTGAAATTTCCAAGCAAAAAAATAAAAAATTATACTTACATAATGATCTATGATCATTTGCACAGATCTGTTACATACAGCTTCATCTGGACTAAACGATGACAGCCTAATTGATGAGGTTCTTACCGACAAAAAGACCTTGCCTCAACTCTGTCCAAGAAAGAACATTATTGTAGTGATCAGACTCATGTTGACTTTAGCAACGTGAGGTGAGGAAGGAAAGGATAAAATAGGAATCGAGAGATTCCTTTATAAATCATTGCTTAGAGAAACAAAAGTTACCTGGTAACTATAATGCCAACTTAAGCTTCTAATGCTTTCACAAAGCAAATTATTGGTAGAAAACTTCAGAAATGAAGCTCGAGGAATAAAGTGAAAGTATGCACACTTAGTGATAGGGTAGGCTAGGATGCATTCTAGAATTCCAAGGACGGAAAATGATAAACATTATAAAAGGACTCTTCATCTGGACTAATGAAAACAAGTTATCAATGAAACTGTTTTGCTGCAGATTAGAGTGTGCATCTATGGAAACAAACAAAAGCCAAAAATTACCCCACTGAGATATTCCAAAACATCCTACAGTATATCCAGAACCATTGAAGAAGAAATGCCTATGAGTTTTGTTGAATTCTAATTCTTTAGAACATTGAAGTCACTTGATTTTACTTTACATCCTTAGATTTAAGAAATTGTCTGATGGTGTTTTGCTGTGGAAAGAGACCTCTTCGTCTGCACAGCAAATCTGAAACCCTGAGGTTTGAAGACTGTTAACAGGCGTATTTAGGAGCTACTGACCAAGCTGCTAGTGTGGCCATTGCACCCAGTGCAACAGCTGAGGGCCAGGGCCCACGGGGCCCACAGAGAGTATCCAGAGTGTGCCAAATACTCTTCTCTGACTCCCCCAGATAACAGAGAACAGTTTTGGTCAGTCTGCTGGGGTTACCCCAACAGGGACTGCACAAAGCTGCCAACTCATTGATTTGAGCTTTGTGAACTTTTTTTTTTCAATTTGGATAAAGGTGCTTTTAAATACAAGGGGGAAGACTCTCCCCCCCTTTTGTGATGCATGGATATCTTTACTCACCCAACCAATGAGGAAACTACTGAGACCCTGGATTTGCCATGATGCTGGTTCCCGGAACAGAGGCCTTAAGTGAAACTAGAAAGGCAGTTACTAAAATACTTGCCTCTCCCTTGCTTATCTGCCATCTGTCTTCATCCATCCCCATCCCTAACTATCAGACAAAAACAAAGGCAGAGTGTCTCCAGCAGGCCGCTGGTAAAATGCACTTGGGAAAAGGTGATGATTATTGGCAATCTCTCCCATCCTGATCCTTTTAAGTTATTTTGTCAGATTAGACCACCGTCACATTGGAAGGCACAGAGTTATCAGGAGCTGAGGCTCTGCACTGAGTTACAGTGTTGAACAGGGAAAAGAATGAAGTAACAAGCCAGGGAGCCTGAGCACCTGGAAGGCTTGCTCCAGGCCTGCGGGTGCCAGAAATGGTTCCCAATCTGGGCTTCTGGGGCATTAAGTTAGGGGACCCTAACAATTTGATTCCTATCTGTCGCATATTAATTATGTGACTCTGAATACATTCACTTCTCTGAATCTCCTCCTTTTTTCCATTTGTAAAATAGGTAGGCATAATCCCACCTATGCTTCAGAGGCATTGTTAGAATTGAGAGCCAGCACTGTGCTGCCTGACCCATGGCGGCTGCTGCAGAACCATCTTTTGAATGAATAACATGGGGAAAATATCTAGCTCAGGGTCTGATCCACAGCGGGTTCTCAATAAATTAAAACTTTAGATCTAAGTTTTACTACTGAGAAATACCCTGAAAACTGTGCCCCATTAAAATGTATGTGACAACCCACAAATCTCTCAGCCCAAGGGAGAAAAAAGTATCGGTGCTATAAGAAATTATTCTTACTCTTGACCGAGCTTAGGATACTTCACAGTTCTATTCCCACTGAGACTAAGAATGTACACCAGTTAGAAAGAAGGGTGAATTCTAACATTCATTTAGAGTTGCCTAGGTGAGGATTGTTCCTCCTTGTTGCCAGGAACCAAAACAATACAATTTACAAGACAGAACATTCTCCACTTTATCTGCTACCCACATTTAGCATTTTCTATTTCGGGCCATTATTAATCTATAATTATTCTCCTTTGTGGAATTGAGAAATCATAGCAGGAGGTTACATTGCTCAAAGAATGAATTCTTTCCTGAACAAGGCGAATTGGAAAAAATACAAGCCCCAAAGGGAAAAGTGCCTTCCCATTTCCTGAGGCACACTAAGAAGTCTGCAATTAGCTCCGTTTGTAATAGTTTCCATGGCTCTGCTACCGGACATATCTCGCTTCTCCACCATGAGCCTGGTAAGAATTGCCTAAATCTATAATCTCTCTTCTGCCCTTCTGGGCCCTTATCACCTCTTTCCTAATTGCAGGGGGTGGGAGGTGAGCTGAAACAGGCGTTAGAATCTTGCATTTCCCTTCCATCCTGACATTTTCCTGATGCCTCTTCACAGGTCCCTTCCATTGATGCAGTGAGGCCTGGACCTCAGATGAAGATGATAGAGAACGGGGCGGCCCACCGGAAGGGATTTTCACTCCCATGCGCAGCGGCTGTCCGAGGTGATACTGCACTGGGAGGCCACAGCGTGTGCCGCGCACGGCCAGTCCTGCCCTGGCCGCCCCTCCCAGCACCCACTCAGGAGTGCAGGCAACGTCAGACCGTGACCGCAAATATGACAGATATGTTCCCCCACAACACAGTTAGCCCACTGTTCTCATTTCCCTTTGGCCTAGGTCCGGACATTGTATTTAGTCATTGTTTAATTGACCACGACTTAAAAGTACCTCTTCTCTCTAAATGGAATTTGCCAAGAATATTCAGGGTCCACCCAGAAAGAGCAGACAGCAGACTTTGTTGTGATGTTAAACATACTGAGACACAGTGTGAAACGCAGGGACTTTGGTGTCAGGAAATATCCAACCCAGTCCTTCACCTCCCTTTTGACTAGGTGGTTTTAAACCAATTCCATAATATTTCTTAGGCTCTCCCTTATTTGTAAAATGAGGATAATTAATGATACCGACATTATAAGGTTTTTTAGAGGATTGAATGAGTTATTAAATATAAAATAAGCTTAGAAGCTGTTTAGTGCATAATGAGCTCTCAAAGGATGTAATTTGTTGTTATTTCTATTCTTTAATCCTTGAATTTTCTATCACTATCCAGCAGCGACAGGCCCTAGGACCCTGAATGATGAGCCTTATACCAGGGGTACTACAAGGAGCTCCACTCCCTCACGTACATCCTGCCAAAATATAGCTACATTTTCCACCAGATAACAATTCTGCAATTAGAAATCCACAGTTTTAACCTGGGTTTGGTTACTTATCTTCTATTAAAACACAAATGTTCCTGGGAAGGGCAACACATTAAGCCAATCGATAGTAACGTGTACCATTTGTGAAGTAACACCTTCCAGGTACTTGTGGCATTTCTTACCTCATTTTAACCTGCTTAACATCCTATAAGGAAAACACCATGCCCGTGGACAAAGTTCGGACACTTAGGGTTATGACGACAATCAGAGCAAAAATGGATAACAAGTCGCCTAGTCAAATTTTTTTTTAATAAGAGAAATGACACATATAAACAATCTGAGAAGTTGATAGACAGGCTAAGCAATACAAAATCAGCCTAGACTCAGGTATGTGGAGATACCCATTCCAAGGTTGGCTCTGACCTTGGAAACAGGTATTTCTGGGGAACTCTGAGAATATTAACTGTCCCATAAAGTCTGGTCTTTTGAGGATAGTAAGAAGCATGACCATTTTGGTAAATGTGGACAAAGTCACCAAAAATGCAAAGGGATACACGGGCTACTGTGTGAGGGTGGGTTGGGGCAAGTGTGTTCTGGGAATCTTGAGAACAAATACCAGGCCAGAACATATGGATTCTTGATTATTGGTAAGAAGGGATTAGAACAGATCCTGGTGAAAGTCAGGAGCTCTCCTCCAGGGCTCTGATGTCTATTTGCTCAGTAGACAATGTGCCATCTGTCATCATAATCATTCAGTCTTGTTTCCTGAGTGACTTTATGTATTACACAGTTAGCTGGATATAAAATAGAAGCAAAAAGAGCACAGGCTCTAGAATTGGAGAAATCTGGGCTTAAATCAGAATTCTGCCGTGGCCATGTGACTAATTCTGTGACCACAGGCAAGATATTTAATTTCTTTGAGGTGTTACAATGTTCACTAATTGTGAAAATTAAATGAGGTAATATACTCAGGCGCTGGCTGGTGTGGCTCAGTGGATTGAGCACTGGCCTGTGAACCAAAGGTCGCTGGTTCGATTCCCAGTCAGGGCACATGCCTGGGTTGCAGGCCAGGTCCCTAGTAGGGGCACTCGAGGAGCAAACACACATTGATGTTTCTTTCTCTCTCTTTCTCCCTCCCTTCCCCTCTCTCTCAAAACAAATAAATAAAATCTTTTAAAACATTAAATGAGGTAATATACTTGAGGAGATACCAGTAAATCCTAGTCATTTTCAGCATGGAGAAATCTCTAAACCATGGGCTACCGGAGGGCAGGGACCACGTCTTACTGATCTTCATATCCCTGATACCTTTTTGGTAAATAAATGCTGAATAAATGAATGTTGACTGACATTTGAACTAACAAACTTTGGAAAAGTGTTTCTGAAGTTCCAAAAAGAAAAAAAAAAATATTGCGGTGTAACACAAGATCCAATTAGACTGGGCATTTTTACTGTAGCAAACGGTGCATTTTCTAGGAAACAGAATGCCTTCTTTTGTCAGCGCCTCTGTAGCTGTTTCGCCACTTACTCACCATTTACACAGAAAGAAAAGCTCAGTCCCTATTTTCAGCAATGAACATAATATGACATGTGCAAATTGCCAGATACTGTAAAAAATGCCTTGGATTATGGGGACGTAGCTCCGTCTGGAGCGTCAGTGAAAATGCTTCTACGGCAGATGCTCTATTCGCCTGTCTCTAACCTCCCGCAGTGCCTCCACGCTCTCACCACTGCTCAGGCTCTGCACATGTGTTCTCAAACAGTTCGCCACATTTGTTGTAGGAGAAAGCAGAACAGATCATCTATTGCCACTCATAGATATGTTACCAGATTTCTCTGCTCCCTTGGTGAAGCAAAGGGAATATTACACACAGTCCCTGCTTCGTTGATGAGCAGAAATCATTTTAGATGCAAGAAACTGAGAATTCTTAAGGGGATCTTGCAGGAGAGTGAGGCTCTCAACACTTGAAAGGGAATTCCTGTGACTGGGACTCTGGCCTCAGGTGATTTTGTGTGGTTCACTGAGTAAGTCAAGCTTAAACTGTAAAGTCCACCAACAATAATGGTAGCACTGACCTAAGGCTGGAGACACAATGATTTAGTAATGCAAATTATAGCACAATCAAGAACAGGGCTGTGTGATTTTCCTGAACAACTTCCTTGCCCGTTTGAACCTCTACTGCATTCAGCTTCCACACACACATATCACTTTCAGGTTTAACCCTTTGACCTGCAAGAAAACTATGCAATACACTATACAGATATATATTTTTAAATAACAACTTTAATTAATTTACATTTATTTTTTTAAAATGTACATGGCATATAGCATGGAAGAGAACAACACGGTGAAGGACACAGAATTCTGGACATGCGGTTGTAGCGAGGGAACAGATGGGTGGGAGGCAGGTAACAGATGCGGCATGTCCAGTCTGAGAGGAAGTGGCCACGGTGTTTGCGAGAACTTCTGGTGTTGCCAGTTTATGATATTGCCCATGCATTTCATTTTGATAAACAAACAAAAGGAGAGAGAAAGGGAACAAATGATTAAAATGAGGTTCTTGCTTCCTTCTGTGGGAAAACAAAGCATTATTTCTTTCTGGATTAATAACTGTGTATCTGTAGTCCAAGTCGTGTTCTAACAATGTCCCTGTAATTAGAAACACCCGTATTTGCATAAAGTACTGCCAAAGTACCTAGGTATTTTACTGGCATTAGTAATCGGCATATGGCAAGGGAAGCACTGCCAGTGGGCAGAAGGCTTCCTAGTGTTTGGGCCAAAGTGGTCAATGGAGGCTGCGATTGTGTGGGATGAGGCAAAGACTTGGTCTGAAGAAGCCAGAGTCTCAAAACACTTACCTTCACATTTTGCTCCACTTTACCAAGACTGAAGCTATTATTTCTTCTGGCCAGTTCCCCCCGTTTGGTTCTCAACATTCTACAAAACAAAGAGAAGAGAAACTCTGGGTAACTACCCTTGTACATCGCTTAATCCCGTTCAAATTGTAAAACATACAGCCTGTTATTTAGTTACCTTAAGAAAACCACATTTCATTCCACTCCCACCCTCCAATCACTGAGTTACTGGGTTGACTTGCATAAGGCTACACCCTGGTGTTGATGCAGCTCATGCTCAATTACAAAAACCTCAACTCTGCAGGAGCAATCAACAGGCTTCCATGTGTAATGCTAATCTGTGCTTTGCAATATAGTGGATGAAATATGACTAGGTCCTAGCCCAAAAGCAAAACAAAAACAAACAACTTACCTGGTATGAGAGAGCTGTAGAAATTTCTCAGTCTTGAATAAACTACCCCAGATAAAGGGTGGATCCAACATAAAGGTATCTTCAGGTGAGGTCAGGGGTCCAGGACAACCCATTGCTGTTGCTGAAATAAAAGCTGGCTTTCCATGAGGACGTGATCCAATCATAAAGAATTGCCAGGGAGCTGTCATAAGCACAGATGCTGCTGACCTGCTCAATAGTGACACCTCAGCACTTTGTGCTTAGTTTTAGTAACTTGTTAGAAGACAGAGCAGCAGGTGACAGAGCAGGAGGGAGCTTTGGCCCATGTAAGTGTGAAACCCTTAAGCAGGAAAACCTGTAGTTAGTTCTACCAGTGGTGATAGTTCCATTTAAGCCTATAGTTGAAATCTGCTAACAAGGTCAGGCTTGTTATCCCAACAATAAAACCCCTGCTTTAGAACTAGTGAAGTTGATTTCCATAACATTATTTTCAATCTGATGTTTTAAAAGGGATCTGTAAGAAAAAAAAAGAAGTCACTCAAATAAATCAATGGTACTGGGGACTGATGGAGTGGTGTATTTGGTTACCATGCACTTATATGAGCTTTCCGCCTGGGGGGTGGACTTACATTTCCCCAGACACTGAAGTCAGACTTGGATTGACTTGCTCTTTTACTAAAATGGACACAGGGGTTGGTGGTGGAAGTGACTTGTGTGATATCTAGTATAAGCTTAAGACATAGCTTGTTGTTCACCTTTGCCTTCGCCACAATGAACATGCAAATTGAAAGAGAGACTCCTCCATGACTGTGGGTCCCATAGAGAGAATGACGTGGAGCAGAAGCCTCTGCTAACATTCACGGGGCAGGCAGTGCATTTGAAAGATAGAACTTGGTTATTGTAAACTGGCAAGGCCTGGGGCTTGTTTGTTAACACAGAACAGTCTAGTCTATTCCAGCTGAAACATATAACGACTTGGAACAAAATAATTATGTGGTTGAAACTGCCTCTGTTCGTATTGTGTTTATAAGCTACTCAACATCAGTAATTAAATATTTGTCAATTTCCTTGATGTTGAGCATCTGTCCCCAATTGATGACTGAAAAAGAGCTTATTCTGTCTCACATATTAGAACTATTTTATAATCAGTTGATAAATTGTGATTTGCCCAACACTTGATACAAACCTGATTGCTCATTTTTTCTTCACTGCTGAAGGAGCTATTAAATTAAAAATAGTCAAATGAATTGAAAACAGGTCTACCGATGTGTTGTTACTCCTAAAAGGCGCATACAGGAAAATGTAATCATGTATGTTATAAAAGCTAAAGTAATGATTTGCAAATTGACAAAACTGTTGACGTTACACCGTCTTTTGCCACACTCACACCTCCACTGTTGTGGAGATCTGCCCACTGGCCACTTGCGGGGCAACCTGGAAAGCTCTATGACTTCCCATCTTTAAAGGATTTTTTGGGTTGGTAAGAAGAGGCTCGGAGTATGTCTGATCCCAGGGAAAATGATCAAGTGAAAAGGGAGAAGTCACCCTATTCAACGCCACTTCCAAAGAAACAAATATTTAGTGATTTCCTTGTGATATTTCAGGGAAAAAGACATACTGGAAAGCAGTGTGGTAGGAAAAAGAAACAAACTAACTCATAATGGCTTTTCCAGTTTTTGTACAAGCTTAAAGAGTTAAAGTTACCCCAGATGTGAAAGAACAACAGATGGGTGAATTCCTCTGACTTATAATGGTGGATAATAAAATGACCTAAGACTCTATTTAAGAAATAGAACAGCTACACTTGGGCTGTTTACAGACTTAGAAATATCACCATAAGCAAATGTAGGCAGTTCAAAGGATGATTAAAAAAAAAAGGACAAGTGGATAAATAATGACTTGAGGTTGTTGCGAAAATGGAGTGTAACTCTTGCGTTGTTAATATAAACACAAATGACCTTCGCATTTGCTCAACTTTCGTCTTCAAGACAGGAAACAGCAACTGATGATTATCAGAAAAGTCGAATCTTCCACTCGCTGCTGCCGTGCTGACATTATGGTGTATGTCAGAGCATAGCAATGTCACTATCTCTTCAAAGCACATGTTGAAAGCCCGATAGGCGCTTGAAAGCAAAGCTTATCCTGGGCATGGGCTTTGTGTGTCGCAGAGACGGTGTGGCCAATGTCACACTGCGGGAAGGCAGTGTGTGCGTGCAGGGTGTGGAGTTGGGGGTGGTGATCGGAGAGAGAAGGGCCCATGATCACATTTTCCGTGTACGTAATTCATCAATTCATCATTTTCACAAACTTAAACATCCTCTAGGGTAATGTTTAGTACGTAGCCCTCAAATAAACACATCCACAGAGCAATTTTTTGTTGTTGTTGTACATGAGGGTAGCTAGTGAGTCCTGTATTCTGGAAATACTATAAATTAAAACAGTCACAAAAATTGTCTATGAATTACACAGTATTTTGTGTCAGAAGAGTTTCAAATATTTGAATTGTTTTTTTCTGTTTCTGATAAAAATGGATCCAGGGCTTTTTTCTTTCACAGTCGGCACATACGCATACAGTCATCATCACTGTAACACGAAAAGTCCATGCACGTAGAGTGTGGCACCTACGGCGACTGATGAACACTCTCTCCTGTTTCTCCATTGGGTAGCCGTCGAGTGGTTATTTCATAAGCTTTGCTCCTAAATGCAGTCCCCTAAATTGACCTTTCATTTCTTGCTGTGCGGTCCATTTGGTCTGGGCTCCAGAAGAGATCTCAATATGGAATAAATTCTTACTGTTATTATTTATTAAATATAATGCTTGCTGAAAATATCTTTATTGTATGTATCTGTGAGTGTTATATGGAATCATACTCCTGTTTCCTTACACCTGTGATGAGATTTTCTTTAGACTTTATGAAGTGTAACCCGACCAGAGAAACTGTGTCTCAGGAGGAGACTTTATTTCCATCTTCTCTCTTCCCAGTCCTACCTGTGTCTATATATCCTCACAAGAATGATGATACCTTGGGAATTCTGCCTCCTATTTCAAACAAATGGATTCATATACACTTTTTCTTAAGCCTCCAGACTTTCTATGATGTGCTTTCAGTTAGTATAAACTTTATGGGCTGGGCCTAGCTGCTACCTATTCAGTAAGAAACAATGAATCAAGGGTTGACAATTCTTTTTTTCTGTAAAAGGGCAATTAGTACATATTCTCAGCTTTGAGGACAATATAGTCTCTGGGTGTCTGTTGCAATTAAACAACTCTGTGGTAGTGGTGTGAAAGAAGCCATGATTGTAAGTAACCGTGTTCCAATAAAACTTTATTTACAAAAGCAGATTGAGGGAGGGGGTGTGGTATTGACCTACTGAAATTTATTGTCTCCTGATCTAAGGCAAACAAACAGATACCCTGCCTACACCATACTAATTTGCAAATCTGATTCTCATCGTGGTGAAATCACATTCATTCATGGCCTTCACACGTCCCCCCGAGATGAATTTAGGAAATGAAAAAATTCAATATGGTATATTTAAGTGTTGCTAAGATAGTAAATCCTAAAAGTTCTCAGCACAAAGGGAGAAACCAATTACTTTTCTTTTTCCCATCTCTTTTTTTCTAGTTCTGTATAAGATGATGAATGTTAGCTAAACTTATTTTGCAATGTACTATGTAAGTCAATCATTATTCTGTGCACCTTAAACTTGTACAGTGTGTATGCCAATCACATATCAGTAAAACTGAAATAATCAGTATGGAAAGATAATTCCTGCTTTCTACAGAGGACTCTGCTAAGCTATTAAGAAATCAGATATCCCAACTTCTCCTGCCCCAAGACTTTTGCTTTATGGACATTGGCAACTGATGCAAATGCATCCCCAAAGAGACGTAGTTAACTGTTCTTTTTAACTATTTTCTTTATAGCTCAGATAGATAGTATCATTCCATTTAACCTCCTTCATATTCAGTGGTACCTGTCTAGCCAAGATGGGCTAGAGAATTACTACTGATATACAGTAAATCATAGAAATATAAAGCCATAGAAGGTGGAAATCATAATAATAGCACTTTTAAATGAGTACCTACGATGTGCCAAATGTTATGCCAAGGATAATTATGTATGACCTCATCTCTGCATCTCAGAGATGAGGAAACTAATGCCCAGATATTTGAATTGAATCACCCATGATTCTACAACTGGTAAGAGGTAAATCTGGGACTTAAACCCAGTCTCCTGACTCACCCTAACATACTCTTTGCACTCAAATTATAAGGTTTCCTCTTGATCTTTATTTACCAGATATTCCTGATTTACCAGATTTTCCTGATTCTATACCACAAAATTGAGAATCAGTGGTTTTTATCTAATTAAACCCTGAAAAGAGCACCTGTAATTAGCATTCAAGAGGAAGATATTTTGGGGAGCCATAGTGAAGGATGTGGAGCCATGGGCCGGGGGAGGGTTGTGGCACCTGTGAAGTGCTGGTAATGATTCAACACCTCCTGGCTGGCCTGGGAACTCTCCTCTCTAGAGCCCAGGACAAGTGACCTTCACGTGCCGTACTCATACTGGCCCTTCACTGTGAAGCTGGCGTAATGTATTGTGGATGTCACAAGTGGGGAAATGAGGGGAAAACAAAGGACACAGAAGCCTAAGGAATACACTGGAGAGCACAGTGCTCACTCATAGCCACAGAAAAAAGTTTGAGAAACCTAAAATACAGCATATGGGTGTTGCCTCCTAGACCCAATGAACCAAGCCAACAACATATACCAGGGTAGCTCCTGAATGTTTATCTAGAAAGAGGGTTTAGCAAGCAGGCAGAAGACATACACTTCCAGAATTCCAGTTGCCGGATTTCCAAATACTGGCTCAAAATAACTTTCTCATTCTTCATTTTTCTATCTGTAATATACATAGAATGCAAATTATCCAAGAAGAATTTGAAGAAAATATGTTATCACAGGGTTCAAAATTAATTAGTTGACAAGAGTAAAAAACTTGGAGCGGATCAACTTGCCAGAGGTAATTCACAGCAAACCAGTCACGGGTGTCTTCATGGAAACCAGAACCCAAAGCAAATATTTGAAAACAACATTTAAAAAAGGAAAATGAAAAACACTGGTGTGTGTGTGTGTGTGTGTGTGTGTGTGTGCAAGAGTTGGAATCTAGACGGAAGAGGGGACAGTCCTGACTTTTGTATTAGGCTGATGCTGACCCTATGGCTTTGACTTATTTGAAACTTTGTCCACACATGTGTCTGCCTTTGTATAGACCGGGACTTGTAAATCTTGGCATAATCTGTCAGTGAAAAGAGAAATATGTTGCCTTGTGTGTGGCTGTCTCATAAAGATAAAATGTTTCTGATGAAGTGTGAGGTCTCCTCAATTACCTGTCCTGGACACAATAACCTTTAAAACATGTCAAAACTGTGAAAATATTATTATTGAAGGCAAAGGGATTAATACTTCCTAGTGAATCAAATGCCACAGGCCACCCAATGGAACAGTCTCATTGTAGAGCAGTACTTTTTCCAAGATGCTTTTCTTGAGCGTGGTCGTTGAGCCAGAACAGTCTCTCTTTCATGGAGAGTGCAGCTGACAACTTGTAGTGGGTTATTTGGGGCATCTCCAAAGTGCTTCCCAGATGATATAGCACATTGGGAGTGTAAATGAGAGAGTAATTTAAACCATGTGAATGTTTGGCTTCTTTTTCAAAACTACAGGAAAGTCTCATTATATCATAGTTGGTTATTAAACAGATTCAAACAGTGTGCTATGAGTTAAACCAGGTCCCCTGACACGTAACAACTGCATTCAGTTATAGTCTGATGTGGCATGGCCAGAATGTAATATAAAAATCATTAGACATTTCATTCCCCTATCAGTTTGTCAGAGATCAAAACCATTGACATTCCCCAGTGTTGGCAAGGTTGGGAGGGGCAGGCACTCTTGCAGTGCAGGAAGAAGACAATCTGGTGTGACCCTTCGGGTGGGTAGGTGAGCAGTATGTTTAAAGATACAAAATCTCCAAACCTTCTGATTCAACAATACTACTTCCAGGGATTTATCAAAGAGAGAAAATTGGTCAAAAGATCAAAGATGTACGCGTGAGATTGTTTATGAGAAGCATTGTTTATGAGAAGGAAAATGTTGTAAACACCCTCTTTGTCCAACAACAGGAGAACAGTTCGATGGTTTAACTAACAGTATATGTCTTCCATGAAATACTTTGCAGATAAAAACAATTGTGAAATCTATGCTAATTGACCTGAGAAATCATCAGCGATATTGTTATTTGTGAAGAGTAGGATAAGAAACAAATAAAGAACAAGTTATGAAACATGCTTAATATGATCATAGACGTGTGTGTGTACAGCACACAGAACACAAACAGCAGTTTCTTCAGAGTAAGGGACTTTGGAACAATGCCTCACTTGTTTCTTTCTACTATTTATGTTTTCATTTTTCTATGTATCTATATTAACCATTGTTCTCAGCAAACATTAATCAAACGCAAAGTCAATTTAGGTGTCTTTCCTCTCTCCTAGCACATGCATGATAAAGATGACCCACTGCTTATGTTCAGTGACTTGCGCTTTCCCACAGAAAGGGCCATCACCAAGCACAGTCGCGCCGGAAGAAGGAAAGCTTCGGGTCTGTGGCCTGTCGGTGTGCGCTGCATTAGCTACTCTAAAGATAGAGAAATCAATAACTTGGCTCTAATAGCTTGTTAATCATCACGCTGAACTTAAGGTTCACTTTTATGAAATAATCTTGGAACGGTAATAGCCCTGCTGTTTCACATTGCTTTTCTTTCCAAGGGTTTTATTAACATGACCTCACTCATCATGCGGTATGCCTGTCAGCCCTCACTGCCGGCAATTACCTTGCACTGTAAAGATAGAAGCTGCAGGCTAAGACAGCGGCAGACTTCAGCCAGAACCCGCAAATGCTCTGCCGAAGAGCAGTGGATGCATGGAAGCTTTAGTTTTCTGCATTTTGGCCACTGTTGTATGGTCAGTGTTTTTCACCTGCTGATCCACTGACCAGGGAGTCAACTTCTGAGCATCTTATATTTGGTCCCTTGCCTATCTTACTCCTCAAAATAGTAATTCTCCCTCTCTCTCAATTGCAGGGTCTCTGTCTGGTTTGGTTTGGGAGAAACTGCTGTACTTCACAAAATCTATTCAAAAGATGTGGGTTAAAACTGGGCAAATTGCTACATACCAGCAATCCAATTTCCAGTTGGGGGCTACCCATCAATCAAGCACAGGAACTAAAGAATGGAAGGCCCAGCTAGAGGGCTTTTTGATATTGAACCTCTGGCTGAACAAGCCCGTCACCCCTTCACAGCAATTCTGGGTGAGTCCCCTGGAAAAGGCAGGTAGTAAAAACTGCGTAGAATCTTACAGAGGAAATACAAATAAGAAAGTTTTTCAAGGTTTTCTTTCTCTCGAAACATCGAAATAAAATGTTGAATAGAGAGAACCATAGCCCCTTTTTCCCAGTGGAAGTGTGTTTACAACCTCCATTAAATCCAAGAGCACAAGGCCCACCCCGCAGGTAGCCGTAGGCCCCTTGCCTCTTCAGAGGAGTGTTCACACTGAAGTTCTCTGCATGCCTCCTGCGAGCTGGACAGAAGCACAGGAGCATTGGCTCCAGACCCTGGCCCTTGTAAGAGATGACCTTCCAGTGGGAAGTAACCGGAATCAGACAACCGGGGTTCCCTGGTGGCATTGACTTTGAGGACCATCCCTGTGGTGCTGTTGTGTTTCCGTCTGTTTACGGGGTCTAGTGACCCAGAAGCAGCTCAGTATTAACAGGGTGTGAAGGGACAATGAGGATTTACTCCACTGACTTTCTAGATTGTGGAGAGAGATAGACAATGTCTGTTTACACTCGTGTCAAATAATAAATACAAAGACTTGTGTTCTGATGAGGTTCTGTAGCCGAGCTTTATGTTGTAGTTATTTTAACCTCTTATTTACCTTGGCATGTGATATTATTGGAATTGTTTTTTTTTTTTAATGTTTTGAAGTTTCCAAAAGACAAATGTGACTTGTATAAAAATAACAGTCTGACTATTACCACGAAAGATAAATAGTTGTAAGTAATTCAACTATAATTAGAATGAGCTGTAAACTTTGTCCTCTGCCCAATAATATTTTTCCTAGATTTCTTTATCTTCCTTGCCTAAAGGGTATTTAAGGATTTGGTATAATAGGACAAATTGACTGGAGGTCTAGTTCTATTTTTAAATGAATGTAGCAAGCCACCATTGATAACTCTAGGAAGAAGGCAGTGGTATACAAAACACAATGTATTAGCCATTGTTTGGGTGACTGTGTTAGAGAATATAGTCACCATTCAGAGATCAGTAGCTCCTGTACCATACAAATGGGAAGCCCAGCTCCAGAGCCTCTGAAGACTAGTACGTAGATATTAACAAGGTCAAGCATCATAAGGTCTTACAGATTTTTATCCCTGTGGATGAAGTGGAGCTGGAACAGAAAGGTGTCCTTTGTCTCCTTCACCTTTTGCTTATGGAAAGCTAACACTTTAACTTCACTGTTTGCTCTTTGCACAGTCCCACTTTTAAGTTCTTATCCTTAATAAAAACTCTAAGATATTCATCTCTCAACTGCTGAAACACTCTCAGAAAACATAACCAGGAAATGTCTGACCACTCTTTCTGTGTTGAGAAGGACATAACAGAATTTCAGGAAAAGGAGTACAACCATATAAAATTCATACATAAATCGCAAGACGTGTTTTGTATTCAAAAATGTTGAAATGTGAATAGTGTGTCCGCAAATCAAGGATATTTGGTGCTTGATAAAGCTCATCAAATTTAAACATGAATGGTACAAAACCACTTGATCTTCAAATGCCTATACTTGTCAACTAACCGCAATGCTGTTTTCTAAGACAAGTTTTAGAGTAATAGGAAACACTGTTCCTCAATATTTATAATTATTGACAGATCAACAGTTTTACATTCAACGCACATTTTTAAATCCTCACCCATTTAGATATATTCCCATCTGACAATCTGTTATATTTGGGGGAACTTTATTTAAAAAGGTATCTTACAGCCTTACCCTCTTCCTGCGTCTAACAAGGCCCTGTGCAATGGCCCCAGGCGGCTGCTGAAAACTTGAAATTGGGCTAGTCCAGACCGAGATGTGTTGCAAGTGTAAAATACGTAATGGACTTCAAAGACTTAATGTGAAAAAAGGATAGAGAGTTTCTCATTGATTTTTTAGTATTGATTACATGTTGAAGTGATAATATTTTTAATATATTACTAAACTTAATTTCACCCGTTTCTCTTGAACTTTCTTTAATTTGGCTATTACAATTTTCAAATATATATGTGACTCATATTTTTGTTGAAAAACACTAGTCTAGAAGAATTTGATTAGCTTTGAAGTACTCTGTAAATGAATAAATTTCTCATCAAGATCCAATAACTGCAATATTGTTGGGCATTATAAAAAATATTACTGTTTTATAAATGCTTCATAATACTTAGTATAGAGTTTTAACTTTCAAAACTGAGGAATTTTCTCATTGTCCTGTAACTCTTACACTGTCTTTGGTGAATGTGAAATTAAGATTCATCTTAAAGCTATTATTTTGTTTTTTTAAGATACGTTCCATAGAGTTGGTTTGGAAAAGGTGAGCTGAAAACACATGAATGACTAATGACAGATACTGTGGTGAATACACTTTCTTCATCACAACAGGGAAAGATAAACACTATCACAACGATAGACAAAAAAAAATCCTAAGGAAGAAGGACATCGGAAGTCCAAAAAATATTTTAGCAAAAAAATATTAATAACTCTTCAACCAAAGAATGAATAGTTTTTTCCATATTTTCCCTGTGGCTAGAACAAATCTTGCTAATATCCTAGTAGGTTTTTCTCTAAAAGACCAAGAAAAGAAGCTCAGTTAAAAAAGATAATGTCCATATATCAGATGCGGAGATGTGTGAGGTGGTGTATCCAACAAAATGCTCTCTGTAACCACTGAACATGTAAACATGGGTATTTGAATGTATGTTGATATTGATATGGTTGCTATGACACTAGACGGGTCCCCTCCCAGGTCTTATCCACAATGTACATTTCATTCTATAATATTCGCCAGAAAGACCAAGAAATACATGTCTGAAGGAAGACAATGAGAGGTCATGTATTTAGCTGCTCCCTGTTTCTCAAAATACTTGCAAGTTATATTCCTTTATTTGTTGAACTGGGAAGAGTCCACACTTCTACGGCCAATTACTCAAGAGTGCATTCGGTCAACACTCGCATGCTGTTTAGTTACCTGAGAATGACTAAATAATTATGGAGCAGCTGTTTCTAGTGCTGTTTTTCTGACCCTTATTTACATCCTGAGTAGAAGGCACACCCCTAACAGACTGAACTGCTCAAGACGGTGCTTTTCTAGTAATTTTAATGTGTTTCTACCTTCTGTCATATTGCCCAATGACAGTATAAGCCAAGGCCCTTCCTTTTTCCCTTTAACTGGAGGCAGAGATTCACATGCATCACGTAGAGCCTCACACCAGGATATTCAGATTCAGAATCATCTGGAAGGCTTGTTAAAACACCGATAGCTGGGCCCCAACCGCAGCGTTTCTGATTTAGGAGGTCTGTACTTCTAACAAGTTCCCAGGTGATGATGCTACTGGTGGTGGTTAGAAGACTACACTTGAGAACCACTGGCTTAGATGTCCCTTCTGTTCATACTCTCAGATAGGCCCTCATGAAATGATGGAAGGAAGGAAGGAAGGAAGGAAGGAAGGATGGACGAAAGGAAGGAAAGAAGGGAGAGAGGGAGGTAAAGAGGAAGGGAAGAAGAAAGAGAAAAGAGGGGAGAGAGGAAGAATAAAATTATCAACATCTTCTTAGAGCCTGGCACCATGCTAACATATTAGGTCACCAACACCATGTAGTACTAACGACAACACAAAGATAAGTATTATGTACTTTTCCAGAGGATGGATATGAAGCTTACAGTGGATAAATAACCATCCAAAGGGTTGTGTAGTTGGTAAGGGGCAGTCATGATGTAATGCCAGGCTGGCTGATTCTGGAGCCCTCACCATGACACTCTGCCCATATTTTAGCAACTTACTGCAAAGTGTCCAGAGTACATATCATCATTCTGATCCCTGCCCAGTTAGAGATCACAGCGTAGCCTCTCTGCTGCAGGGCTGAGTGCACAGCAACCTGCAGAGACTGAAACTAAATCAGTCTCTGTTTGTATACAAAAGGCCATCTCGAATTTTCCTGTTAACTTGAACTTGGCCAGCCACAGTTTTCAATAGGGAGAACTATTTCAATAGATCAGCTGCAAAATCCATGGATTGCAGGGAAGGATTCAAACTTAGCGAGGATGAAGGTTGGAGGAGGGTATGAGAAAAAAATGAAAAGGAAAAAAAAGGTGGAGGAGATTGAAGTAAACAGGGAAACTTGGGTATGCATGTAAGGGTCAAGGTTAGAGAATTTGCAGCTATTTCTATAAGTTACATGCGGTTCTCAGTATCCGTGCTCATATACTGTTTTCCTACTTGCTGAGAGTTAGAACGAGCAGCAAGTTCTACCAGAGAATGAATATCAGGCAAAGTGCTCCCATCGTGTAACAAACACAATGGTTTGGATGAAAGGCAGAAGCAAGAAAAGATTCACTGAAAAGAGTGTCAAATTCAAAAAATTCGAATAAACATAAATGGATTGTAATTTGTGTACTTTGCAAAAACTTTCCCTTCACATCTGCTTTTATAAAGTAAAATCTGCCTTTCATAGAACATATTTGCTATAGAAATACACTATAAAAAAGAGATCCAATAAACTAGAGTTTTATTCAAATGCTTTCTTCAAATAGATGCTTTTATTTGCTAAGGACCATGTGATCGATCTTAGTTCATCTGTTCCAGGAACCCACCAAGACTCTTTTGCAAGGGTTGCTCTTCTTATCCTTCTCCTGTTATAGAGCTGTCCTTTCCAGTAATAAATAATGCCTAGGTTTTCACAGGGTTTGGAAGAGATAAAAGGGGAACTACTTAATAAACCTGGGGGTTGTAGGAGGTTTGAGCTCAGCCCACTTTGGATCCAGAAGGACTGTGGGGTGGTCTGCTGTTACTGGTGAAAGTCCTCAGCAGCTCGAATAGACTCCTGGTCATCATTGTCTTGAGGGACACAGAGGGCCTGAGTTAGTTTCAGGTCCCTTGGAAGTGTTGGCATGGCTGGCTCAGTCCACTGGTCCTTTGGCCTGTGCTTATCTGCATTAGGGTTAGAGCTGAACTGCCAGGGAAAATACAAAGCCAATCTGTTCAGCTCAAAGCTGACCCAACTGAGTGCAATGGGGATAAGCCATCTGTTCCCTGCTTGTTAGGGCAATGAGTTTGTCCAGCATATTTTCCTGTTTCTTGCCATTTCCAATCATTCTGAATTCCACTTTCACAGAACAAGGTTGTGAAAGCTTTGGACGGTCACTAACTGGGGGTTGCCAGTGCAGTTCGTGAGGCAGGAGGATCAGGTTAAAGATTTTAATGTGCGATAGGAACCATGGTGGAGGAATCGTGCCTGATGACATGAGAAGGCGTTTTTTCAGGCATGGGAATCACGCCTGAAAAAGTGACCTCCCACATCGCCTCTGACAGAGGAAGGAAGGGTTCAGAGACGACCTTGGCAGGATATTTTAGTTCTGAAAGCACCTAAATCTGATTTTCCTCCTTTTTGTGGTAGCTTTTTCCTTCTTGTACAAGGCAGTATTGATCATAGGCCTGAAAAATAAATGTTTGAAGCCTGATTTCACTTTAAGCCATTTTTCAGACTCTTGGGGTGACTTAATATTAGAGTTCAACAAAATCCCTGCTCTCAAACAAAATTGTATACAGAAGCCTCACACATAACGGATAAATATTAAGGTACTTTGAGTCCAGGTTAGAGAGTCCAGAGAACCTAATCCTAACCTGACCCCTGGAGGGCTCCTAAGAAACTCCCTGTGCTTAGTAAGACACAGAGTGAAAGCTAGTGATCTCCGCCAGATCCTTCATTTTAGCCATGAGGCACCTAAGGCAGCTTCTGTCAACAGGTCACATATTACATTTGTGGCAGGGATTAGAAACCAGGGGTTCTACTCCCAGTTCAGCCTCTCCACAACATAGCGCAGCCCTGTGAACAGGAGCAGCGTGTTGTCACACCTAAGCTGGTCTGTGTAAGAGAATGATTTTGGAAAAGAAACCGAAACTGCACTCCTTGTTGTCTCAGGTCAAACCATGGGAAAACATCTCACCAAAGCTGAAATCTCCCTTTACCCCTCGACCACCTGTGCCGAGATGAACATGCACCATCCTGGCCCTTGGGAGTCACTGAGGCTGTCAGCGAGGGTGGGGAAAGACAGATGCAGGCACTGGCCTATGATGTAAGTCCAGTTCAAAAGCTGGTAGGCTTAGCATCCAAGAAAACCTCGTGTTTTAGTCTGCGTCCACAGGCCGGAAGAGACAGATGTCCTAGCTAAAAGCATGCAGGCAGGAGGAACGCCCTCTTACTCAGCTTTAAAAATTTTTTTAGTTAGGTTTCTGCGTGACTGGATGAGGCCAGCCCCGTCGGGGAGGGCAATCTGCTTTATTCAGTGTACCAGTACGATGCTAATCTCATCCAGAAACACCTTCACAAACACAGGCAGGGTAATGTTTGCGCAACGCCTGGGCAACCCGTGACCCAGTCAAGGTGACACATGAAATTAACACAGTATGTAAATCACTTAGCATACAGTAACCACCTGCCCACACTGCCCTAATCAAGATCTAATTTAGGGACCCACAGTGCACTGAGACTTAGCTGAGTAACCAATAAGAAACGTTCCTTTCTTTTATTTTAGAATTTACACTCCTTAGATATAAAATTTGAATGAATTGAGGTAGGTGGCCCCGCCCTCTAAATTGTGCAGAATAAGCTAGAGACATTCCTAATAGTGGATTCTGGAATACTGTGATACACAGTTCAAACTCGGCTTCTCTTTCTACTTTTTAAAGGTCCCCCCTACCATGACCTCTCTCTGCTTTGAGTCCCACATTGTTAAGCTTTCATAACTAGAGAAAAGCTCAAATAGGAGCTGCCTAGGCCCTGCATTCTAGTTTCTTCTGTGGCCTTGAATAGGAGTGGACTCCTGGGCAAGCGCCTGTCTTCCCAGAGGCTCAGATTCCTCATCTGAAAATGAAAAGTGTGGGCTGTGATCATTCAAACCTGGTCACGTCCATATTTCCATGGTTCTGTGCAAATATACAGATTTTCTCCACAAAGCCCATAACCAGAGAATGAGCAGCCTGTGGAAGGGTTGTCAGACCTGTAGCAATCGGGTGGGCAGATGGGGAAAGCACCCGGTTAATTCCAGGCCTGAAACTGGTTAAATTCTCCCTGGAAGGAAATACACGCTGGTGTGGAGAAAAGTAAAGGAGAAGACACATGAGGATGTGAAATAAGGAACGTGAAATTCCTCAGTCAAAAGTCTTGCACATTTCTAAGAATCTTGTAATGCATATTTTACTAAATTGTTCTCCAGAAAATTTGTAAACTGTATTTTCAGGGAGGAATATTTTTGAAAAGCCACTTTCTTCAGGGTGGGAACAGGGAGGAGTCACCCACAACTTGGCCCAATTCCTGTCTCAGTTTATACCCGTACAGAGGAAACTGAATTTTGCTGCTTCTGGCTGTTAGTGCGAGAACCAGGGAATCACTTCAATAAATTGTTCACAGCTCCTCCGGGGCGAGGGTTCAGAGGGGAAGGCTGGAGGAGGCAGTGGGGACAGTGATGGCGCGCGCTGCCGGTGAGACCCAGCTGAAAGGAGCGTTGAAGGGCTTCTCCCGCTGGGAGATATCTATCAGCAATTTCCTCGAGCGTTTCCATCGCCCTTCCAATTTGCTCTCATTACTTAGTTAATCCTCACCCAGAGCTTTCCTGTGAAGAGAGTCGATGTCATCACCCAGTTTGCACAAGAGGAAAACAGACACACACGGAAGCTAACCATAAAGCTTGTCTCTTAGTAAGGAGCTGGGCGAAGAGGTGAAGAAGGCATGGTGAGAACCATTACCTGCTCTGTCCACTTTTTCTTTACATTCTGGCAGTTGGTTCACGTCCTCAGAACGACTGCTCTAAAGAAACAGCCCTTCTGCTTATAGTTTGTGCTTTCTTAGAGTGAATTGAGGATTAACAAAACTTTTTCTTTTCCGTAGAAGTTTAACTGAATCTCTTCCATCTTGAACGACCTGCCTATACCTCATATGCACACATTTCCAAGGCTTTGGAGAACCCCCTCTGTGCAGGACACCAGAACAAGGAAGCTACTTTACAGTGAGGGGCTTAGCAGGGATCTAAGTGCTTTCTCTCCCCCCTTCCCTCATTGTCCCAAGAGCATCGGAGTGTTAACTAACAAGTCGCAGATGCCACAGGTCGTGGCTTCCCACTCTGAAATACTCAACCTGGCTCTGGCTGCAAGCTGTTCCCCACGCTCTGGCCCATACTCCACACCTCAGCCAGTTAGTTGTCTTACACTCCCTGACCATTGGGCCTGAGAGGAGACAGGCAAAGATGGCAAATGGCTCAGGGACAGGCCATGGTCAGAACCGTTCAATGAGAAATGCCCTTCACCCTGAGAATGAGTCAGGACAGCCTCATTTTTCTATTAGTGAGAGAACACATCAGCATCTTCTCCTCCCACCCCACCTCCCACCAAGTATTTTCAGTGACTTAGCACTGACTTATTGTCTCAGAAATGACCTCAGTCTCTGATGGGTTATGGAGGAACGTCTCTGGGTTCAGAGCCTAGGGCACCCTCGCCGAGTTCCAATAAGCATCTCGTTTTCAGGAATACGGATGCAATGCACCAGGATGACTCCTCAGTCTGAAATTAGGTTTGCAACTCAGTGACTCCTCTGATTCCTTCTATCCCGAAACATTCCACAAGAGAGTTTTCCCAGCTACACCTCTGCTACCAATGAGCTGAGACCCTCTCTGGTCAGATCCTCCTTTTTGGAGCTCCTGACATATTCTGATTTTTAAAAATAATCACATTTTCTAATTCCCTTATGATCAGAACTTTGAGCAACCTACTTCATGGTTGCTGTCAAGGCTGGAGGAGGAATGCTCACCCCTCCTCCCCTAGGCTTACACTTCGGATGAGGCTGCAGTTGGAGGTATAGTTTAAGATGTGAATGAAAAGGCATATAGAGGCAGAGAGGGAAACGAGGGGTGCACCAGCTTCCATCTGAGGGCTGAAACAGAATTAGGGTGACTATGTGAGAAGAGGGAGCAGTCCTAGGCTTTATCCCTCTCCTTTAGCTCCACACTTCAATTCCATTGATGACACCTGTCCCTCATATTCTAAGGGTAAGATTTCGGAATTATGTATTCACTCACCTGATAGATCCTGCTCGAAAGCAACAATTTTCAACCTTTTTCATCCCATAGCACATACAAGCTAATAACTAAAATTCTGCAGCACACCAAAAAATATATGTTTTGCCAATCTGACAAAAAATAGGTATAATTTTGATTCATTTCCCTGGCTTAGTTGCGTTGGCTGTTGTCATTATTTTTTATTTGACAATCTAATGGAAAAGAGGCCAGTGCCCCTGACTAAATAGTCAGGTATTGTATGTGGTAAAAATTCTCGAAGCACACCAGTTGAAAATTGTTGTTCTAAAGGACTAGTGGATTGTATTGTACTTTTCACAATGAATTTAATAGACAAGATTAAGACCAGTTCGTTTAAAAACATGAGTCATAGCTAAATATATTGCTGGCAAGAAAAATATTTAGTGTCTTCTTCAGAACCATTGGCTTGCCTCAGAATATCAGTAATCCTAATATTTATACATTAATTTTATAGCTTAAAAAGGGCTTTCCTATATATTATCTCTCTTAACAACTTTAAGCATCACTGAGAAACAGACAGGGGGATGTATGGCCTTCACACTACAGGTGGGGAAACAGAGATACCATGAAGTGACTTGCCTGAGATCATACTCCAGACTGTGGGACTCCGGGGCTAACAACAAACCCCATGCCCTCTCCATTATGCCATCGCATCTCTGGATTTCAAATCTGCGTTCACATGGAACTCCATTTCTCTCTGCAAATTCCTATTTTTAAATTTATGTTTAAGATTGATGTCGACTCCCTGCCACAGTGGTCCGAGCATGTTCATTAGGGCTTCCTCCCCCAAATCGTAACCAGTTTAACAGTTGAGAAATAGTTATTAAGCACAAGTACTCATTACTAACAAGACACTCTTCTAAGCACTAAATGCTGTCCAAAGATGAAGGTAACACCTGCCTTCAAAAAGAAAAAAAGAAAAAAAAGCCAGTGCCATGAAGAAGGGTAAGACGTGTGTGTGTGTGTGTGTGTGTGTTATAATAAAATATAAATAAAATGGTGGGAAACACCAAAATTAAGCTCTCTTGTACCTACTATGTATCCACTTGCACTACATTATAAAATATGACTAAGTCTACAGAAAATAACTCTATTAGGTAAACATATAAGCTGGTGCACAGACCCCAGATAGCAGGGGAGAGTGTACTAGGATTTATACAATGCTTGCAGGCACCATATGGTAGCTAATTTTAACTGAGGGCTTATATGACAGGAACCAAAGTGCTTTACAGTAGTACATTCTGTTAATCCTTATAATGACCTTTGATTATGGACTTTACAGACAGAACAACAAAGGCATAGATACGCGTGGTCTCCTTCCCAGGCTGCGCAGTCCAATCCCACACAAGTCTGTCTCCTGAATCTGTGCTCGTCAACACATAAAGGGCATTATCCCACTTAATCCTGGTACGAACCTTATAAGACAAGCATCATTAAGTCCTTATCTTGCAAATAAATGAAAAAAAGTGGGTCCTTGGCCAAGAAAGAACCCAGAACCAGTCAGCTGAGGAGCTGGAATCTGAAGTTTCTTCTCCCAAGCCTGTGATTGAGGGCAGAACTACTCAACCCAAAGACTAAAGGCTGCAGAAGAGCTATTATACGATTCCCTAAAATGCTTTATTCTCTACCGATCTCTTCTTTAAGTCATTTTTTGGTAATCCTCACCCGAGGACATACAATTATTGATTTGAGAAAGAGAGAGAAACACTGGTGGGTTGCCTCCCACACTCACCCTGACTGGGGATCAAATCCACAACCTTTGCGTGTACAGGACGATGTTCCAATCAACTGACCACCAGCCAGGGCTAAATCTTGATGAGAAACTCATATTACACCTACCACCTTTCAGATCATTTTTAGGAAGAATTAATGAGGCTATTCCTTCCACTCAGATATCAGATTCCCCCATAAAAGTACATTTTAAAAGCCTACTAATGAAATGAAAACTATAAAATGTTTAACCGAAATGCCAGTAAATTGAAACTCATCTCCAGCAAATATAATCAAGAAGGCATTATGCAGATTACTGTAGTGTGCAGTACTCATCACTGTAAAGTGAGATTAGAAAATTGTACAGTAATAGCTTCATAAAGATTGCCCGGTTATCACAGGCAATAATTACATAGGATGTGTGGAATTACAGGCAATGATTTTGCCTTTCCATGAATGTGTAAGCATGGAAATTGGGGGAATAATCAGCAGCAGGAATAATTTGGAGAAAAAGACAAGAGAAAATAAGCATCTATGTTAAAATATTCCTAAAAGGGACATTTATTGTATATCCATCAGGGTAGCCGAATACTCAGCTACTTACATACCACATACGGAATCTCTGCGTGCCTATTAGTGGTCTTCTCCTCTCTGCCGCTGAGAAGGCTTTGGTTAGAAAAGGAGAGTGGAAATGACTGCTCAGAACATTTGAGTATTTAATAGGAGAATAAATTACAGAAATATCCAAAATAGCCTAATCCAAAGTACATTAATTGGATGGAGAGTGAGAAGCCAAGTGAACCAAAAAATGAAGAGACATAAGAAAACAGGAGTCTGAGGCTGGCATCTGGCTTCTTTCTCAAGGAGAGAACCTAGCAGTGCTCTTCCTCCCCTCCCTAGCTGGGTTTAATGCCACTGCCTAAGGAACCAGAGCAAACAGGGGCAGCCCGGCTGTGAGAAGCTGGAGAAATCGGACTCATGTTGTACGGCACTTAATTCCTTTACAATGGTTGCAATTTCTCCTTGTTTGATATTCCAACTGTTCGTTTTTAATGACTAGCAGTAAAACCCCTGAAGTGAAAGGAGCATGTCTTTGCTCATTCTTGGCAGGAAGAGAGGGAGGCTGGATCCCGAGCCATAGGACAATGGGGGAAGAAAACCGCATCAGAGAGAGAGGACAGTGGAAGCTTTCCACACGAAGGGAAAAACTGCTTTAGCTGGAGGAGGAAGGAGGAGAGGAAGCCGATGCTGTCTAAGCAGAGGGGTGAAAGCTGAGCAAGGGCACTTGTCTAACTGTTAGACTCTAACAGGTACCAAGCGGTGTGCTGGGCACTAAGGGCACAATGATGAATAAAGCAGGTGTCACCCATGTCCAGGGAACTTACTGTCTAATGACTAGGGGCATTAAAACAATAAGGTAGAGAAAACCCTTGAGTTCGCTCATCAGACGATTAACTTGTTTCTTCCCTCTCCAATTTTCCTTACTACCTTCACCACTTCTGTCCCCATGTTTCAGCATTTTGGGCGACACTGCTGCTCTGGAGTTGTGCACCGCCCAGATAGTTCTCAACGACCCATCAAGCACCCCTCAGCGCAGAATAGGCAGACATTTCCTCATGGCCTTGCCTCTTCAATTGCTTCTTTAGGTATCCAAGTGTCCGAGACTTACTTTACCCCTCATGCTGGTCCTAAATCTCCTATTACCATTCCTGAGATACATTTATTAAATGAAAAGGGCCAAGTGCATAGCAATAAATATAAGAGGTTAACATTTGTACAAAAAAAATGTTTTAAAGCATGACCCAGCTTTCTCAGGAAGGAGGCATCAGAATCTTTTTTGCCTTGGAAGGGGAGTGGGTGGCTGTAGAAAGGAATGAGGGCGGAGGATGACTTAGAGGCATAATAGTAGACAAACATGAAAATCCTTGCCCTCATGAAGCTTATACTGGAAGGAAACTGACAGGAAATAAGACGGGTAAGTCAAAGGTGGCGTACAAAGAGAACACTGAGGTAGTTCAAGGGCATTGGGTATCGTGGTATTGCCAAGAGTAGGGAGAGCACTGCTGGTTGAAATACAATGGTCAGCTGGGGCCTTCATGATGAAAAGACATTTGAGCAAAGACTTGAAGGAGGTAAGACAGTGAGTCATTAAATTTGACATTAAAAAGGCAAGGTTTTAATGACTCATTAGCAATTCTTTGCATATCCTTATACTATACACATAAAGATACCAACCACAAACTCCTGGTTTCAAGTCATGCAGTGCTTTAGTCAGATGTGGGCATTTGAATGCGATGTCTCAAAAAGCCCAATTTAACATGTTTCCGGGCCCCAAGCACAAGTGCTGAAGGCCTCAGCATGTTCTTCCCATGTCTATTTACCAGGAGCTTTTTCAGGGTTAACCAAAGCTGTATCACTGTTCCTGCAATTCTCTCAAGCTCCTAAATTCTAGCCTGAAATGTTTTTTTTTGTTGTAGAACGATCAGGTCACTGGGGAAAGACAATCTCTGCAGTTTTATAAGAGAACTCTTTGGCTCTGGAGAGGATACTATAGTCATCAATAACACACTCATGAGACTTAGTCAACATTAGTTTCAACACATAGCGATGGAGAGATTGCTGCTTCTGATGGCAGTTCATTCTGTACTCTGATTTTAAGTGCAACAAAATATCTTTTTTAAATAAAAATATGCCTTTACCTTTACACCTTGATTCATGCCAATGGGTTAATTAAAGAGTGGTTCACCTTACAGTAATTTTTATCAAGTGTTTTCTGTACTGAGGGCTGAAGGCATGTTTTGTTCAGTTTCAGGTGATTAAATACAAAGAAGACTGAGATCCTGGGTTCAACAAGCCTGCATTTCATCCAGACATTAGGAACATCATGTCTGCCTCCTCCTCCATGATACTATTTGTAAAATACTGAAAACAATGATCATATGTCTTCCAAGTCCTTTCCTTTTTTTTTGCTATAAATATCTCCAGAATCCTCAACCTTTCTAATTATTATCAAACATTATACTTATATAAAAAAACTCCCAAAGAATGGGCAAAATAAAACACAAGAAATCAGAATTTAGAAGCTCTTCTCTTGATATTATTAACTTGCCACAGATGCTCTATTTAATACATTATGCTATCTATATAAATCTTTGCAACAATACTATAAATCATATACTAAAAGTAATGCAGTATGGTGACTATCCAGGATTTCCTTATTTCCACAGTGGCAAACTGAGTACTTAAAGCTACTTAATAAGGGAATCCCAGAGGGGTTGGTACTGGTGCTTGTATGCAGTTTACAGACCAGTGTACTGCACAAAAGGCCCCCACACACGACTGACGTGTGTCAGTGTGGGTGCAGGGAGCTGATGTGGGGAGATGGCAAGGAGGCTTTCTACAAAGCTGTGTCTGCAATGTGCTTAAATAATGAATAGCGTTTCTCTTTCCAAATCTAGTATTTTCAAATGCAGAAGAGATGGAAAATTCAACACTTTTGGAAATGCTATGAAAAACAACATTGACTTATATTATATACTACCTGATACCCAATAATAAAATGAATTGCAGGAGGGAAAAGTCTCTACAAAAACTTATGACTTTTCTTCTACTTTAAGTGGCTCCAAAAACATTGTTGGAAATCACTTCAGAACCAAGATTAAAATAACAGCTTATCAGTGGAATAGAGGGAATTTTAAATGTTTCAGCAATGACAAATAAGGTCTAATTACATTTTAAATACATTTTTGTTTATTTTTTATTGAAAATCACATATAACATTGTTAAGTTTAAGGTTTAGAATGTGTTGGTTTGAAAAAGACACATTTTCACTAACCTTCATAATTACTTTATATCAAAAGTTTTAAATCCCTTTATATATTCGAATTAATCACTCCCAATATCTTTCTTCACATGTGATGCACCTTTTGCAAATACACAGGCCTTTAATGTACAAATAATCAGGGCAAGATACATAAGATTTGTTTCTGGGTTTTTTTTTTGTTTTTTTTTTTTTAGATTTCTCGCTTTACCTTCTTAAAGCATCCATGTCAGTCCGCAGAAACAGAGTGAGAACTACACTGTGTTATTTTTGTACATTAGTATTTTAGTAAGTGCAGACAGAAATAAAAAAGACTTCTAGTAACATAGAGAAGGTACTTCTACTATAATGCAATATATGTAGCTTTGAAAAACCTCATTTTCTGCAAAAGCATACACCATAAAAACAGAACTTAGGGGGAAAATCTCAGTAAAGATAGATCACTTCAAACCGATGGACACTATAACCAGAGTACAGACAAAACCAATCATTGGTACCTAGGGAGATAACTTGGATTGCCCGGGCAAGCAGCTCAGCAGGACTGGAGGCTGCCAAGGTGGAGGCTATTGAACAAATGGCGGAGTGGAACTGCAGGTTAGATGTTCAATAGAGCTGCACTGGTGGGAGCTGAGACAAGAGGTAGAAGTGGAGCTCTCGGCCAGCAGGGCTGCTCTGAGGGTAGGCGCAGGAGGCAGTGAACCCACTCATTCTATAATCTACGAGCTGCACAAGGCTGGGATTTGGAAGGTTCATGTCTGTAGTAAGTTCATTACTATTCCACATAGAAAAAAAGGGGGGATTATAAGGCAGTACTCTGAACAAATTGTATGCAAACAAATTAGGCAACCTAGAATGAATACATTCCTAGAAAGAAATAAAGCAATAACTCAAGAAGAAGAAAATCTGAATCCACCTACAACAAATAAAGAGTGTGGGCTAGTAATCAGAAAACTTCCCGTGAATAAGCCAGTCCCAGATGGCTTCACTGGTGAATTCTACCCAGCCTTTAGAGAAGAATTGACATAAATTCTTCACAAAAATAAAAGAGGAGAAAACACTTCCCAACTCAGCCTATATAGGCCTGTATCATATTGCTACCAAAACCAGGCAAAGACACCACAAATAAAACAAAACTACAGAATAAAATCCCCTAGGAAATAAATGTAAAATTTTTCAACAAAATACTAGCAAATCAAATCCAGCAAAAAAGAAAAAGGATTATACACCATGACCAAGTGAGATTTATCCCTAGAATTTTAAAAAATCACCATATTTACACATAATTCACCATTTTAATAAAACTAAGGCCAGGCCACTAACCTTATAATAACTGCAATATATACAGAAAAAGCATTTGTCAAAAGCCTATACCCTTTCACAAGAAAAACACGCCACAAACTAAGAACAGAAAAGAACTTTCGCAACCGTATAAGGAGCATTTATGATAAAAACATACAGTTAATAGTGAAAGACTAAAATTTATCCCCCTAAAATCAGGAACAAGACAAGAATCTCTGTTCTCGCCACTTCCATTCAACATTGCACCAGAGGCTCCAGCCAGGGCAATTAGAAAAGGAAAAAAACAAAAGACATTCAGGTTGGAAAAGAACTAAAATTATGGCTGTTCACAGATGACATGATATGCATATAGAAAATCTTACAGAAGCCACAAAATGACTACTTAAGTTCAGCTAGGTTGGAGAATACAAGGTCAATATGCAAAAATTATTTCTGTACCTTTGTAACAAACTATCCAAAATGATACTAAGTAAACAATTCCATTTACAGTAGCATCAAAAGGAATAAAACATTTAACAACTTGCACAAAAGAAACGTAAGCCTTACACATTGAATATTATAAAACACTGTTTAAAGAAATTAAAGAACACCTAAATAGATAGAAAGGCATTTCACAGTCATGGATTGGTCAACTGATTTTCCAAAAGGTGCCAAGACAATGAAATGGGGAAACAATAGTCTTTCACAAATGGTGCTCGGACAACAATATACCTACACTTAAAGCAGTAAGTTGGACCTTTACCTCACAGCATACACAAAATCTATCTCAAAATGGATCATAGATCTAAATGTAAGAGCTAAAGCTGTAAGACTCTTAGATGAAACATAATAAATCTTGATGATTTTTTTAGATGCTAACTGTCATGAACAGATATAAGGGACAAAATAATAAATTAAACTTTACAAAATTAAAGCTTTTATGCTTCAAACATACCATCAACAGCGAGGGAGACGTTATTGGACATGGGAGGAGAGGCATTCTTGGCAAATACCTTGGCAGACTTGTGTTCTAGATTGGTGGGAGGTAGAACTTGCAAGCTATAAACTTGGATATTTAATTGAGGGAATTTCCAGGCACAGTGTGGAAGGTGTGGCAGCCTGTTTCCTTGATGTTTATAGCAAAATCATCTACATACAAAAGCTCATTGTGATCTTCAAAGAAAGCTACTAGAGCTAATGAATGTATTTAGCACATTTTCAGAATACAGGGAAATTAATCAAAATAAATTCTATTTTCATATAATGGAAATTTACATTAATAAATCTATATCATCTACAATAGTATCAAAACATGTAATACTTGGAGTAACTTTAACCATACATGAGCAAGACCTATACTTGAAAAACTTATAAATATTGTTGAAAAAGGTTTTTTTAAAAAACCAACATAAATTGAGAGGTAAGATTCAATATTAACTTGCTAGTTCCTTACAAGTCGATCTTTAAAGTCCACAGAATCCTAATCAAAATCTCAGCAGACATTTTTATAGACATTAACAAGCTGATTCTAAATGTTTTCTGAAAATGCATAGGACCAAGAAGAGCCCAGACAACTTCTAAAACGAATAATGTAGAGAATTTACTTTACCTGACTTCAAGATTTAGTCTAAAGCTAAGGTAATCGCGGCAGTATGGTATTGGAATACAGATAAGCAAATAGATCTGAGGGCCAGGAAAGAGATACTAAAAATAGACTCATACATAAACAGTCAATTGATTTTCAACAGAGATTCAAAAGCATTTCAGTGGAGAAAAGATCATCTTTCTATAAAAAATACTGAGACAACTAGAGGGCCACAAGCAAGAAAAAAATGTGACCCATATCTGGCAGACGTATAAAAATTAACCTAAATGGATCACAGACATAAAGATAAACATCTAAAACCATAACGTGTCTAGAAACAAAAATAGGAGAAAATCCTTACCTTGTTTAGATAGGGTTTTCTTAGATACAACACCAGAAACACAATCCAAAGGGAAAAAAATGATAAACTTGACTCCATAGAACTTAACATATTCTTTGCAAGACAAACTGTTAGGGGAGTGAAAAAAATAACTCACGGACTGGCAGGAAACTTACGCCAATTACAGTTTTGATTAAAAAAACCTTCTATCAAGAATAAGAAAAACTTTTGCAATTCAATAACAAGAAAACAAACAAGCCAATTAATAAATAAGCAAAGTGGCTTCCTAGTCACTTTACCAAAGAAAATATTACATGCAAGTAAGCACATGAAAATACAATCAATACCATTAGTCACTGGGGAAATACAAATTAAAACCACAGGGAGAAATCACTGACATAGATTACAATATCCAAAATTAAGACTGACCATACCAAGAGTTGTCAAGAATATGAATTGACTAGAATTCTTGTCCACTGCTCTAGGAAATGTAAGATAACTCAATGCTTTGGAAAATAGTTTGGCAATATCTTAAAACCATACCCCAACCATATGACCCAGTCTCAGCTCCAGCCCTTATTAATTGTTTGATCTCAGACGAGTAAGCATATGTCAGCATATGTTAGCTATTAATATTGTGAATAATAAATATTGCCCTGCACTATTTTATAAGCTCACCCAGGCTGTATTATCCACATAACTTGGTACAGAAGCTTGTACATTCAGGAGGGAAAAGGGAAGAATGTCACTATTACTTAGAAAGCAGTGTGTGTGGAAAGGAGGACCAGATTACCGTAGGCTGAAACAAGTATTTCTTGTACTCTCTTCTTTTTTCTGCAAATGACAGCAATTATTGAGACCCTAGGATACAGCCATTCCACTCATTATTTATTTTATGCCCTCTGAAACCATGTTGTTAATCTGACAATATTTCTTCTTTTATAAAAAGCTCACCAATAGTAAAATACAGAAGGCAGAAAAAACTGTAAAAAAACCCATGTTCATAATGCACTGTCACCTAGTAAAAACTACACTCTTTTGTGTGTGTGTGTGTGTGTAACACTAGTGCCAAATGAATGTTCTAAATCTCACCATCTCATCTGAAGACTCAGCTGAAGTGAATTTTATGAAAACAGGGAAGAAGAAAGAGGAGAAGTGTGGGGAGGGGAAAGAAGTAAATTTAAAAAGTGTCCCATTAAGCTTGGTATCTGGGAATTGACCACACGCAAAGGGATATGTGATCCTTGAGGATCTGAAATGTTTTCTTGGTAAATCACTCTGGGAAAACACCCCTGAATTCCAAAAGGTAGAAAAGGCTGAAATAGGAGAATTTTCCACAGTCCCAGATCTACTTTTTAGGCTGCTGTAAAGGATGAGTCAAGCTCTCATGGGACCTGCAAAATGTGGTTTATGTCAAAGTCCTATTTTCTGGGGCTTGTCTCAAGTGACTAAAGGTTAGAGGCAGAGAAGACATAGATAAAACACGGCTTATGTGATACAAAGGGGTAGGTGGATCCAGGAAGGGAGGTTGGAGGAGATGGATGATAGGAAAGAATTGCAACAAATTCAAGAATATCCGGGGAATATTCTATCCCCTGGTTTACAACAAACCAGTTACTCAGCAAGGAGATAGGAGGCATGCTATAGCTCTCTTTTCACCAAAGGTGATGCCAAATGATAGATGTAGATAAAAGCAGGAGTACATAGTTCATTCGAGAATACTTTTAATTGATCACTACGTTTGATAGATTGAAAGGAGTAGGAAAATAAGGGCAGGTAGAGTGGACCAGGAGAAATGAAAGGGAGTTGGAAGCTTCAAGGGTTGTAGAATCAAAGCTAAAGGCACTATAAAGGACACATGGACAAAACCAAGAAGGGGTGGAATCAGGGGAGGGAGGTGGGGATGGCTAGGGTGAGGGGGGAGTGGGGGCGGTAAATGCAGACAACTGTACTTGAACAATAATAAAATAATTTTTAAAAACTTAAGATAAATATTAGGAAAAAGCAGCTTGCTTGGAAAGGTAGTGAGTTGGGTAAAGGAAATGAAGATGGTAACATATTTGAAATTGGAAACCAAGTTTCAGTTGAGACAAGAAGTAGGAAATGGTTTTTTCCCATGGGGCAGGAAATCCTAGCTTTAAACAAAACAGTCTCATAGCCCATAAAAGGAAGATGATATTTTGTGGTCTAAGGGAGAAGAAAACCATGCTACAGTTCAAGTATAAAGAAGAGGGAAAGTATAACTATAAAGTTAGTTTAAAAACAAAACAAAGTAGCTCCTGAGCTCTAAGGTATGTGGTCAGAACCAATCTCTGCAGAGCGTCTCAGTAGAAACAGTGAGTAATAACGTATAGTCAGATGAAGGGAGAACCTTGTTCTGCCAGGATAATGGGGGCACCTACCTTAAAATCTTTGGACCCCTGGGGCTCTCTCCCCATCTGCCTACACAAGCATCCTTCTGGACTTGAATCAAAAGTACTGGCTGACCAACTGGTTTCCCATAAAGGCTGATATTTTCTATGTTTTAATGAAAAGATTTTTTCTTAAGACTCATTATCATTCTCAAATCACTGATAACACGATAAGGTAAAGGACTAATAACTAAACACTGAAATACCAATAT
Organism: Desmodus rotundus; assembly: GCF_022682495.2. Taxonomy (NCBI): domain Eukaryota; kingdom Metazoa; phylum Chordata; class Mammalia; order Chiroptera; family Phyllostomidae; genus Desmodus; species Desmodus rotundus. Next base: position 18,126,552 of record NC_071399.1, on the reverse strand, counting down.
GGAAAAAGTGTTATTGGAGCTTTACTAACAAGTAGATCCTAAGAATTTCCTCTGCTAGGTAATACTCAAAAGGAAAGAAATAACTTGAATAAAGACATAGGAATCTTTCGTATAAAATAGGGCTTCAAGCCTAAGGCAATTATAAGGCACTGTGGTGTAAATAAATTGATGATGAAGACATAACTGAACATATTGAAATAAATAAGCCTTAACAAAAAGTCTTTTACTTCAGTAAACAAGTGAGAGGAAAGAAAGAAGCATATTAGATTTGCCAAATTAAATAGAACATTCAGAAAGTACTGCCGTGACGTGTTTTTACTCATTTCACGATGATGGACTAAATGCTACAGGTCTTTTATGAAATGTAAGAATCTTTAAAAGTTCACATTTGCTTCTGAATGTTTCCAAAAAGGGCTTTCCTCTATTAACGCTATTTAGAGAAAGAATGTGATTCTAGCATAAAGCTGCCGCGAAGGCACAGGTTGACGACGTCCATAAAGTCATCATTCACTTATATGTGGTCCCCTGGTTTTCAGCAGCTGATAATGCTGCAGGCTGCCACCTTCCTTCTGCGGCCACCAGCCTCCCATATCCTAACTATTATTTTGATATTTTTTCCAAATGAACCACTTCACTTCTGTCATTAACATACGGTTTTATTGAACTGGCGCTTGGCAGTCAGGGCCCAGCTGCTAGTTTCTTCTGCAGACTGGGGCTGTTTTTCGAGTTTTAATACTTCCTAATGAACTGTGATCGGGGTCTCAACTTCCACAAATTCTGTCCATATTTTTAAATGACTTTTTCAATTGCTAAATTATCCTTGGAATTTGAGAAAGTTATGACTAAAATATCAGCAGCAGAATCTCTCCCTTTCTTAGTCAGTCTTTGCACTGTTCTATGTCAATTAAAAAGAATGTACATACACACTAAGCTGATTAATTTATTTTAACATGGGACTCATTTTAGGGCTTTAGTAACTAGAGGGAAAGTGAGTTTGTGTGTGTGCATAAAAAATCTATAATATTGAAAAAATGTAACTAAAAATCACAATTTTATTTCAAACATTTGACATTTTATAATAGTTGTGAAGACACCCTAATAAAGCACCATATTTTGCTGTATAATGTGCACTCAGCTTTTTAGCCCAAAATTTCAGGAAAAAAATCTTTCATTTTAATTTTAATTCAATTATTTATTTATTTATATTTAGAAACAAAACTGATTATCATATTCCAGGGTATTAATTTGCATATGGATATTGTTATTGCTTTCTAGAGGTATAGCTTTAAAGCAAAAGCACAAATAAAAGAATTAAAAACATTTACATAGATACAGAATTAGTACTACCCATGTATAATGTATATCCTTATTTTTCCCTCAAAAATTTGGGCAAAAAAGTGTGCATTATACATGGCAAAATACAATATTTTTTTTCTCTTTACAATTAAGGGAGTGCTGAATTCTCCATTAAAAAAATCAAGAAATATTTATTTAGCACCTACTAAGTACCAGCGACTATGCTAGATGCTCACAGTACAAATGATAAATTCAGATAAATTCAGACCCTGTCCTTTAGGAGCTCCTTACGTAGGGAGGGGACACGCTAAGTGAACAGCCAGTTACCACAGGGTATTGTCAGTACCTTAATGAAGTTGGGAAAGGTTTCATGGGGACATGACTGTTACCTAAAATGAAATCTCAAGGATGAATGGAAGTATACAAAGCATGTGGGTCAGAGAAAAGAGGCAGGGAAGTATTTCTGGCACCAGGGACAGCAGAGACCTCAGGGGAAAGCAGCATCATTAAGGATACAGACCAGAATGGGGGGTGGGATGGGGGAGAAACGACGGGACAAACAGCAGTGAGCCACAGACCAGAAGGAAAGCAGCTCCTGTGTCAGGCAGGACTTCATGAGAATTCTCCACACAGCATTTGAAACAACACTCCTCTGACTGCAGGGAAAGGGTTGAAGGACCTAAGGCAGAAATTTCTGAAAATCAGTTGATTAATGTTGATGGCCTGAACTAAGGGTAACACAATAGAGACATAAAGAAACACTGATTCAAGAGACATTAGGAGATAAAAACCAACAAGACTTGGTGATTGATCTTTCAGCTGGCAAAGGAAATAAGGAGGAAACAGTTGGCACATTCTCAGAAAGGCAGGCAGAAATGAGCCTATCACACTTCAGTCAAAATTTTAAATATCTTCTTAGTATGCTATAAATTCTCTAAGACCCGTGATGAGGTCTCCCACCAGCTTAGGACATATCAACAATTACTCTCATCTTTGTATAATAAAAATCTCTCATCTTAACTGAGTCTTCTTTGTAGAACAATTTTGTCAGCAAAGCATACGGAGCCTGGCAAAGGCATCACACTCAGCCATTAGAGATTGTCAGCGTGGCATCCAGCCTATGTTTCCTGGCATCTCCCCTGAGAACCTGGGACTCCCCAATGCACTACAGGTAATGAAGTCCATAATGATGTTCAGGGCGGGTATGTTAAGATAATTCTGTGATAAAAAGAGATTATTGACTTCAACCATGACTAATAAACAAATGTCTTTTATATTTTTAATTTCTAAATGAACATTGCGGGAGCAACATGTGGTTCTTTCCTAATGTAAGTGTGCAAGGGTGCAGGACTAGGTTGTCCCAATGCGAGGGGAGGTCCGTAAACATTTCTTATTTCCCAGAAGCCAGACGGGTACATTTAAAAGTCAGAGGAAATTCCACCTGCGATGTTCCATTTTCCCTAACATAAGACTCATTTCTATTTTCCAAAAAAGAAAACTTTACCTTTCTTTATCGGTTTTCATTATTATTAATTTATCACCAGAGGTCATTATGAGAAAAGGCAGAGAGCTAAAAATAGAACTGGTGAGGAAAAAAACCAGTAATACTGAAATAGGATTCTGAGAAATGAAGCATTTGGGGTGGGGGAGAAAAACCCTCTTGCAATAAGCAGCCAAATGGATAGGCTGAAAGTCTAAAAAAAAAAAAAAATCACGTATCCTTTTCCTGTCTGGTTGTCTCCAGGTCCCTCCATCTGGGACAAGAGCCTGGGGACATAACTCTGCTCTGACCATATCCCTGTTAATGTCATTGGAGGCGCTCCCTTAGAAGATGCTTGTTGATACAGAGTCATTAATTGAGCAAACATTTATTAAGGGCCAGGAGTAGTTCTAGGCTATAGGAATGTGACAGAGATTAGTTTATGTCTTTGTCTAATACTCGTGACAAGAGAGAGCCATTTCGAATGTACTTTATTCGCTTATATTGGTAATGTTTATATCCCTTAAGAGTTCTAAAAATTATTCTAAGAAATAAGATTTTCAGTATTTACGTAGCTGAAGATACGGTAGCAAATACATCAAAAGGAGCATTGATATGGGCAGTGCCGATTAAGGTTAATGAGAATTCAGATCGGAAATTTCATTTCATATTGCTCATTGACTAAGCTGCACCTTTCTTCCCAGGTCTATTTGCCATGAACACTCTCATCTGAGAGTCTTTTTCTTTTTTTTCAAGCGACTGAATTGCAACAAGTTCGGGGAGACAGGTGGCTTCCTAATCCCAGCTCAACACGGATTTCAGAACAATGGATGTCACCAGCGCCAGCAGCTGCTGCTTCAGCGTTCTCCACTTTTATCTCAGTTTACACAGACCTGGGAGGAAACGTGTGGAGACTCAGAAAGCTCCCAGGATCTTTCTGCTGGGGACTTTTCAAAGTCAACCAAGACACCCAGCCTTTCTTTTTTCTTTTCTTTTTTAAAAACTGCTTTCTTTTATCATATGGCCATCGAAAGCATTGCTAAAAAGAAACCAACTTAATTGTCGAAGGAACAGGGTGTGTATTGGGGCAACGACCTCTTTGGGGTTACAAACCTGTAGGCGCGCACTCTTCAAAAGAGGCCAAGTAGGTAAATGCCACTTAATCTGGGCGGTGTTTCCTAAAAGGATTCCTGGGAATCAGACATGGCCGTGACTGTGGGCCTACCTGTGGCTCAGAATACATCCAGCCACCACCATAGTAACACAAGTAGCTTCTCTTTTGAAATCAGAACGTTGCAGGTCCAAGGCATAGAGTTATTGTGCGCATCTTTTCAAACATTCACTTTTTTTGTTAGCTGGACATTATTTAATAATACATTAGAAGCCCAATCACCATTCTTCAAATGCCAAGTCTCTTAAGTCAATCTCTCCCATTAGCTCCTTCTCATGCCTGTACTTCAAAGCCCTCATCGATGACATCCCAATAGTCACATAAATAAACCTTGTCAATAAAGCTATGCACTGTGTACATTATTGACAGAAAAAGAAACCATTTTGCTATATCCTACTTTTCCTTTGTGTTTCTATATCTTTTTTTTGAATTTAGTGATAAGTCTTTTGAAGTCTAGAAACTACCTTCATTACTCAAATCCAAGCTCTACATGCACCAAAAAATATTTCCAAGTGGACCAAGCCTTAGAGAGATCTCTCTTTCTAACTCAGAGGGCACAAAACTGTCTGGGCCACATCTCTGCTTCTGAGCTTATGATGTTTTGGATTAGCATTTTCTTTTTTATGTGTAGATTTTGTTTCTACAATTAAGTTGGCAGCTTCTGGAGGCTAGGTGCTATCTCTAGATTTTCTTTGCATCTCCTGCGCCTAGTACAGATTAACTACACAGGAGATAGCTCTTTTCCGGTAGCAAACATACAACTTTGATCTGCATCGCTCTAAAACTAAGTCGAGAGAAGGAAGTGAGGAGAGACAGAACAAGAAGTACAAAATGGAATGTGCCGTGGATTCCATTTGCTGCATTCTTTCCTTTTCCTCCCAGACCCTGCACAAGTCCTGTCTCTGTCAAAACTGGGAGAACTCATTTTCAGTGTTTTAGTATTATTTTTCGTATGCACTAGAATGAGAACTCCATGAGGGCAGGGGTTTTGTCCCTTTTGTTCATTGTAATATCCACAATGCCTAGAACAGTGCCGGACACACAGGTGAAAAAACACAAAAGACTGAAATAATTTTTGACTGAACCCCCAAAGAATCACTTAAGGCAATACTGTGCATTATCAGATGTATGAGCACATGGAAGTTTTAAAGATTATCTGGTCTAATTCCCTTATTTTACAAATGCAAAACCTAAGGCAATAGAGGAGAGAGAATCTGGATCCCCTAACTCTTAGCTCGGTTCACCGATTTAGTTTCCCCCTTTTTAGAAAACATTAACGGTGAAAGAGACAGGTTTGTTGCACGTTGTCTTCCGGTGGCAACTCGAATTCACAGTGAAGACCTATGGCAGCAGACCTCTGCCAGCACAGGCCGAGCCATGTGTGCTGGGCACTAGGACAGAGAGAAGAACGGAAGCAAGGAGGTTATTTTGCAGAGTTCAAACTTCTCATTAAGGAATCTGCATCAGCGATGTGTTGTTGTTCTCAATTAGTGACATTTTGCTTTATGATTTTTCTCTTTGACAGTAGCACAGAGGAGAAGATTGGTGTCGAGTAGCTGGTTTCACTTGTAAACAGACAGGCTGCTCTCCCTGCAAGTGAGGATGGTACGGCTCTGGGCTGCTTGCTCAAAACAGAGAGGTAATAGAGCTACACAGGCACCAGAATGGTTTCCCTACAGTGAGAGGATCTGTCCAGAAACTACAGCAGTCCTTCCTTGTCCTCAGATACCTTCCAAGAGCCCCAGTGGATGCCTGGAACCATGGACAATACCAAATCTTACATATATTATGGTTTTTCATATAAGTACACACACACACACATACACATTTTCATTTAAAGGAAGCACATTGCAGCTTCTCTTGGGCAGATCTGAATTGCCAGCATCACTACTCTTGCCCTTTGGGCCATTATTAAGTAAAATAAGGGTGACGTGAGCACAAGCTCTGTGCCATTTCCATAGTTGATCTGCCAACCCAGATAGCTACTAAGTGACTAAGAGGCAGTCTACTCTGTGGACACGCTGGGCAGAGGCATGGATGGGATGATGCAAGATTTCACCACACCACTCAGGATGGCACACAACTTAAAACTTACAAATTGTTTATTTCTGGAATTTCCCATTTACCATTCTTGGACCATGGTGAACTGCAGACCAGGAACAATGGAAGCAAAACTGTAGATGAGGGGCTATTACTGTACGATTCTCTAGAATTGGAATCAATAAACTCCTCCTTAAAATGCAGGGGAGTAGAAAGTGTAGGAGTTACCCGCCCTTTATAAAACGGTTCCTGAGATAAAGGGCCTTTTAAATTTCCTTACATCACTTGGGTAACTTTCAAATCCCATTCAGATTAAAAGTGGCACCAAATAATCTGTTTCCTAAAAAGCATAAGTTAAAACTGACTTAGAAGAAAGATGATGTTCTTGGATTCTGATACTGAATGTTCCTCTAGCAATGAAAGTTGTCATTTCGTTCCCCTGCCCCCCACCCCAAAAACATGTTTATATTTGAATCTTTGGTTTGGGAAAAGGAGAATCAAAAGGCAATAATGTATCTGCTGTAATCTCCACTCCCCAAGTTACCATAGAGATTTCAGGTACTGGTGTTAATCAGTACCTAGAGCTTAGCCAAAGGAGCATCCGAAATGCCAAAGCTACAGACCAGACTCCGGACTGTGCATTAGCCCCACTAGGGGACAGATACCTGGGAGGCCTCTCCCAACTGTGAGCTGGGTAGTCCCTGTTACCTCTGAGCTAAAGAGCCCCTTCTAGCCTTTACTATTGCCCTCAGTGCATCCATTATACTTCGTATTTTTCATTGGTATTGCTCTTTTACACTTGTATACCCCTTATAGTTTACAATGCATCTCATGCTGTGGGCTCAAACAGAGCAGGAATCATTACCCCAGTTCTCCAGATGAAGACAGGGAGACTGTGCCTACACATCACAGCCCCACATCACCTGGTGGGTAAACAGCTGACTTCTAATCTAGAAATCTTTCTGCTGCCCCTCACTGTCCCCAAGTACTGTGGTTGATTCTGCAGACTGATTCTGTGTGATGGACCAATCCATTACCAGATGGTGTCGGAAGACCACGTAGGGCGGCTTAGGAAAAAGGCAGAGTCCAAGTCCTGACTTTGCAATTTACACTCTGTCACCTAAGATAAAACCCCTCAACTTCCGCTTTCTCAGTTGTGAGAAGAGAGGTTTGCACTATCCCAGTAGTTTCCTAACCTGCTTATGTCTCAGAATCACCTCAAGGGACTTCTGTAACATATAGGTTCCTGGGTTCCACTGCAGCCCACTGAGTCTGTGGCTGGGACCTAGGAATCTATGTGCTTAAATGTTTTCAAAGGCCTCTGATGAAGCCAGTTGGGCAACTGAGAGTCACCAGGATGTCCTGGGCTCTAACACTGTGTTATTGTGGGCTTAGCACCCATTAGGTACTAGTATAAAAAGGCTGCAAGTTTCAGACCAGGGAGCAATTCATTGGCCTGTGAAGAGGAGGCAGTTAGGAAGAAACATTTTAGCTAAACTTAAAAAGTAGAGTTGTGTCACCTATACAAGGGGGGAAAGGAGAGATACCTCGTGGCAAATCATGGGGAAAATTCAGGAGCACAGTTTGATTAAACCATGTGCCCTTTCCAAGGGCATGTCTGGAGTATGAATGGAAAGGACACTGATATGTAAAATTAACATTCACTATGAGTTGGGGTCAAATCAGAGGGTCCTTTTGTGTACCTTTTACCGGGCAGCTATCTTCTACACCATGGCCTGAAGCAGTCACCCCAGTATAACAATCAACACATACAGTGAATACAAAAACTCACTACCACGAACCAAAAAACGAAAACAAATCACACTTGACTCAGCCTGTGGACAAAGAAGCTAGAAACCGCATCTGCAGCAGGTTTCCTTTCAATAAGATATTTTTGTTTTAGAACATTAAACATAATCTTTAGGGCAAGGTGATTTTCCTTGGCAGAACTCTAGAAGAAGGAAAAAACAAAAAGCTGGCAGTCACATCTCTCTGACTCTGATTTATGGCTCCAGAAATAATATTCTGAATTCTGAGTCTTAAAGCATGTACCTCCTTCTTCCCTGTAGTGGCTCAGAGGCAAAAATTATAAATTTCATCTCCATTTAGATATTTTCAGTGCTAAATCTCAGTGTGCTAAGTTCACGGGTGGGAGTAAGGAAAGGGGAGGAGGAATTTTTGAGTGATATTGTCCCAGGTATGGTAGGTAGCCCTCTGCTGGCTATCCTCAGTGACTAGTCCAGAAAAAAAAAAAAAATGTTTACCTATTCCTTGTCCCTCCTCCATCCTTTTTCTATTAAACACGTAAGCTCTCTTATTCCATCAATGTGAGCTTCACGTGCACAGGGTGTGTTTGTCATATGATCATTTATTGCTGAATATCCGGTGTTTAGGATAGTATGTGGAACAGAGTCAAAAAGTATTTGTTGAATGAATCAATTTAGGTCACAACTTGGAGTACTTTTCCTCACTATTGTAAGGAAAGCTCTGTTTACAGATCTAGGTTTTAGGTCAGACGGTGAACATTCTGCAACCTAGATCTATTCCTTGGTAATTTGGTGTATAAAACTTAGGTGGTAAATATGAATATTAGTACAAGGAAGTCAATTAAAATCTTGAGACGCATTCACTCAAGTGTATTTGCAAATAATCGTATCTCTAAGCAGACAGGCTCTCTGAAGGGTGGGACCCCTGAGAATCGTGGAGAGTACGGGTCAATGACTCTCTGTGGCCAGATACCCCAGTTGCGGAGTCCCCACATATTCAGCCTCACATCTTTCTTCAGACAAAGTGCCAGCTCCACTGCTACTAAGGGCGTTATCTTCTGAACCCATTTTCAAACAAACACAATGGTATTTTGGCTTTACATAGATTGCCTAATTTATACAGTTATGAAAAGGGCATTGTAAACTGTTATATAAATGCTAATTGTTATAATTATCTACCCCTCAGAAGACCTATCTTTCTCTTCTATTTGCTTTTCTGACGGAAGTGGATTCTGCCACCTACTGACTCTATCACCTTGGCAAGTTACTTGTCCTATCTGAACTTCAACTTTCATGTATAAAGCGGAAATGATAGTAATACCCACTTCATGGGGCTGCTGCGAGGATTAAATAAGATAATTCATGTAAAGCCTCTAGAGTGGTGTCTTTTGAATTACAATAACATAATTAATTTACTGTTATTATCATTGCTATCATTCCATCCATACCATTCATAATCTCAAAGTAATAATAGTTTGAATTCTCTAGGGTATTTTTCACTTTTAGGCAACTTCTTACTTTTAAATGTCTGTATTTTATAAAATATGCTCAAGGGCTTTGTATCTATTTGTTTTGGGTTTTAAATGACTATTACTATACTAAATTTTCATGAAAAAGTGCATTTCAATAAGGAGTTGCTTTTTATTCCTATTTTGTATAACAACTAAGTCATAATTTGAAGGTCAAATGTATAACATTTTCTTGATTATTTTTGACTATTTATGGATATCTACAAGCATCACTGATTTGTAATTATAAGTGAGTCATGTCCATCTTTATTGTCTTATTATTGGTAACTCAGAAATTATTATTTAGGAGACAAATGCCATTTTGAAGGCAATTTGGTTCCCAAGTGTTTGTTACCAGTCTCCTAGATACAGCTAATATCCAACAAAGAACACAAGAATTATTCAAAGAGACAGCATGAGTTATTCATTTTTATCAAATATTTATTGAGGCTTGTCCTGTGCTAGGCCCTGTCTCCATGGTAAGGATGTCCCAGTGAATAAGATGCCCAGCTGACCTCAAGGGGATCATATCCCAGACAATAAACCAACACACAAACCAACCAACACAGTCAGATGGTGACAGGCATTGTAAAGACTGGATGTGACAGTGGCTGTGGGGCTCCCTTAGGTTAGGGGCTTGGCTAAGGTCTTTCTAAGTAGAAGAAATTCTCATAAAATTTTAAGAAAAGACCAGTCTTTCAAAACCAGGGAAGAGCGTTTCAGGTAGAAAAAATGGTTAATGTAGAGGCTCTGCACTGGAAATGAACTACAGTTAGAAGACCATTGTGCAGCCCAGGCAGGATGTGATTGGAGTTTTAGCTTGGGTGGCAGAAGTGGATATGGATAAAAATGAACAGACTCGGGATGTTTTAGAGACAGGGGTGACATGGCATCCTGGTTGGCTTAATATGGGGATGAGGAGATAAAATAAAGTGACTCTCAGATTTTTGGCTGGAGGTTCTTGGTTGGATGGTGGTGCCACTTTAACTAAGGTATAGGAGACTGAGAGGTGACCAAGATTGAAGGAGAGAAATCAGGACTCTGTTAATGTAAAGTTTGAGAGATCTCTCTCGGACATTTATGTGAATAAGTTAACTTGGCAGTTAGGTAGTCAAGTCTTGAAGTTCAGGGGAGAGGCTGAAGTTGAAAATCATAGATAAGTGGATCATGTAGATCACCAAGGAATGGGAGGGGTCACCTGGAGAGAGCGTGTAGAAAAACATTTCTGGAAACACTCCACTCTTATTGGTCAAGCAGAGAAGGAAGATCCAACAAAGAACTCCTCAAGCAGGATCAAGGAAGAGGTGAAAAGGGGAAAATCAAAAAGAATAAATGGTAAGAGGAAAAAGAGATATGGTATTCGATTCCAAAATAAGGAAGTGTTTCAAGCCGAAGAGAATGGTCAACTGTGTTGAATGCTGCTCAGAGACACAACCCAACAAGAACAGACACGTGACTGATTAAATTTGGCAGTGTGAAAACAGAAGTAAAAGGCAAGGAAGGAAGCCTTCCAAGAACGGATTGGGGTGAGTAAGTGGAAATGGTGACAAACAGCTTTTTCAAGAAAGTTTGACTGTGAAAGGGAGCAGAGCAATTGAGAGTAGCAGTGCATCAAGGGAGTATGCTAGAGTCTGAACATTTGTGTCCTCCTAAAATTCATTCATTAGAACCTAATAGCCAATAAATCAACAAACAACAAGTGCTGGTGAGGATATGGAGAAAAGGGACCCCTAGTGAACTGTTGGTGGGAATGAAGATTGGTGTAGCCACTGTAGAAAGTAGTATAGAAATACCTCGAAAAATTAAAAAAGGGACTGCCTTATGATCCAGCAATCCCACTTCTGGGAATTTATCTGAAGAAATCTGAAACACTAATCTGAAAGAATATGTGCACCCCTGTGTCCATTACAGCATTATTTACAATCACCAAGATGTGGAAGCAGCCCAAGTGTCCATCAGTAGATAGTAGATAAAACAGCTGTGGTACATGTACACGATGGAATACTACTTGGTCATAAAAAAGAAGAAAGGTTTACCCTTTGTAACAGTATGGATGGACCTGGAGAATATTATGCTAAATTAAATAAGCCAATCAAAGAAAGACAGGTATTATATGATTTCACTCATATGTGGAATCTACTGAACAAACTTAACTAACAAGCAAAATTGAGACAGAATTATAGACAGAGCAGAATGACAACTCTGGGGAGCGGAGGGTAGTGAGGGAAGGGATTGAGCAAAAGAGAAAAAGAACTTATGGACATGGACAACAGTGTGGTGATTGCTGGAGTAGTGAGGGAAGGGATTGAGCAAAAGAGAAAAAGAACTTATGGACATGGACAACAGTGTGGTGATTGCTGGGGAAGGCGGGTAGGTGGAGGTAGAAGAGGGTATACAGGGGATAAATGGTAATGGAAGATATATAATACAAAATTTAAAACCATTAAAAAAGAAAGCCCTAATAGCCAAGGTGATGTTATGAGGAGGTGATTAGGTCATGAGGGTGGAGCTCTTCTGAATGAGATTAGGGCCCTTACACAAGAGGCCAGCTCCCTTGGCCCTTCCTCAGTGAGACATGCCACCTATGAGAGAGCAGGCTCTTACCAGATGCCACATCTGCTGGCATTCTGATCTGGGACTTCCCTGCTTCCAAAATCATGAGAAGTAAATTTATGTGGTTTATAAGCCACATAGTCTTTGGCTTTTATTCTAGCAACCCGAATGAATGAAGAGGGGCTTTTCTTTTGTTTGCTTTGTGTTTTTGAATACTGAGACATTGGAACAAATTTACACAATCCTGGGCAAACCACTTTAGCACGCATAGCCTGAAGTTCCCTCCTGTGAAAGGGTGGATTGCTATATGACAGTTATACAGGCTACGTTAATCCCACGGGGAAACGTTAACTCGGTACGTGCAGAAGCATCCGACACAACGGATGACATCCACTTGGAGCTCACTAAACACTGAGTCAAACTTTGTTAAATCAATCATGTGCAAACACTCCTCTTAGAAGAGTTTTCAAATTGTCTTTTTGGCATGCCTCTTTTTAATTTTGATAAAATAGCCCTTTCAAAACATCAGTGTGTCACTAGTTTATCACTTATGCTCAGTAAATAGTTTTATTCTTTTACTATTGGGCTAGGAGGGTGGATCCAATTCATGACTGTAATACAGTTTTATCCAGGGAATGAACCATCAAGGGCTAAAGCCTAACAGAAAAGTGAGTCCTCACTCTTCGCACGTCTGCATGCCTCTGAGCGGTAACTTCCGTCAGAGTCAAGTGGTTTTACGGCATTCCTACTCTTCTACGGATCAGTGTTATCTCCCAGTCTCTTTTGCTTTACGTTAAAAAAAAAAATCAAGAACGTTAAGAATGTTTGGAAATTTTATTGATCTTTCATTGATCTTTTTTTTTTGACTCCGTGGATGGCAAACAGCTACACGCTAAATTGTAAAGGAGTAATGATATGGTCTGAACTACTGAAACTCCTCAGAATCTATGTTTAAATAGTCCCTCAAGAATCAGGGCAACCAAGAACAATCTGCTACATGCTATGAAAACACTCACAGGTGGTATGAAATAGAGCTCTGCTTCGTTCCTCCTTCATCGGAGCTGTTATCCTAACACTCTGTTGTTGCTTTTAGCTAAAATGAAATGCCTGCCACAGTGCCTGGCACATAGTAGGCACTCTGGGGACACGTGACAGGTGCTCCTGCCACAGTGAACAGAGGCTGTTTTCTTCTCAGAACCAGCCTCACGGACTCACAGGTCTTTGTTTCCTGCTCTATCGCTGTCTTTAAATTCTTAGTAATCTGTAAACAAGGGTCCTGGCCTTTTCACTCTGCACTGGGCCCCACAACTTATGTAGCTGGCCCTGTTCATTCTTTTCTCCTTTCTCTCTCCCAGTCATCAACCTCCTAAATATCTCTCAAATCAGCTCCATTCTCTCTGTTTCCACTGTCACTGCTTTAATTCAAGCCACAAGGGCCCCTTGTATGGATTGGTTATGAGGGACTTCGACCTAGACCCCTACCTCCAGTTTTGTTTTTGTCCAATTCAATTTCCAGAACATATTCAGAATGCTTCTTTTGAAATATGAGTCAGATTCAATCACTTGAATAGTTAACAAATTAATTGGCTCAGCAAATATTGAGAGTTTGTTCTAGGGGCCATGCCAGGCAGCGGGAATGCAATGGTGATCAAAACCAGATGCGATGAGAGGTAACTTCAAGAGGGGATTTATACTGATTTCTCTCAGAAAGACTGGCTTGATATTAGTCGTAAATACCTGGGTTGAGGCGCTAGGTGACACTGAGGAGGAGGGAAGAAGGGAAATGAACATTTTAAACTATTTGACCTTGAATGGAAAAATGGGAAGCCAAATTCTTCTGTGGCATTTCTATATCACAGTGGGTAACTGCAAATTCCGTCTTTGAAAAAGTTCCACGTTAAAACCATTTTGCTCTCTGACTGTATATCTAGTTAATAACTCACTTTAGGGCTGCTGCAAATCCAGTCTGGACATCTTTTAGGTGCCCCAAGGCCTCATGGGACACATCCCTGAAGAGACGAAATCGTGTTATGTGATGTAAAATTACTGTACTGCTTAGTTCTAATTGTCACCCAGTCTTCAAAACATTTAGATCCATTTCTCACCCCAGAACAGAGGATGTCAGCCTTGGTTGTAAAGTAGAACCTAAAAGTATTTGTTATTCAGCCCTTACCAGAGGGTTGGGTAAGTTGGGGGAAGAAAGGGACACCTGAAGAAGACTGTCAAAGTTGCAAAGCGTTCTCCCGCTTCTTGAAGCTCTATCCTCGGATGAAGTTGGACCACAGAATGTTGAACACAGTGTATACAGTGGGCTAATTCTTACAGAATTGCTTTAACTCGGTTTCACTGTAATGCTATGCCATTGGCTTTTATTCAAGATATATACTAGAAACCACCGCATGAAGTTCACTGCTGCATTTACTGTAAAAGTGTGGTTGAGGGCATTGTCCATTACATCACTCGGTGTGTGCTATTAAGTCCCACATGAGAACATTCTTTCAAACTTAATTTTAGAAAATAAAATGGGCTCCTTGTTAAATTGATATTTTGATTCTTTTCCAATAATGAAAGAGGTATTAATTAGGTTTTTATTCTGTTTTAAGCGTCCGAGCTCTACTCGGACTTACTAATCGAAGCAGGAAATTTACTTGCTCTCATTGCTGGGAAAGATTCTTGGGTTATGGATACAATCTAAGAGCTATAGCAACCGGGCTTCAGGGCTCAAGGACAGGAGCCAGGACTCAGCACACAGGACTTGCTCTCTCTCCTTTGGCCTGTTTCCTCTGCTTAGTTAGTTTTCTTTCATTTCCCTGGAGACAAGCCTGTTCCTCAGGGCAGGTAAGATGGCCAGTAGCTGCTCCTGATTTATATTTTTCCAGCTTAGCACTTTCAGCAGAAAATAAACTCCCCTGAAGTCTGTGTATCAACCCCTGGGAGGATTCTCACTGATGCTGACTCTTGATGGACAGATACCTACCTCTGGATAATCAGCATCAAGGATGCAGGGTACGGTGCAGAAGGGTAGGTGCAGGGGCATGCTGACTGAGAGCCCCAGGAGAATAGCCCCCAAAGGAAAGAGAGCACTGTTGTCTGAGGAAGAGCACGAGAACACACGTGGGGCAGACGAAAGACAACAGCCAGAGCCACGTGCGAAAAGAGCTACAGCAGTTAGTTTGTTTTCTTTTTTGCTCTGAGTACTAGGAAGCTCATAGGCAAAGGCAAAACCCACACTGACAATTATGTTTATATTTCAGAATAATAAGTTTTATCTCTAATTTGGGTTTTCTATTTTATGTTATAGCTTTGTTGCTCAAGCCATTCTTATAAGCTTTCAAATGTCGTTTTTGAAATGAAATAAAAGATAAATAATTTCAACAAACCATTGAGATGATCTCACAAAATAACTCCTAGAGTTAGTTTGCTAAATCTTAAGATGCAAATTTGAAAGTAGAAATATTTTATTCTTGAAAATACAACTACAAATGGAGTTCACAGGAGAGTAGCATGTCTGTGAAACAGTGAAGGGACAATGAGTAGAGTCTTGTCCTTCAGGACTGACCGACGGCTGCTGCACGCCTCACCAGCCCGCGAAGGTCTTGTCCTGGTGGCGGGGACTTCCTTACAATGGAAGGAGAAGCTGTTCCTTGATGCAGTGTGAGGCACAGCTCTTGACAATGAGAGACCAAAATGTGAGAAGAAAATGAACTGTAAGGGCTACGAGGAAGATTTTTTTTTTTTTAATGAACTCTAGTTGGAAAACTAGAGAGAAGAGTTTTAGAAGAATTTCCAGAAATCCAGAGGCAGATGATCCATTCACAGAACCCTGCCACTGAAGGTCAACATACCTTCCCAGGAGGGTCCCATCGCTCCTGGCCCAACCCCACTGTTTCCCCTTCTGAACCCCTTCTCTCCTTACCATAGCTGCACCAGTCTTGGATCCCGGAGAACTTTCTTGATAACAACAAAGTAAAAAATCTAAGGCTATTATCCAGTAGTCAACAACTCAAGTCTTTCCAGAACAGGACTTGGCATACCGTCATTGAAAAAACGATGCAGTCCCGGAGACGACTGTCCCACCGCCCTTTCTCCTAACTCCAAGCTCAAATTCCAACTCCCCCCCACACCAAGGGTCCCACGCCCCGTCTCACTGGAGCACTGGGGACACTCATTCCTCCCAGGAGATGCCCTGCTTCTGCTTTCCCTACATTACAGAGATCCACCCCGGTGGCCTCCTCACTTTGCCTTACAGCCTGTGTGTGATAAAACACTAATACTTCAGCCACATGAAATACATCATTTCTATCCCCCCAGAACTATATCCATTCTCTCTGGAAGGTTATTAGAGAAACTAGAGAAAAAGTACTACATGTAAAGAAGGCCTTCTAGGTGGGATGCTGTGAGGCAGAAGAACGAAATCACTCATTTTATTTGGCTTCATTTTGTTTTCCAAAATACTTCACATTCATTTGTTTTTCTTCAAACAACACGGGAACCTAAATATCACAGACAGGTACTAGAGGAGGAGAATGGCATTTCTGAAACTCTTGGGTTAATCTAAAAATAATTTCTCCTCTCTACCTCCTGAAGGAGTCGTTTTGATTCCCTATTCATTATGTGATGTGGTTAATGTAGAGGAACATTGTGTTGTGGGAAGAAGCAGTTGAAAGCAAGCAAAGCAGGGTTTTTGAGAGCAACAGCTCAGGTCATGCTCTCACATCTTTTTATGACGTTGTTTGCTATTGGCCCCTGGGAAGTGACAACTTCTACTATGGACTTGGGGAAAATGAGTATTTCTTACTGTTTCCAGTGGAATGAGCCTGTTCTATTTCACATACGGTTTATATTCAACTTGTCATCCATAGCATGAGACATTCAGACTGGTTGATCTCTACACTGTTAAGTTCCAGAATTCCTTTTAGCCTTTTGCTTGACTTCACTTAAAATAAAAATATTTGTATGCCTGTTACAGCAACAATACCAGTACTTTAAAGTGAAGGAAAAATGTTACCATTATCTCATAAGATCAATGTTTTTTCCTCAAAGGTTTTGTGTTCTTACCCACATGCAGTTGTAGTAATTACATATTTGAAGTCATAGAATTGATTTAGTTATGCATTATTTATGTTGTAAGCATTTTCCAAGTTTTCCTATCTCAAATACTTTAATTTTCAGTGTTGCATAGCATCCCATTTAATTTGTGTACATTGAATTATTATTATCTCAGTGTCAGACATTTGGCCCTCATTTTTCTCCATGAAGAAAAATGGTAATAAACACCTTGGGCATACAACTTTTAAGAAATATATTTTTGAGGTATTTTTTTTAGATACATTTCTAAGAGCCAGATCACTGGATAAATGGATGTGCACGTTTTATGGCACTTACGTCATATTTTCAAATTACTCTTCAAATTGGATGAACAAATGTACCCAGTCAAAAACAACAGATGAAAATTCCAGTTTTACCACGTCTTTGCCATATGGGTGTATTTTAATGTTTTGTACTTTTGCAGGATGTGTGGCCCTTAAAAAGTCAGCTGTGAAGCAAAGATGACTACTTTTTGTTGTTTTGTTTTTCTTTGCCCTCTCCCCCCTCCTCCGCCCTTCTCCCCACTTCCCTAGAATCAAGTGATAGTTCTCACACTAACATCTGTGCTACCCTGAGTGTACCCTGAGGGCTTGTCATGGCTTGTCACCTACTCGCAGAGATTAATTTCTCCTTCAGATGTTGGTCCTTCAGCTTCCTTTTTGCAAAAAAGCCTCAGGATGTGGTGGTCTGCTACCCCTGAAAGTGATACAGCCCAGAGACCTGCTGCCACTTGCTTCCCTTTCCCTCTACACTTGTGCTTCCAGGGGATGGGTTTTTCTTTGCTTATGGTTCCTGCTGACACCTGACCTTTCCCAGTAAAAACAATGTAAATGACACCAGGATTTGAGTGACTGAAACTTCACTTCTGGTGGCAGATAATCCACATTGCCTGAGGCAGTGTCCTTCTTGCCATTCCGATAGGAAGTGAAAGTAGAAAGGGGAGCCTCCTCCCCAAATTCAAACATAGATGATGATGGTGGAGAATAATGAGCCACCTTTCACCTACATTCAATCTTTCAAAACTTTTTAGACCGTTACTTTCCCCCCCCCTCTTCATCATCCTGCTCCTCTCCCAGCTCCTCACACAGATTTGTATAGGAATTTGGTGAAGGTTATACATACCCAATAGCACAGCTGTGTTTGGGCACCAAAGGTTGAGCCAACACGTAGTCATTTCCTTTCTGTTTTGTTTTCTAAACTATTTACGTAAAATTCTGAAATTGAGATTCTGACTGTTTAGTTTCCATCAGTGAGTCAGATGAGGAAGAGCAGACAATGTGTTAACAGTTGGGAGGCAGCAGAGCCTGGCTTGAAAGGTGCAGCCCAGGAGCATCCTAATTTTTGGCGGACAATATCTCAACCTTGTTGGTGTGCTGTGTTCAGCTGCAAGTAACACGGACTTAAAACAGGGGCTGAAACAAATCATAGTTTTGATTTTTCTAACAGAATGAGAAGTCTGGAGGCAGTCTGCGGGTGGTATGGCAGCTCCCCAGTGAACCCTGAGACCTAGTCCTGTGAATATTCTGTTACTAATCTTAACTTGAGGCTTTATCTTTAAAGTTGCCTCATGGGCGCAGCCTGGTCAGGGATCCTGGTCCAGGTGACAGAAAGGAGAATGGGAGGAAGTGGAGGATCAAGTTCCATGGCCACATACTCAATCTCCCTTCTTCAGGAATCCCAGAAGCTCCTTCCAACTCCCACTTATATCTCTTTGGCTGGAAGCCAGCCACTTGACCATCCTGTCTGCAGAAGACCTTGAGAAATGTTGTGTGTTTAATCTGGTACAATGCTGCCTGATAAAATTGAGTTTTGGTTAGCAAGAAATCTGGGGAGAATAGGTAGTGGGTAAACAAATACCAGTCTTTATCAAAATTGGTAGTATAATGTGTTGAGTCCTTCTTTTGAAAAATGATCCCACTAGAGTAAGAATTCAATGTCAAGACTCAATCCAAATATCACCCAATCCCAGAATGCTGGCATTGGAAGGGACCCAGGAGGCTCCCTGGGGCTTCACTACCTGATGTTTAGCGACCTTGAGAGAACAAGTCCCATGCAAGGAACCTCACTACTCCACAAAGCCTCCCATTTCCTTGTTGGGCAGTGTTTAGTATTTACAGTCATAACAGTAATGAGAGTAATGCAATGATATGCTGAAAATATTTGCTTCTGTTGAACAAAAATATACATAGCGCATGTAACACAAGTCCCAGTTCTTCCCTCTGCAAGCCTTTTGTTGCACAGCCATTCATATTGTTGAAGACAAGCACCATGCTTTCAGCTCCCCAAAATATCATTTGCTCACATAATACTCCATCTGCTACCAATGTTGCTCAGATACATTATCTGCCACGTAATTCTTTTCCATTCTCAAATGTGCACCATTACGCAAAAAAAAAAAAAAAAAAAATGTGTTTAAACTTATATGAAATTAGAAAAAGTTTCCTCTGAACTTGTTTTAAAAATACATTACTTAATCTTTGGTTTCCTCTCTTATTCAGTCTGTGATTTTCAAACTCACTGAGGAAAAGTAAAAACAAGATCATACTAACACCAACAAAAACACTTAAAAATACTCCCATTAACCAGAGGAGGCCAACCCAGTCTTTCTTCCTCTGCCTCACTCATGTTCATTTTTCCCTGAATTAAAACTTTTCAGTCTCCTCCATGTTCATATCGTTTTGCCTCTCGCTTTCCATTCTAGGTGTCTATGTCTCTGAGTCTGTCATTTCAGGTCTGTTCAAGTGCAACTTCATAATCTTTAGCTCTTTTTCTAAGGTTTAAACCCTGAAAAACTTCTACATAGTTCCATCTTGATATGGTACAAATACAAGCTTTTTTATGCCAGAAAACCATTTCTGTGTGGAAATCTGAAATTAGAAAAAGAATTTTTCTTGGAGGGGGGTGGATTTTAACAGTGCCACAGTATCAATACTGGTTAAATAAAAAGTTATTTTGAAATTTGAAAATATGAAGACAAGCTCTTTCCAAAAAGGGCAGATGTGGGCACTTCTCCCTTAAGATATCCTCAAGGTACCTGGTTTTGTGGCCCCCCTAGTATGAAAGCGAGAGCCAAGACATCGAGTCTATAGCGCTTCAGCAATCTGATGCTTGACCAGGTTCCAAGAGAGAACCTTTCCTTCTAAATGCCTATTCTCAGTAGTAGCACTGTGACTTTCTAAAGTGGGGTCGTTCTTTATAAATTTTGGCAAAAGCACAGGAGGATGCTGAGAGAAATGCTGCGGGGGTGCACGTGGCAAAGCATATGAAACCTTGAGTGCTGGCAAGATGCTTTCTTTCAACCCGATTCCACCTCCCCCACACTTCACAATGAATGACTGAAGACAGGAAGCAGCCCCACAGCAAGGAGAAAAGGGAGAGCAAGTAGCTCCTCAGAAAGAAAAAGAGAAAAGAAAACAAAAAAGTAAAGCCCGAAGAAACAAGCAGTGAGGAGGGCACAGGATTGTGTCCACAGGAAGTCTTGAAGTGCACTTGGTAAGGACAAGCGCTTTGATCAATGTATTTCTGGGAACCCTGCCCATCTTTCAAAATAGGACAATGACATGATAGAGTACAAAGGAAAAAGCAGGTTAGAAGATTTCATTGCGCGTTGCGTTGTTTGCATATGCATCAGACCCACACGTGCGTGCTACAAGTGTATTCAAAAGGGAAAGAAATACATAAAGATCTTAACAGCGGCCACCTCTGAGTGCCGTGTTATAGCAGTAGGAATTATCTTCTTCATAACCTTCTAGAGTCTTTGTATTTTCTAAAGTAAGTTCATGTGTTTTTTCATAATTAAAATTATTTTTGACAAAGGTGGAAGGGCATAAATGAAGCCTATCATATATAAAGAAACAAAGCTTGATTTAGTGTGTATTGAGCTGGTAAGTATTAGAGAACAAAGAAATCAAGAAATAAAATTGGCGACTCTATTTGAATGAGAAGGCATCTCCAAGCTCTTACACTCTACTGCCCTAAACTAGTAGGTGAAGAAATAAATAGAGGGACTTTCAATGGAGGGAAAATTAAGTCCACTCTCTTCATTTACTCAGAAGTTATTAATGTTAACCTGTGAAAATGACTGTGAACTAATACAATCAAAATAAACTTTTCCACTTTTCCCCCTGGAAGTATTTCTAGTATTTCTCAAAAAATGGCTTCTAGGCCCATCACTGTATTCTCACATTCTAATCTGTTTAGTAATAGTCGAATGCATAGATTTATGAAAAATGAGAGTTGAGGAATAACTGACTTCATCAGATGTTAAAAATATATAAAGCTACAGTAACTAAAATAGTATAGTACCGGCTTATGCGTAGAAAGAACAAGGAAACTGAATGAAGACTCTTATAAAAGACCTACTTGTGAAAAGGGGTGTAGTATATGATAAATGTGCCATGGCATGTCAGTGGAGAGAACGTATTCATTTAATAAATGTTGAAATAGTTAAGTAGCCTTCCATTCCACACCAGGGTAAGCAAACGGCCTGTGGGCCAAACCCTGCCAGCATCCTGCTTTTACATAAAAGTTTTATTGGAACACACCCACGCCCACTTGTTTACCAGTTGTCTAGGGCTGTTTTTCACAGTGATGGAAGGCTTGGGCCACCCTGAGACTGTATTGTCCACAAAGGTGCAAATGCTCACTATTCAGCCATTTATGAAAAAGGTTGCTGACTTGTGATCTAGATGAATAAAAATCAAAATATAAAAAAGTTCTATAATCCCTCATAGTTTATTTATTCTCTTTTGTGGACAATCCCTTTCCCCACCCAGATCTTATCAATTATCGGCCTATGTTTTGTTATAGCTATTCTTTATCATTTTTATATCTTTGAATTCTATAGTTTGGGACTAATTTAAAGGGTTCATGAGTTGTTCTAATGAGGAAATAGTTATTTAAGAAAACACAGAAGTAACCTTTCAAGAAGGGAGAAGAAGAGAAAGACAAGGACAGACAGACATCTTTTTTTATCTTTTGCTAATCTTATTCCAGTAAAGGACTTCTGGCTAGGAGCAAAGCTGAGTTACCACTGAGGGTGAGTTATTCATAAAAAAACCCATCCACCTGTGAAAAGACTCTGGGACTAGTGACTTGGAGCACTGTACCCCCACTAGAGAAATTACACCAGTAGTCTAAGTTTTATACCCATATGAAAGTCAGTCAGTCCCTTCAGTGTTGGAGTAAATTCCTCAGGGGATGGGTTACAGGAACCCTCATATCTGTGTACTGATGGATGTGTTTACTGCACTTATACAACCATATTTCAAGGGATGCTCACAGCAACATGGAGACAAGGGTAAGCATACATAGTTCTTCCAGTGTGGAGAGATGCAGGAAGCAGGAACCTGAGAAGTCAGTTGTTGAAGTCCTTATCATCTCAACCCCTCCTAACCTGGCATGGCTTTTCAGCTTAGGAGACTTTGAGAAGACACTTTATAATATGGAACAAGTGTGAAGATCCAGACAGTGAGGCATATGTTGATGAAGAGCCAGGAGGAATACAAATGATCAGGATTCACTCAGACTAATGGACTGAAACATCAGCGGCGTGGGCAGAATTAATTGCACACCCCCTGTGCTCTCGGCCTGGCACAGGCCATGTGCGGTCCTTGATTGGTCTAAGGAGGGACCCTCTGCTGTGGTCGCAGACCTGCTGGGCTTCCCCGTCTGGAGAGCAAGCCCTTGCGCTCCCGGTGTCCTCACGAGTGTCTGTCACACCTGACGTGCTTCTGCTGTCTTGAAAGGAGTTAACTTTGTGCTACAATCTTTTCTTGTTTTTCACTAAACCTTCCATGACATCTGTATAACTTCTGCTTCATAAACTACTTTCAAGTATTTTGCAACATCTTTTGCTTTGTAATCTGACAGTGTTTACTTGGCACAAGATTGTGAAAAGTTCCATTCTTCTTCTTCAAGAGAATTTTTGCTTGAGATTTATCTTAGGAGAAAGGAAATTTAAAAGAGCGTGGTTGTCTTAGCAGCGTCATGGGACATCCAGAATGTACTTCTCAGGCACAATGCAGTATCCTAACCAAAAAAGAACTACAAATAGCATCGCAAAATGTTAGATAAGGACATTTAATGCCTGAAGCCTTAAAGAAAAATAAAGCAACAAAACCCTACTTGGCTAAATAGCCCTTTCCACCATGACATTTCACATTCTGGGAACATCACAAATGTCAAAAATGTAAAAAAGTATGTCGGTGCCATAGTGTAAATAATGTTCAGTAAATAGTTATTAGGTGGTACTTACTATGCAGTGAACAGCAATAGACATACTACAGATGATGTCTACTCTTACAGAGCTTATAGTCCATCAGGAAGTCAGTTGTTAGGCAAATATTCAAGTAACTACCTAATAACAATTCTGATGGGGGCTATGAGGCACAGGGACTGTTAGTAACAGTTGCTATTTATGGTTTATAGGTCTAAATGACTTAAATACAAGCCATTCAATGTAGTTCAATCTACAGGGGGCTAGAATGGGGTCTCTAACCAAACCCGGAGGAGGGTATCACCAGGGTAGACATTTCCTAAATAGTGATGTTTGGTATGATTGATCTCTGGAGGGTGAGTGGGAGACAGCTTCGTGAAGGGAGGTAGGAAGCATGTGGGATACAGAACAGCCTGGGTGAAGTGAGGGTAAGGGACGTGCTTGGTGAGAGAGAAGAGCTGTGAGCAGACCAGCAGGAATGGAGAGTAGAGTGAGGGAAAGGCAGCCGGAGATGAAGCTAGAGAATTAGGTATGGGTGAGATCATGCAGGTCCTTGAAGGCTACTAAGATTTTGATTTTGGATTGTCCCCTGAGACCAGTGGAAACCACTCCAAAGTTGTAAGCCTGGAAAGAAGATAGATGCAGCAACTATCTCAGGGTTCTTAAGGCTACTTAAGAAGTCTTCAATCACTTAGGTAAAACACCCAAGTAAGCCAAATGATCTTTGTGGCCATAGCTGGATTGAAGTTAGGGACATTCACACAGGCTTGGAAGACACCCATCAAGAAGGGATGCATAAATATCCCTCAGAATTCAGAGTGGGATGAGAAATTAATGTTAGAGGGAGTCCATTCATGACATGTGCTGAATCTGGGCAGGAGGAATGAAGGCTTGATACCTCTCCAACATCTGTGAGCACAAAGACACGTGGCTGTTCTGCCTGCTGCACAGGCTATTCAGTAAGTGGCTTCTGGATGCCTAAGGGTCTTCCATTTGGTTCAATGAAATATGCAAGCTCAGAGCCAGAGGAGACTGTTGCCACCAGTGGTCATCCTTTCCCACCCCCTTCCTCACTACACTCACCTCTCAACTTAAGAAACACCAATCACACATTTTAATGATAGCATTCTGAAATGACACCTTTTAGGGTGTGCACTTGTATCTCCAGAATAAGGGTACATGAGCAGCATAAGTCCTTGGCTCCTTGGCAATGATGGAGAATAAGAAAAGTAATCAGATTTTACATTCCAACAACCCCTTATAATATAGCATGTGTTTTACATACATAAGCTACCTTCATCCTCATAGTAGGTATGAAAGAGCCTGTCATATTCATAAGGATGTTGAAGCTTGAAAGGGTCAAACTCAGTTTTTAAGATCATACACTTAAGGCAGAGCTGGGATCAAATTTGGGGCCCTCTGAAATGCAATTCACTGCTTTCAGTTCTTGCATATATCACGGAGGTGCCAAGGGCCAGCCAATCAAAACTTCATGTTTTTGGCATTTCGGCTGTGATCTCCGTTCCAACCATCTGGAACTAGAAGCAGGCTGATGATATCATTAACTATTGACTCCTTGGGGATGATTGAGGAAACTCTGAAAACTATAAGACACTGAAGAAAGAAATTGAAAAGAACACAAATAAATGAACAGATACAGTGTGCTCATGAATTGAAAGGATTAATATCATTAAAATGACCATACTGCCCAAAGCAATCCACGGATTTAATGCAATTCCTAACAAAATACTAATGACATTCTTCTCAAAACTAGAAGAAATAATTCTAAAATTTATACAGGAACACAAAAGACTTTAAAGAGCCAAACTAATCTTAAGAAAGAAGAATAAAATTAGAGGTGTCATAGTCGTTGATTTCAAACTACACTACAAAGCTAAAATAATCAAAACAGTGTGACACTGGCACAAAATACAGACACAGAGATCAATGGAAAGAGCAGAATGCCCAGAGGGAAAGCCTCACTCTATGGTAAATGGGGGCACTGTTAGAAGAGGTCTTGCTGGACAACTTCAGAAAAACAACACAATATTTTTATTAACTAAATGCCTGATACACAGGTATGATACTTTTCTCCTTATGTTTTTATTTCCTGCTACATATTTTTTGATTGCCTTTTCATCTGACAATGATTTTGTTCTATATTTCTTTCTATGGAGAAAATAGAAGGATAATCAGTCTTTAACATGACTGAATGAAGTTTGCTTTTTATTATTAATAATTAAATGAGCTTCTTTCAACTTCACAACTTACTATGATAGTGTCCTATAAATGTTTAGGATTCTAAAATTTCAGAAAACCTCTTTTATTATTTTTTTCTTGTATTAGTTGTGACAGACATACTCACATTTATGTAGTATTACAAGTTTGTGCTCTATAAGCATAGGAATTCTGGTAAATTTAATTTCCTGCAATCCTTATTGAAAAAGGAAAAAGAATTTGGTAAATTTATAGTTGCATACACTGAATTATTATATATATTCTTCACCGAATAGAATTTCCATTTTGACTAGACATCAACAAAACTGAATATTCTGGTTACAGTTCCACATGTCTGATGCCTAGTAGAGTTTTCCACAGGCTAGCTGCTGGTTGCATATTTTTCAAAACTTGTCCCATCGTGGCTCACACCCCACTGGTGCTGGGTGCCCTAGGACGCATCATTCACAGTACAATCTCAGGTCCTGTATCGTGCTGACATGGTGCTGTGTGAACCAGCACAGTGGGCTGCAGGATATTTTTGGAAGCCATTCCTACTCTGGGACACCTTGCAATAACATTCCTCGCCATCACACTAAGGGGTAAGTCAATGTATTTCCAACTTTCCCTCAGTCTCATTCCAAACCTCCCAGGGCCCTTCCAACTCCACCTACACAAGAGGAATGTTTGGGAGGGAACATCAGAGTGGAGAGAGACCATGGTCTTACTGAATTGTAGTTTGTCTTACCTTGCATTTTTACATAAATGTGTAAGCATGGGAATACATGGCTGGGATCCCATTCAAGGGCCTTGGAAAAGGCCATGCACGGAGGAGCTCTGCAGGTCAGGCTTCAGGGGTAGTGCTCAGAGCACAAGGACCTTTCAAAGAAACGCTGTCTGGGATAGGGCAGTATTAGCCAATGCATAGGAATATAAAAATTCTTGAAACTTAATAAAATATATATACCACTGATTATCAAGAGGTTGACAGACGAAGGTCGATATGCATAAGTGGTAATTTTCCATGTCAGCTTCAATGAGTTTTAAAGGGTTTCCTTATCTAGTTATACCCCTTTCTCCATCTCTTACTTAAACTTCATACAAAGCTATAAAGTGTTATTATCTCCATTTTATTAATAACGAAACTGAGGAAACGTAGGGTCACTGTTTGTAAATATTATAGTTAACGGTCCACCCACCAGTCTTTCCAGGAGGGCAAAACTGCAAAGAGGTCTGTTTACTCCCCTCAAAGTCTTGCATCAGTAACAATCCATTCTGCCCACTTAGAAACAAAAAGGAAAAGAAAATCCCACCTCGCTTCCACCCTCTGCCACAGTGATTTCTTTAATTTTTGATACTGAATTATGCTGATACTCTTTCTCTCTTTTTAAAAAACGATATCTTTATACATTTTTTAACAGGGGGTGGGGACTCTACATTTGATCTCTAATCATTGCATTTCATGGTTCTGTCCTTGGTCTGCTAACTTTAAGCAGTCTCCTTGGGTGACCTCATTACTTTCCGAGACATTAGAAACCATCTATATATTGGTATCTCTCAGATTTATACCCGTACTCTAGACCTCTACTACGCTCTACAATTATCTGTTAATATGTTTAAGATGGCCTCGGCAAAAATAGAGCATTAATGGGATTTTCCAGACTTGTCTCCTGTCAGGTTCTTTATCCACTTTCCTCCTGTTATGCTGACCTCCTTTAGCTCCTTGTATGCACCTTCATTACAATTCAGATCTTCACATGGTATTCCTGCTTCCTTAGACACTTTTCCCCTCCTCCTCTTTCATTTACCCCTGAGTCTCAGGCTAAATGTGACTTCTACAGGCATACTATCTCTAACCTCTTCCTTCCAAGTCAGAGTGGGGAGCCACTCCTATGTTTTTTCTTAAAGTCTCATTCAGTCAGTATTATTTTCGGCTACAAAGGTCAGAGATTCAACTACACACACAAACGGTTATTCTCCCACATGAAACGAGTCAGCAAGAGTCCGGGGCTGATCTGATGATTCTACAAAGTTGCTAGAATTCTAACCTGGTACTCTCAAGGTTACTTCATAGTCCAGGATTGCTGCTGTAGCCCCAGCTCTTTTATTAGCCTTCTAAGGAGGGGCAAGAGCTAAAAGCACCTTTCTTCTGGTTTAGTCATCTTCTTTAGAGGAGCCCTCCTGGAAATCTCACTAAACACTTAGGTTTGTATCTCATTGGCCAGGACTTAATCACATCTAGCTACAGAGGAGACTGGATAGTTCGCTTTTTAATTGGATGCAATTAAAGGGTTCTGTCTCTAAAGCAAACCGGGAAAATATTATGCTGGGAGAGGCAACTGACAGTCTGCCACACATTTCTGTCTACTTATCACACTGTCTTTTTTAAACGATCTGTTTAATTGTCTGAATCCCCCATCAGGCTGGAAGCTCCAGACACGGGGATGTGTCTTACTCATTTTTCTATTCTCAACACCTGGCACAGTGACTGCTAATTAATAGATCGTTAATAACAATTTAGTAAATAGAGGAATTAGTTGTGGTGAGAAAACTATTACAGCTATTAAGTGAATTATATTTTACAAGGCTCTGGGAAGACAGAAATTCTCTACTTTGTAGAAAGGAGGAAGAGGAGGAAGGGCACAGATGGCCACACAATTACGTAATCATGTCAAATTAGATCTTGGTTTATAAAAGCAGGACATGC
This sequence comes from Desmodus rotundus, assembly GCF_022682495.2. Lineage (NCBI taxonomy): Eukaryota > Metazoa > Chordata > Mammalia > Chiroptera > Phyllostomidae > Desmodus > Desmodus rotundus. The sequence goes on along the minus strand of NC_071399.1, from coordinate 18,098,509 downwards.
TGGACGAAAAACTTGTTGGGTGAGCTCAATAAAAGGGAAATGAGTCTTCAAACACACGTTAACTCATGTCTATTTATGGTGAAGACAAAGAGTACATGGAAGATATATTATGTTCATTCTTGAACGTTTATCCCTGTTTTAAAATGTTAGCATTATCATAAGATAACATTATCTTCTCCCTTGTTATCCTGTATAGTTTTAACTACTTTGTTGTGCTAATGGTTTGGGAGTATGAATTCTGAGGATTTTTAAGGTATGATTTCTTTTTTCTTTCTCACTATTTCTCTGACAACATGTAGCTAATATTCTGGTCAAAGACACAGGACAATAAAACTTCAACCCTGTGGCTTCATAAAAGAGCAAGTTCAGTTGCTCTAACAAGCACTAGGAACTTCACGTCCCTCCTCCTACTCAGCCAGCTTCATGAAACTGAGGAAGCATGTCACGATTTTCAACCATACTCATAAAAACCAACACTTAATATCCTGTTAGATTACTGCACACTCCAGAAATACATATTTACCTGTTGACTTAATCCATTGGAAATCAGCTCCATTCACCAACAGAACTCCCCTGCAATTCAAAAGCCTCCAAAGGTTCTAATATAGTTCTCTCTTCAAAGAAAAAATTTCCTTAGATGTTGAAACTGTGTGCGCTTGTTAAGGTTTTAATGTGCTCATTTTCGAATGCCCTCTGCTCCGTGATGAACCGGAAGAAACAACTTTACTGACTATTCCTTGTGAGGTGTATTTTCCCAGATAGACATCAAATTCCTTCAAGTTTCAGGTGATGCTTCGTGATTTTATGTAACCTCATAATAATGTTGATTACATAGTCAATGTCTAATTACCACTTGTGTTTTGAACCAAGAGGAGCCAAATGAGAAACATGAACAAATGTAGATTGCAGTGAACATTTTAACATTTCTCTTCATATATTTGAATATGATATGCAATCATCCTTTAGTTCCTTTCAACCAATTGTTTAGTCAAGCATTTTTGAAGAGCCCTGATCTCCCACACCCCTGCCCACTGTCAGGGCTGTACTTGGACAGTCTGGATTCACACAGGAGTGAGGCATTGCCCTCTTGGGAGGCATGGTCCAGTGATGAGACTGTGTTGCACCTCCAATCATAATCTCTGTGTTTCTTTCTTTCTTTCTGCACACACACACACACACCCCCCTATCTCCACTTCCATTTGAACAGATGCATATTTTATGTTTCCTTCATCTGGGAGACCATTAACATTTTGCTGAATTCACTGAACTTCTTTATTCTGTAGATTATTTTTGTAGTAATCACTCAAGTCTACTGTAGGAACTATGAAAATATAAAAAAACAGATTAAAAATATGAAAAACAAAGATTAAAATAAAACAACCTATAAAGACAACGCCAAGATGGCGGAAATCTCTTTTTTGCTAAGAACTTTTAAAATATTTTTCTTCCTCCCTTCCTTCCTCTCTCCCTTAATTCCTTTCCTTCTACTCTTCCTCTCTCTTCTCTCCCCCTCCCCTTCCCTCTCTTTCTGTGCCCTTCCTTTCCCATACCTTTCTTTCTCCCTCCTTTTTTGGTGAAACACCAGTTTATATGATTAGCCCTTTTAAAATAAGGATGTTCTATTAAGTCATTCTTTTTTTAATTAAATTTATTGAGGTGACATTGGTTAATAACATTATATAAGTTGCAAGTGTACAATTCTATAATACATCATCTGTACATTGCATTGTGTGTTCACCACCCAAAGTCTAGTCTCCCTTCATTACTATATGTTTGACTCTCTTCACCTTTTTCAACCTGCACCCAACCCTCTTCCCCTCTGTTAACCACCATACTGTTGTCTGTGTCTATGAGGTCTTTTTGTTTTGTTTTGTTTGTTAGCTTGCTGCTTTCTATTTCACTTCCTACTTATTTCACTTAGCATGATACTCTCAAGATCCATCCATGTTATCATAAATGGCAACAATTCCCATTTTCTTATGGCTGAGTAGTATTCCTTTGAATATATGTACCACATCGTCTTTATTCTTTCATCCATCAAAAGCCACTTAGATTGTTTCCATGTCCTGGCTACCATACATAATGCTACAATGAACATAGTTCATAAGTCTTTATGAATAAATGTTTTTAAAAGTTTGGGATATATAACCAGAAGAGGGATTGCTGGGTCATATGGTCATTCTATACTTAATTTTGGAAGATTGTATTTTTCAAAGAAACAGAACAAAAGATCATCAAATTTGTACAGAACCACAAAAGACTCTGAATAGCCCAAGCAATCCTGAGAAAAAAGGACAAAGCTGGAGGAATCACAAATTATACTCAAATTATACTGAAAAGCAACAATAATCAGAACAGTATGGTATTGGCAAAAAAAAAAGGCACATAGACCAATGAAACAAAATTGAGAGACCAGGAATATATATATGACTAATTTTTGACAAAGGAACAAACATACAATGGAGAAAAGAAAGCTCTTTGGTAAACGGTGTTAAGAAAATTGGAAAGCCAATGCAAAAGAATAAAACTAGACTGCTGTTTGACATCATACACAAAAGTTAACTCAGAATGGAACAAAGACCTAAATACATGACCTGAAACAATAAGGTACATGGAAGAACACATAGGTGCTAAAGTTATGGGCCTTGGTCTCAGAGAGGATTTCATGAATTCGACTCCAAAGGCAAAGAAACTAAAAGAAAAAAATAAATGAATGGGACTACCTCAAACTAAAAAGATTCTGCACAGCATAAGAAACAATCAATAAAAATAAAAGGCAACCAACCAAATGGGAGAAGATATTTGCAAATTATACCTCCAGTAAGGGACTAATATCCAAAATATATGTATAAAGAACTCATACCATTCAACAACAACAAAAATAAACAATCCATTAAAAAATGGGCAGAGGATCTGAACAATTTTCCCAAGAAGACATATAAATGACCCACAGATACATGAAAAATGCTGAACTCCACTAGCTCCATGGGAAATGCAAATCAAAACCACAACGAGATACCACCCTATTCACCTGTTTGAATGATGATTACCAGTGAGACAAGAAATAACAAGTATTTGTGGAGAAAAGGAACCCTCATACTCTCCTGGAGTGAAAGTAAACTGGTATAGCCACTATAGAAAGCAGTAAGTCATCACTGTTTTGTAAGACCTTTTTATATATCAAGGATATAAACTTTTATATTATAGCAAATATTATCCCCTCTCCTATCAGACTTGTAATTTTATCATTTTGGTATAAATGTTTAAAATGTTTTATGAAATCAAATCAGTCATCCTCTTAAAAATCTTGTCTTTATGCTTAGAAAGGCTTTTTGTATTTAAGATCAGAAAAATATTTGCATAGTTTTGGGTAGGTTCTTTCATCCTTTAAATTGTTAGGTTAAATCAATCTCCCTAGCCACTATGTGCAGGCAACAACCAAGTCGGCTTTTTCTAGAAATTAGTTTGTATTTTCTAGAATTTTACGTAAGTGAATGATAGAGCATGTCCCGCTTTGTTTCTGTGTGGCGTCCTCCCCCCGGCACGGTCACTTCGTGTCACCCGTGTTGGAGCACGCATTGGTGGTTCACCCCTTACTGGCACTGAGGGGTGTTCTACGGTATGTACGTGACACAGTTTGCGTGTGCCTTCACCTGTTGGTGGACATTTGGGTTGTTTACAACTGTAGGCTATTACGAATAACGCTTTTATAATACATCTGGGCACAAGTCTTTGTATGGACATGTGCTTCCATTTCCCTTGAGTGAATACTTAGGAGTGGGATGGCTGGGAGGTGTATGTTTACCTTAAGAAAGGTGCTGAAATGTTTTCCGAAATGTTTGCATCATCTTATGTTCCTGCCAGCAGTGTACGAGAATTCCAGTTCCTTTATATCCTGACACTTGATACATCAGGTTTTTAAATTTTAGACTTCCTAATGGGCATTTAGGAAAATCGCATTATTTATTTATTTGTTCATTTGTTTGTTGGTTTATCTATCTATTTTTAGAGAGGGGGAAGGGAGGGAGAAAGAGAGGGAGAGAAACATTGATGTGAGAGAGAAACATTGATCTGTTGCCTCTCTATGCACCCTGACCGAGGACCAAACCTGCAACCTGAGCATGTGCCTTGACTGGAAGTCAAACAGGGGGCCTTTGGCTTTCTGGGATGACACCCACTCAACTGAGCCACACAGACCAGAGCCACTTTGTTTACTAAATTAATTTAAAACTTCAATTAATTTCCCTAATCGCAAGTGCTGTTTGACATATTTTTATGAGTTTTTTGTTTATTCATATATCTGTGATGAAATGTATTTGTTCAAATATTTTGCCTAGTTTTTTATTGAGCTGTTTGTTTTCTTATTACTTATAGTTTTCTTTCTTATTACTATAGTTATTACTTTATCATTATAAATTACTACAATTATAAAATAATATTATAACTGTAACATTAGTATAGCTTTATAATTATAAGTTTGTTATAGTTTTATTACAATTATTTTAAACTTAAAACCATTTAATTTAATGTTTATTTTCTCCATTGTTATTTTAATTATAAGTAAAAAATTATAAGTATAATCTTATCTTTAGAATTATTACTAATAATTGATAATTTGTACTTTTGAATCAGTTTCATTGATTTATTTTGTGCTATATTATTTGTTTTTAAAATTGTATTGATTATTTTCAGAGAGAGGAGAAGGAGGGGGAAAAAGACAGGTAAAGAAACACCAATGTGCAAGTGAAACATTCATTAGTTGCCTCTCGCACTCCCCCAACCAAGGACCTGGACCACAGCCCAGGCCTGTGCCCTGACTGTGAATCGAACCAGCTACCTATTGATTTGTGAGATCAGTCCCATTCCTCTGAGACACACCAGCCAGGGCTGTGTGTTATTTTTTGTAGCTTTATATTATTTTCAGAGAGGTAGTATTTTTATTATTTTTAATTATCTTTATTTTTGATGAGGGAGGAGGCCTAAGTCATTTTTGTTTGCTTATTTTAGAAATTTGTAAAATTTTAAGAAACTCATTTTTTAAAAAATAAATCAGAAGTTATACTTTTTTTATAATTTGGGGAAAATGAGATTTTTATATAAATAAGTTTAGTAATAATTGACTTAAATACTTACAATATTAAGTATTTCTGTCCATTAAAAAGCTCCTTTCTTTATTCATTCAATATTTGTATTTGTTTAATTTCCTGTTAAGCTAGAAAATGTTGGTTCGTTAAGGCTTTAGGACTTCCCATTAACTTGATCGACATCAGCCAATAAAAATCACACAATTACGGAGATTGAAGCTGGAAGACACTGTAGATAATCCTGCTCAATATCTGCACCACTTTATGAAAAAATAAAGTCAAAGAGTTGAATCATTTCCTTAATCTCCACAGAACGGTAGCAGCAGTCTCAGGAGTGGTCCCTCACTAGTACTTTAGTACGCTTTCTATTATATTTCTGTTTACTTGTCCTTACTTCTTAGTATTCCTCCAAATGGGCCTCTCCTTCGGTAAGGCTGGTGACCTTGACATTCATCGTCTACCCTAAATTCACTGCAGTAAAAACAGCACTTTCTCACAAGTCATGGTGCACATAAGGGAAACTTACTTGCCCGGTGTCAGGGGAGCAAGATTTGGTAGCACGTGGGCATGTAAAGAGGGTGTTGCCTGACTGATGAGTTAAGGGCTTCCTGGCTGGGTAGGTAGGGAGTGAGGACCCCTCAGATGGAGAGATGGAAGGTTTAAGGTACACATGTTAGCTGGTGTTGCTGTAGGGTAGAATCTGAAGATATAAACTGGGTTTCTTCATTTTCTTGTGAAAGATGTTTAGAGAAATTGAAGCAATCACAGAGGGGAGAGTGCAGGATTTTCTAAATTACTAGATCTTAACTTTTTATGGGTCAAAAGAATCTGATAAAAAAAATCCAATCTTTCCATAAAAAGGCACAACATTTCCTACAGTATTAGAGTTCATGGATCCTTTGAAACTCACCTATGGGTTTCACAATCCCTCCCAGGGTTTCATGAACTCCTACTGCAGAATTCCTGGAGAAGTCAGTCATCTGTCAACTCCTACAGCATTACCAAGTAAAAAAAGAGACGAGAAATGAATCATGTGTGTATTTGTGTGATATGGGGATGGGAGTCTAACCGGAGGTATGCTAATTAATATGAAATGTTTTCTCTAAAAACTGAGCTGCATTTCCTAGTATATGTATTAAAAGAAAACTTTCTTTTAGATTCCTGGAAACAGAACTCATGGACGTCAATATACTAATAGTGGACACGCAACCAAGAAAGGCGGAGGTGGAAATTGAGAGAGTAAAAGGTTAAACGTTCTCTTTGAACACAAACAGCACTGATTCAATAAATATTTACTGAGCATCTGCTATGGGAAAGGCACAGTCCTGAGTGGTGGGGTCGAAAAGCTTATCCAGACAGATGTGGTCACTGCTCTCGAAAAATCAATACAAAAAATCTAAGGGGCTGTACTAGTTATATATTATAAAACATTGTTATGTGCAGGATACTAATGCATAGCCCAATGCATAATCTAAATGGTTATTAGTGTTTATTATTCTATAGATGAGAAAACAGTGGCCTAGAAAGGGTAAATAGTCTTACACCCAGGATTAGAACCCGTCTCCATACCAGACTTTTAATGAGCACCTAGTATGCGCCAGCCCAGTGCTAAACATTGTTTGAATAAACTCTCAGTCTGTTAGAGGAAGTCCACGTCTTCATTAACTAAATGTAAACAAGTGTTCATCCACCATTATGTCTTTCTAATCAGAGCCCAGGTTCTGTTAGTTATAAAGTAACAAAGATAAGTCATCGCTTACTCGGGTAAGAAGGAAAGAATTCTATACAAATTGTCCCAACAGGAATTATGAACTTATAGGTAAGGGATTTGTACACAATTCATAATTGCAGAAAACAGAAATCTTCTACACTTTGAAGCTTTGGAAGGACAGAAGGAGAATGCTTGGATCCAATGATTCAAAATTCAAGTAAAAACCATATTCTGTTGTGTTCTTACAATTTTTTATTCTCTGTGGCAGTGTTTTCTTTCTGTGTCCTCTGCAACCACACACCAGGACTGGGAAAAGGACAGGATGGTGTGCAGGTACACTTTGAAATCCTCTAAAAGCTGCTTTCCCCCGAGGAAGGGAAGAGACCCAGGAGAGCCACTGCCCACGCCTTCCACTCTTCTTTGCTGAAATGCTTCCTCCTATTCCCTCCAAACCCTAGAGGAAGAAGATTTGTTCATTCAAGTACACTCCTACATAAAGGAGAGTATCTCCTTACAGCATCAATTTTGAAATCAAATGTGCATCTTGACAGCCTCGGTCCTGTCACTGCAAGTAGTGGGATACTGGGAAGGCAGAGAATCAGGAAGGAGATTGCTAATGAGGAAAGCTAGCACGGGCCCAGCAGGCCTGCTGGAGCTTGTGCCCACAGCTTCCCATGGAGTAGTTCAGGGGTCAGGAAAGACCCCTAATTAAGGCTTCATGTGAGACTGACAGCTGGATACCTCCAGGGCTTACCTGTCTATCCCTCCGCTACCTCCGAATGCTGCCTGCTTCTCATATGAAGAGTATTTTACTCCTATAACTACCTCATATGTATCATTTGGAGAATCTAGGACGTCTTATTCTTCTTATATGTTTAAGTACCTTGTCCTACTCCTCTTCTAGCCCTGGTTATCTAGAAATACTCTGTAAAGTTTCCAAAATATTTGCAAGGATACATAAAAAGTGATTTAAAAAACCTCTTTCATGTTTACCATTAGTGGAATACCTCGAACACTCCTTACACTATACCAGTTCTCCTATTGCTCTTCTCTTTCCAGTCTGTAGGGCAGTTCCCTATTATTAATTGGGAAGTTCAATACGTATCAGAGTCTGGAGAATGGGTTTTTTTAAAGAAACTTTAGTCCTAAGTTCAATGATATTCATTAAAGATAGACTATTAAGGGGCAGATAAGAAATTAGAATTTTTATGTGGTCTGCCAAGATATGTCCTTTCCCTAGAGATGCAGATCCATTAAAAGGTGAAACATAGCAGTAAATCAATGGGATTCTGAATCACAATATATCTTTAAAATATCTAGAGACATGCACTAAGGTATCTTGATGATACCTTTAAACATAAAAGGTGAACTCAGGGAGCCCATGGCTAACTTTCCACTACTGACATATGGAAGGTGGTCCCATTTAAAGGGTAATTCGGAGCTGAGGAAGCCAATATCCTGGATGCTTATTTCTGCTCCTTAGCTCATTTATCTTACACTGAGTTATGGAACACCTACTAAATGTACTCTACCAGGATACAAAGATGCCTAAGATTTGGACCTTGCTCTAATAGTCTGGTGGCCTCCTGGGAGCCGTTGTTTTTTCCTTCCCAAGCTCTCCAAATTAATCCTCTTTGGAAAATGGAAGCAATGCAACATATGGACTGGATTTATTTAAAATGTGACTTTTAAAATAGTTGTTTTACCTTGGAATGCATATGAGTATATAGTGGTTGTGTCTAGATCTAGATTAACACAGAAACCTAATTCACCTATAGTATGGCCAAAATCTATACATATACCATGTTAAAGCAGAACATGATATTGATATTTTAGTTACAATTTCATAACATACTATAAAATTTACATAACCAGCTATAAAGTACTTTTCTTTTTGTTTTCTGAGTATAAATGTAATTCATTGTGACTTTGGAATAAATAGGTATATTTTAAAAACCAGGAAAAAATCATTCATCATGAACAATGCAGAAAAATCTGTATTTTGACAGAATAAAATAAATCTAAGGTATTTGAGGGAAATTTCACTCTAGAGGAATGAAAATATAGAGGCAGATATTTGAGTAGACCTTAAAGTAAGTTCAAAACAGTAATGACATCGATTTCTTTGTGCCACTTAAAAATATTTCCAGGAACATCCAGACAGTTGACTTTGCTTGTGGCAAATTTTCTTTCATGGCCAAGAGTGGAGAAACAAGATGGAATAGACCAGAAAGTGATGTGAAAAGAGGTTTTCCTGAAGTAACCAGGAAATAGATGGAAGAGACATGAAAGGAAAGGGGCTTAAAGAGAGTGTCTAGGTAAACATGAGACAGAAATTGAGTCTTGAAACTAGGCTTAGCTGTGCAGGGATAATTAGAGGAAAGGAAAAGGAGGAGAGTAGGTGTGGCCACTCAACCTCCTGAAGTAATGGCAAAAGATGGGACCCCAGGATTCGAATTCAGTTACCAGGTAGCATCAAAGTCCGATGACAGAAAGAGCAGCCCATGCGAATGCAGCCTATAGCTTAGATGTGTTCCTAAACAGCCAAATGTATTTCTGAGAGAATACCCATGAAGTCTTTTTCTTTTTAAAGATTTTATTTATTTATTTTCAGTCAGAGGGGAAGGGAGGGAGAAAGAGAGGGAGAGAAACATCAATGTGTGGTTGCCTCTTGCACAGCCCAAACCGGGGACCTGGCCTGCAACCCAGCCATGTGCCCAGACTAGGAATCGAACCAGTGACCATTTGGTTTACAGGCTGGCACTCAATCCACTGAGCCACACCTGCCAGGGCCCCAGGTCTTTTTTTGAAAAGACCTTCCTATATTCCTGCTTGTTGTGTTTCAAGTTTCTGTCTTCTTTGAGAAAATGACATTTTAAAAATGACTTGTAGTCACAACCATTTCAGACTCATTAATTTCACCCATCACCCTCATCACCCTCACAGCATGAAATCTTGCCAATGCTGTTTTGTCTAAGCTTCCTCAATTTATTTAATGCAGCACATTAAAACCATTTCTGATCCATTAAAAACATCTTGCCTTCAGAGCTTTTTTTTCAAAATACATAGAAAAGAAACGAATAACAAGTACGTCAAACAAAAGATGACTTCAGGTACACGACTATACCAGCATTTCATTACTATGAGGAGAGCTCAGGAATCTGGGCTGCCTGAATCAATTTGTTAAATGAGGTGCATGTGAGTTGACACTGAACTCTTTTCAAATGTCTTGAAAATTTTTGGCACCTGGGGATCATATTCAAGACCCTGCAGAGTTCCTACCCTTAATGAACTTATCATCAAAATAGGGGTCCCCCAAAAGAGAAATAAGCACATGTAAAATAACACTAACTTACAGATAGATCATTCATTTATTTGAAAGGGAAGAAGTTCTGTCACGCTTATGTTAACTAACTAGAGAACAGATTGAGCTAAATGTGAATTTTTTTCCCAGAGACATCCCCTAATGTTTGCTTAAAAGAAGAGATGCCTTTTGAAGAATTGTCCTATTTCCATGCAAGGGCTCTCGTGAGCTGACTTATCTAGCTATAGTTATTAATCTGCATACATTTGCGTGTTTGTGACTACTCAAAACAGTTCTGAACGCACACACAACAAATGTTAACAGGGCTTTCTTCAGCACAGTAGAATTAAAGGGAAGGAATAGAGGGTAAGATGAGGAGAGAGTTCTAGTTTTTCATGTCAAATATATATTTCCATACTGTTTGAGTTTGCCACGTGAATGTCACTTTTAATTTAATCATAATGTAAATGTAGATACACTCATATATGGTGACGTTGTGAAAGGTGGAAACCTTTAGGCTCCTGCATTTGCTTGCGGAAGCTCGGGGAGGAGGCTCCCCCTGTAGGACCCTCACTCCACCTTGCTGGGGAGGAGCAGTTGAGGCCATCACATCCCAAAGACTTGAAGCAGTAGCCACGGCAGTCTGGATTTTTCCAGTGCTTTTGGAAATTTGAAACCACTGAAGCAGGACGACCATGGGGCCACCACTCACAGACGAAGCCCTCAATATCAAGTTCAAAAGGTGGAGTCCTCTGTGGATCCGTTTGTATGGCTAGCTTTCAGACTATGAGAATCAAGCCTTTCTTCAACAGGTGCTTCCAGCCAACAGGAAAGATACAATCTAACTATTCCCTCAAAGCATATAGTGCTTGTACCACCCCAGAGCAAGGAAGGCACTTGCACCCACAACTAAGTGGCTATTTTCTGCCTTTTCCATCCATCTCCTTTTTCAGTGCAGTTGGGATGCAGATGGCTATTGACCTTCATCAGCATGGACATCAGCACAGTTAATGTCTATGTCACAACAGAGGAAATAACGCAGAGGCCAATCTTATGCCTGGCCCATTAAATAACTGGTTACTGGAATCCTGAAATTTTTGTGAGCTACTTTCTGGTATATGAAACCAAGGCAGAAAGGTGTTAGTCGGCAGACCTCTGGCAGAAACAGGGTCTCAGAGAGTTCCTTATTCTAGATTGACAGGTCTTACCCTTTCAGGAGCAGCAGAATTAATTGTCTAATAAATTTAAGTGTCTACTAAGTTAATGTCTAACAACAAACTAAGGGGCTTTTAGATCTTGAATTGTCAAACAAAATCTGTGGAGTTTTCTACAGAGCTGAGATGTGGCACTTTCCTAATGTGATTTCAAAGTGCATGGAGATGGGTTGCCGTGATATGAGGGAGGAAGACAAAAAATCTGCAATTCCACATTCAGATGGGGGCAGTTAAAGTGGAAATAATTCCATCTGCCTAAGTTCCACCTCCGTATAGTTTGAGGAGGTGCCCTGGCACATGTATTTCAAGTTCCCGTAGGAATTGTGATGTGTTTTCAGGGTTTAGATGCTAAGCTCTGAAGCATTGAAGGGATTCCTAGACGTTAGAGCGGACTTTCTATAAAGGTCTCCACCACCAGGCAGGATCCACATTGAAAAGATGGAATTATTTGAGCCAGAATTTCATGTACTGCAGATTTCCTCTAAGGGCTTCCTTTTGACCAGGGATAAATTTTTTAAAATCACATTTTATAGAATCTGACAACACCAGAAAAGTGAACTCGGAACAGTGTGATGTTTGAGACAGCATAAAATGACTGTTACACTTTTCAACAACCTCTTACGTATACAACAATTAGAGCCTAAACAAATTTTCAAAAAAGCAGAAACTGCGTATCTTTGGCAAGCCAATCTTTCATGGGACGGTTCAAGACATCTCATAAGAGCCTCTGATTCATTATGATTAAGCATCAAGTAACAACAACAGATTCACCACTGCCATCCCCCCTCTTGCTCTGGCTGACAAAATCTGGCAGGGTTATTGCTCCACAGATCCGCCTGTCACGTCATTAACGCTGTGCGTGTGCCGTGCTCTAGGCCTGTTCACTGAACGTTTCTGAAGGTCCTAGCTGGGAAGACCATTAGCAAATGCATAAACAAAACTAGAATACTCTTCAAATATCTGTTATGAAAGGCAAACATTTGCTAGTCGATGTAAGACTTTATAGTAGGTTTCTAAATTTGAAGACGTAAAAGAGTTGACTAATCCTGACCTTCATATATAATTAGAAAATTAAATATAATAATATTCTCTAGCAATCATTAATGACCACAAAGGTTTAACAAGTTGGAATAAATATGTAAAAGACAAGCTGACAATAAATTAAACCAAATACTAATTGCACAGTTTTCTTTGAGACATTTTCTGAGGTTTTTATGTGGAAGACATATTTACAGATCACCAAAACAATATGTCAAAATAATTTTAGAATCCTGTGTGACTGAGTCTTCAGCATCAGGAAGTTGAAATAGTTGACCGAACTTTTTCTCTTCAGAATAGATTGTTTTGGCGTTGTATATAAAACCAACACGTCTATTCACAAGGTCGAAATGGTGGTGGTGGGATGTTCCAGAAACACTTCCAGAAGACAACTTGTCTTTCCTATTCTTACGGATCTCATCGCCATCAGTTACCAACCATTCATCATCCAAGCCTGCTCTGTGGGACTGAAATGCCTCCTGTTGGAACTTAAGCCCATCGACTTTGGAAGCGCATAATGTTAACACCTCAGGTATTGTTAGGGGATGACGTGATGCGCATCAGATTTCCTAGAAAACACATACTTGTTTGTTTTTTCAAAAGATAAACCTATTTTTATGTAACCATATTTAAGTGAAATATTTCTAACATGTACCAAGATCTACCTGTATTCTTAAATATGGTATAGGAAACAAAAGCTAAACTTCTAAGGTCATCATTAGGGACATCAGTAATTTAGAACCTCAGCAAGAAGCTGGGAGGTGGGAGTGACATTTTCCGGGGAGGCAATGGACGTGGGCATCAAGAGTCTAGACTGCTTCCAGTTCTGCTGCTGATCAGCTGTACGAACTTGATCAGTTACTTTCACTGTCTGCATATTCGTTTCCTTGTGAAAAGGACTAACAACAGTACCAAACTTAATGGGTTGTTGTAAGAAATGAAGCACTTGCAAAAGACTTAGACCATTGCCAAGCACAGCATAAATCATCAGCAAACCTTAGCTCTTGTGGAATTGGAGAGCATTATGCTAAGTAAAATAAGCCAGGTGGAGAAAGATAAATACCATATGATCTCACCTATAAGTGGAACCTAATGAGCAAAACAAACAAAATGAGCAAAATAGAATCAGAGACACTGAAATAAAGAACAAACTGATGGTAACCAGAGGGGAGGGAAGAGGGGAATAATGGGGGAAAGAAGGGGAAGAGTCTAGTTAAGGAACATGTATAAAGGACCCATGGTAATGGACAACAGGGCAGGGATTGACTGAGGGAGTGGGGAGTGGTGGGAGGGGAACAAATGGGGAAAAATTGGGACAATTGTAATTGAACAACAATAAAATTTTTTTAGCTCTTGTGATGATTAGTCTTGCCTTCATTTTAAATGTCTGATATTCAATCTGTTGTATTCTGGGAAACTAGACATGTTTATTAACATTTCCTATAATAGAGCATGAGCTTTCTTAGTTATCTTGATTGCTTTGAAGCAGTTTTTTACTTAGTGGGTTTTTTTTTTATTGTGGTAAGAACACTTAACATGAGATCTTCCCTATGGATTTTTCACATGTACAATACCGTATTATTAGCTGGGAGCACAATGTGGCCCAGCAAATCTCCAGATGCTATTTACCTTGCATGACTAAAACTTTCTGTTCACGGCCCTGGCCAGGTAGCTCAGCCGGTTAGAGTGTGCCATCCGACATGCGAAGGTTGTGTGTTTACCCTCCAGTCAGGGCACATACAAGAATCAACCAATGGATGCACAACTAACAAACGGACATCGTTTTCTCCCTCTCTCCCTTTCCTCTCTCTAAAATCACTCAATAAAAAAGCTTTCTATTCTTTGAATAACAACTCCCCATTTTATCCTCTCCCCAGTCCCTTGCAAGCAGCATTCTACTCTCTGCTTCTATGAGTGTGACTATGTTAGATTCCTTATATAAGTGGAATTATACAGTATTTGTCTTTCTATAAATTGGCTTGTTTCGCTTAGCGTGTATTTAAGGTTTACCCATTTTGTCCCATATGGCAGGATTTCCTGCTTTTTAAAGGTGGAGTAATATTCTATTATATGTATATGCTGTATTTCCATCTGTTAATGGACATTTAGGTTGCTTCCATATCTTGGCTATTGTGAATAAGGGAACAATGGACATGGGAGTGCAGTATCTCTTCAAGATCCTGACTGCAGTTCTTCTGAGTAAATACTTGGAAGTGTAATCGCTAGGTCATACGATAGCTCCAGCTTTAATTTGTGTGTGTGTGTGCGTGTGTGTAAACATACTGTTTTCCATAGTGGCTATACTAATTTACCTTCTTACACATCATTTTACATTCCCACCAGAGTATACAAGGGTTCCAATTTCTCTTCATCCTCACCAGTAACGTTTGTTTTTTTGTTTTTTTTTTATTTTATTTTTTAATAATGGCCATCCTGTCAGGTATAATGTGATAAATGGTTGTGGTTTTGATTTGCATTTCCCTGATAATCACTGATGTGATGCATCCTTTCATGTACCCATTGGCTATTTGTATGTCGTCCTTGGCAAAATTTCTATTAAAGCCCTTTGCCCAGTTTTAAATCTGGTTATTTGTTGTTGTTTTCCTTTGTTTATTTTGCTACTGAGTTATAGGAGTTTCTTTCTCATTTTGGATATTGACTCCTTATCAGATATATGGTCTGCAACTCTTTTCTTCCATTCTGTTAATTTAGAGATTTTTGACTCTGCTCCAGTGTGCAAATTTCTGGATATCTAACCCGCAAAAAAATCCTCACACGTGAACAGGAACTCGAGTAGCTTAGAGATGGATTTGAATGAAACAATCTGTTTTTTTTAATTGTTGATTTTTGGAGATAAGAAAAGAAAGAGAGAGAAAGAGAGCGAGAATGAGAGAGAAACATCAATTTGTTGTTCCACTGCTTTATGCATTCATTGACTGGTTCTTTTATGTGCTCTGACCAGGGATTGAACCTGCAATCTTGGTATACTGGGAAAATGCACTACCCAACTGAGCTACCTGACCAGGTCTGAAACAATCTTTGATATCATTAATAAATAAAACAAATGTCACTAAAAACTGCATGGCAGGTGTACACATAGCATACATTACTTTCAAGCATTTTTAGAGTAAATATTTTAAAATTGATATACTAGGGTTTTACACATTCATACAAATAGGCTCTTACTTTTACACAGTATAAATGATTAGTTGGAATTACATGGGTTACTATTAAGAAAATGGCACTTTTCCAAAAATGTGTTATAGTTTATTCACTAATTCAGACATACTTCTATATTTATATATTGAAAGCCAAAAGTTTCCTTTAAAAATATCTCTACTTTCATTCATTTATTTTCTAACATTGCAATCATTTAAATTTGGGTTTAAAACCTGAGACTATAGCACCTCTATCACCACCCGAGAAAGTACACATACAAGAAGCAAATGAGACCAGCCAACTCCCCCTGCCCGTGCCTAAGCAACTAAGCAGGAATTAAGGCAGCTCTAATTCCATTGCTTCACTTTTGGTTTTATCCTCGGGCCTCGCAACCCATAGGCATGTAGGACCTCCCACCTGCCTCAGAATTTTAAGAGGCCGAAGGTCCTGATGGCCAAAGACCTCATTCCTATGGCCTTACACTCTTGCGTAGAATCTTGCATAGAATGACCTCGCGTGGCTTCACCCCTGAGCCGACGGGTGTCTCACTTTTCCTGAGTGAATAACTCATCTCTCCTCTCTGCCAAAAGATGCTAGCTTTCCATCTGTCTGCTAAATAAACAGGTTTAGGAAGTTCTTTAATTTTTACAAAAGAAACATGTTCTAGAAATACAAAGTGGAGTAGAACCCTTTTCATCATGACTCATTATTAGGGATTTGTCTAGAATTCAGGTTTCTTCATGCCTCCTGGAACAAAACAAACATATACAGAGGAAGCAGGGCTTAAGACAGGAAGTCTACACACCTATACCCATCAGACTTGGGAGATACATGCAAAAATGTAGACATGCAGAGATTAATGATTTGAGCTGGATCTATCATGTTTTGGTATTGTCCAGGGGTTGGTGAACTTTTTCTGTAAAGGGCCAAACAGTCAATGTTTTAGGCTTTGCTGGCCATCTGGTTTCTGTTGCAACTACTCACCCAGGATATTGTAGAGCAAAAGTAGTCACAGCAGACCACTAAATGATAGAGCATGGCTCTGTGCCAATAAGACCTTATTTACAAAACAAGCCACAGTCAAATTTGGCCTGTTGGCTGTAGTGTGCTGACCCCGACTCTAGCTGATGAAGTGCAGGGTGTATAGTCTGAGAGACTGAGTTAGAATCCCAGCTCTGACGTTGATTCTCTGAACGACCTTATAAAGTTCTTGACCTTCTCTGAGTCTCTCATTCTTTGTGATAAGGAGACAACAATACCCAACTCTGGGGCTTGTGACGAGGATTATATGAGACAATGGATGCAAACTGCTGAGCTTGTTGACTGGCAAAGCTAGCCAACTTGATATGATTTAGATACATTCCTTTAAATAATTCCTGCTTCCTCAGAAGATTCTTTACCAGAAGAAAGTAAGTCTTAGCACCAATTTCACAGCACTCTAGGGACACCAGAATCAAGCCGGGTTACCAAAGGGAGACAGAAATGGCACTTCTATAAGGCAGTCATAAAGAGATGGGGCAGAGACAAGGAGACTTTATTCTCCAGGATTTGGCAGATACTGTACTGCTCTAACACTTTTCAATTTCAGAGTGGTCGAGTTGGGCCGGAGGCACCCCTGTCAGCAAGCCTGCCTGAGCAGACCACAGACCAAGGAAGGACAAAAGGTATATTTGTGTCTGTGTTTGTGGGTAACCTCATGCATGTGTGCAGACTTGTGCATTGTTTCAAATGCTGGACACACCATGAAATAGCATGCCTATTTTTTTAAATGCCAATTAATCTGGTAGCACTGTGCAGAAGTGCTGCATTTCCTCACTTCCGGTTGCTCATAGGCCGAATTCTACAGCAGAAGCCCTAGAACCACCCCCTTCTTGCCCGCCCCCTCAGTCACAGAGGGAGAGGAGAAATCTTGACTTTCTTTGAAATCATTCCTGCTTGACTCCTAAAAGCTATGACCTCAGACTTCACCCAGCACAGTCCTTATTAAGATTATAACTAGAAATGATAAATAAAACCTTCCATATCTACAGTATGTTTTATTTCCAAGCTGAAAAGTGGTATCTCGCTGCAATGACCAGAGGAGGAAGGCAGGAACACAGCTGCAGTCAGATTGCCCGGATTGCAATCTCCCTCCACTACGTGTTGGCTGTGACCAGAGAAAAATTATTAAACCTCTTAGTACAGTGTCTAACACAGAAAGTCCTCATTAAATGCCAGTTACTGCGATTGTTTCCATCCCATTTAACATACATAAACAACCAAACACTAAGAGTTATGTGACGGCTGGATGTTTGCCTAGCAAGAGCTAGCACCTACTCTTCCATACCCCACACGGACTTCTTTTATGTGTGGTCTATTCCATTTCATCACCTTTTTAAGTCTACACTACCATATTTAAAGTACTTCATTGGTGAAGATGTTTATTCTCATTAGTTTTTTACACCAACATGGTGAGAGAGGTAAGTGAAGTCAGAGAGGTAAAGGGAGTGCTTGGGGCTTAGGGACGTAGGAGAGAAGGTGACAAATTAGGTTTTGTGGTTACTATTCGAAGACTGGTTGAATTGTCTGAGTCCTTTTTATTAGGAGTATGTATCCAGGATGCACATTCAGCTTCCTGTTTGCTTTCAAACTCAACAAATCCAGGTAGACTGCTTAGGGCAGGAGAACCAGAGCACATGGAAATAATCACAAGGTAAAAAAAGGCTCCTATTCTTCTGTTTGAAACACCATGCCTCTACAAAATGAAAGCTATCTGGCTGCCACATCTCTGTGCCAGCCAGTCAAACTGGAGGTGGGTCTGACTTTTTCATCTACTTTGTCAGGGATCTAATCCTGCCTCACTTCTCTATCCTTGGGTGGATCTGAGCGCTGATCTGAAGCTCCTTGGACAAGCCTGAGCTCCCAAGGGCTCACTGGAGACTTGAAGTCAGATGAAGGAACGGGTGTGAGACACAAAGCGCCTGAGACGCTAATAGCTTGAACCTGAACACCCTCCAGAGCGGAGAATGGGCACCAAGGCATGTTTGCACTTATCAAAGTATAATTTCACCAGGTGATAAAGATTTCCCTGAAGAATGACAGCACCTATATAAAGTGCCTCTGCGTTTAAGGATGAAAACACATCTCACAAAATATCTGTCTCTTTGCTATTTTCCTGAAGTTTAGGGCTTGCTGAGAATAGATTTTTTCCAAGGTCTCATTAAATCAGTACCAGATTTCAGAAGAGAGTCCAAGTTGTCTGAGAAAAGAATCCAGTGAAATCCACCTGACCACTTGGGTTTTCCACCATCCTCCTGGTGCCCATGTAGAGCTTCCCTGGCTGGCTTTCATGATGAGTGTGAATGTTTATCATTTATCAAACACATTTTATAATTTAGAGTAGAATATGATTTCATGGCATACCAGGTTAAGATAGTAGAGCTACCCATCTCAACATGCATAAAGAATTTAGACAAAGTTACATAAAGGAGAAGGTCACCAGGTTACCATACTTCCATGCATTTTCAACAAAAATGAAAGAGACAGGATGATTAATGTCCAAGGACATCAATGCAGAAGAAGGTAATGACTACATGGAAGTGGGTCAAAGGGAAAGATATTATCAACTCTTTCACGTGGTGCTCCTCCCCCGCCTTCCTCCACGCCCTTCTCCCCCTCTTCACTCCCCTCCCCTCCCTTCTTCTCTAGAAGATAGATTTCACCTTACGGTGACTCGTGGTGAACGGATAGAACAAGTAAGAGTAATTCTAAGGGTGTGTTCCACTTGTCCTAAAATTTCAAGTGAGACATTTGATGCCTTAAGGCAAACAATGAGTAATCCTTAAATTTCAGGTATTGTGTATTGGAAGCCTATTAGGAGCAAATTAGGGTATGTGCTAAAGGGTAACAAGAAAGCATAGTCCTGAGAATCAGGAGACAAGAGCTCCACATTTAGTCATACTGATAACCCAATCTGTGACCCCGGGTAAGGCATTTCAATCTCCTCTTCTAGTCCGTCTCCCTTCTGAGATGATGAATGGCCTAGGTGACACCTATAGATCTTCACAGCTCCGACACTGTCACAGAAAACAGACTTCAAAGATTGCTCAGATATGCAGGCTTGGCCCTTCATACTACTTTGTAACAGCCGATGTGTCTTTTTGATGGCCCAGGCTTCCCTTTCTTTACTGTTTCAATGATGGTCTTATTTATTTATTTTGTTATAACCCCCTCTGTTTCGACAGCTACCCTGATTAAGATCCTTCTCTTAATCAGAATTGGATTCTCGGGGAGGGACAGAACAAATCAATTACATGTTAGTATATAGCAAGTCCATGTGGTCCTTATTTAAAGGCAGGTGAACTGTAAGTCCACCTAAGCCCTGTGGCCTTTACCTCAAAAATGTATCACAAATCAAACCATCTCTGTCCTCAATGTAACCACCTTAGTTTCATTGCCATCATGCCCTGCTCAGCCACGGACTCACAGTCATCGTCCCTGCTGCCGCACTGGGTCACCTAGCATCATTAGTGTTCTTTACAATGTCCATCCGGGTCATGGAGGCCCCTTGCCAAAGCCCCTCAGACATCCCATTGCATTTAGAATCAAATCTCGATCCTGCCATGGTGTACAAACTCCTACAGAATTTAACTTTGGCACTTTGCCACTCTCTCCAATAGCTGCCCTTCGTTCCTGGAACCACAAAGACTTTAAGTTTTAATTCTAATTTTAGAAACACACTCGGCTCCTTCCCACCTCCAGCACTCTTCACTTTTTATTCTGTCTGCCTAGACCCGTCTGGTCCTCAGCCCCTCAGGTCTGCCTGAGAGGACTTCTGAGAACCCTACCACACCTGGGGCGCGGCTCTTGGTTCCTCTGCGGCCTTGTTTCCTCTCACTTCGTCAAGGTGCCCTTTTTATTGCTTATTACCTGCCCCGCCCAACTAGAGTACAAGCACAGAGACCTTGCCTTTCACCATCCCTCTATCTCCCAAGTGTAGGTAAGTGTCCAATACCAAGTCTGTCTCAGTAAATGTGTAAAGAAAGAGGGAGGGAGGGTGCAGTGGAAGAATAAAAAGAGTGGGAAAAAAGCTTTTATTTTGGATAGGATGAAGAAAGTACCCTGGGTTAGGAGACCTCCCTAAATGTGGGCTACTGAGTACCTTCTAGGGGCAAGCCATGGGGCCCTTTGCTGTGTGTTCAGTAATGGCCACAGTTTCAAGTGCATGTATATGTTGGCATCCATGCATATGTGTGCGTGTCCATGTGTGTGCATGTGTGTGTGCATGTGTGTGTGTTGGGTAAAGAAGAGATGTCAGAATTGCCCTTGGTTCCTGGATATGTACTTTCAGTAGCAGCTGCTCAGAGACATAATCTGGCTGCATGGGCTTCTTTTGTAGGGGCCACGGCCGCCTCAGCACAGTGAAGAGATCACTCTCCTGCATTTTTTCACATGTGGTTCAGAGAGAAAGTGTTATAACCGAAGTCCGAAATAAGTTAGTACCAAATAGCAAGGATGTACATCTTAGAACAATTTCTACAGCAATTGTACCGGAGTCGGGACCATAAACTGGGGCTCTACCTACCAGTCCAGCTTCCATAATCTTCTTTTGGAATAAACATAGGGAAGACCTATGTAAATGATTACTTCCCAGTACTGGGAAGCCTTTCAGTTGGGGGCTTTCAGAAAAGTCTCCTTGGTGGGCTTTAGGTCCTGAAACATTGATGTATTTTATTAAATATGAATACTATATCCTTCTGGCCTAATGAGGAAGGTCTCACTCCAGGTTAACAATGAATTGGTGAAGGAAGATCACCACCCAAGTCCTTAAGGTCCCTGAATGCTTGAAAACAGGAAAGAATAACAGAAAAACTGTTTGCACTCCTTAATCACAAATGTTTGCTGGAAATGATCTGACCAACTCACTCACATTGAGTTATAAATGGATTATAAGATTTGGGGAAGGTTTGCATTAACCACATAGAGAGCCTCCATTTTCTTAAACCACAAGAATAAAGCTCTAATTGTGCATTTTCAGGTCATAAAGAAATAGGTTTCTACATAGCATTTCTGAAACATTCTCTGCAGATTGCCACCTTCTCTATTGCCTGAGTTCAGATCCCGTCTATGTTAATTGTGGATAATTGCTTTTCTTAACCTCCATTTTCCTATCTGTGAAATGGAAATAATAACACTGAATTTTCAGGGCTATTGTGAAAGAAATACAGTTAAAATACCCACAAAGACAATCAGGCTGACACTGTGGGTGTTGGAAGACTGTGAGCTGAGCCTGTTGTGAGGATTCAGGAAAATAATTTATTTGTATTTTGCCCTTTTTTATTCATAAAGTTCACCACACTTCATCATCTTTCTAGCTTATACTAGAGAACAACAACAACAAGAAAAAAGCCCCAGAAATACCAAAATATCCAAACAACATTCAATTTTAGCAATGATTTTGTGGATCTTGATATACTCGCTGAATTCTGAGTAGATATCTGTTTTCCTTCCCACTTGCCATGTCTTGCTTTTCCGAAACAGAGTCTCTTCAGTTGCCGGTTGCTAAGGAGAAAGGACTGGGAAAGTCCCTAGATCTTACACGCCTAAAGGCTCTGGAATGTCGTGGCTTTTATTTTTCTTAGCCAGAGGACATGCAAATATTTGACTATGAATCACTGGGCTAGGACTTCTTTATAGTAAGCCGGGCAGGCCTTGGAGAGCCTTTCTTTTGTTAAAATCTGCATCGTCAGAGGCCTCAGACGACATTTGTGCAGCCTCTGATCAGCGTCCTCACTCCTTTCCTGAGGCGGTACCTTCGGGAAAGTCTCAGAAGTGTGTTGGAAGTGGAAGCGTGGTGATGTTACTGCTACTCCAAGCTGAGGGTTGACATATGCAAAAGAATGATTATTTGAAAGAACTTATTATGTTTATGTGACTAGAAATAGCTCAGTAGGGGCTGAACATGTATTTTGTCCACAGGAGTAGTGAGAAAAGAGGTTGGAAAAACAAGGACCAGATTTCAAGGCAAGAGGTGTCTTAGGAATGAACTGTGTGTCGATAAAGGTGTTTTAATACTGTTCTAAGGTAGGTCCCCTTTAGGGCATCATTCTATATCAAAAACTGATTTTTCATCAGTCAAAAAAAATTGAGAGCAATTATTTAACTTTGAAAACACATGAGACTTTTTAATAGTAAGCTCTTCTCATACGCTTAAATTATAATCCCCTTATTATACTACAATTGCATTTATTCAGTATTCATTTAGGATCACACCCATTCTATAATTTAAGGAAAAACTAGTTTACTCTTTCTAAAACCTGATTTCTGTTCTATTTTTAAATTCAATATATGTATATTCATTCGAGGGGTTCCTACTGTGCCCAGCATGACGTCAGATATACAAGGGCTAAATTTATAGTCCCTGCATTATTGGAAAACTGAGCCAATGCCTTCGGAGGAGAGTGGAATGCATGTGAGACATCTACACCGTGCGATGATTGTCATACGGCCAGTGAAAAGAATGAACTAGGATTTGCCAAGTAACTTGGAGAGATCACAGAGGGAGAAAAATAACGTACAAAAAATTACATTTAATATGATCTCATTTTTGATCAACCAGTGATTGCCATGAACAAAGATGAGACATGAGGCCATAAGAGAGGAAAATAAATGGTTTTTTTTTCATGCATTGATTTTTAACAAGTCTCACCAGGACAGGATACTCTAGGAGAAGGAGGGCAGATAACATCTGTGATAAAAGAAGGTGATGTGGACCCATTTCATTATCTGTGTATAAGCGTGGGTAGTACATTAAATAAATGCATGAAAGGATAAAAACCAAAATTTTCGTGATGGTTATTACAAGTTCAGGGCAATGGGACTCCAGGCGATCTTTCCTTCCGTCAGCATATTTTAGGCATTGATTTAATTTTTACAATGAGCAAGTATTATTTAGGTAACAAAATGCTATTTTTAGCATGAGAAGTAGGGCATCTGCTCATAAGTCTAGGGAGCATAACAGACAGGCTAGCAAAGGGCAGAGGCTGCATGGCACAGAGGTGGGTGACATGTATTGTGGTACCAGACCCCTGGGCTTGAATCCTAGCCCTTCTTCTTACTAGCTACAAGAGCACAGGGGACGTCTTCAACAGTCTATGCCTCAGTTTCCTTACCTGTATGGGTCCAAACAACAGTACGACCTTCACAGAGTTGTAATAAGGATCAAACAAATTATCATTTGTAAATCACTCAGCACACAGTAGTGACCAAACAGGCACTCATTTTTTTTTTACATGAAGTAAATAACTATACTAGTGTCTTAAGTGCCATGATTAAAACCTCCAAGGAAAACTGTGGGAGCACACAGGGAGGTGACTGATTGGGTATATGGCTGACAAGACGGAGATTAGGGGACCTTTACGAAGTAGAATAAAACTGGACCCGTGGTGCATACTCTTGTGTCCATTCGTTCATTTCTGCTTGTTTTTCCAATAAGGTCAAAGATAGCAAGATGTTCACATCTAAAGAACAAAACCTCAGTATGTTAGCTGCCCTAATAGGGGTTTGGAGAACTGCCCCCCTTCTCACTCCTTTACTGCATTTTTTTACTTCCTTCATCAGCCTCCTACCTCAAACGTTTCAGTGCCATTTCGCATGGTCATTATTCATCACACGAGCTGATCTCAGATACTGATCAATGGCATGCAAACTTTTTAAAAAGCCCAGACACCTGTGTAACTTCCTATGTCAGAGTCAAGGCTAGGTCATCATGGTCTCGTAATCAAACCTCATGCACTAGTCCGGGATGATCATCTCTTAATCACATACCCCTTTCCCTGCCCACCTCACTGACTCACTACTCACACTTCCTTCCAGCACCTCAGCATTGTATTCTCATTTGGACGAAAAGGTCCCCAGGGCATATGATTTTGAATATAGACAAAAGGTAACTTTCTCTTCATAAAGAAATGTGTTTGTGAATATTAAATTGTAAAGGGGCAAATCATTGGCTATACATTGGATAGAAGGATGATGAACAATGGATTGGAGGTAGGAAAAAGAAACTTTCTAATGGAGAAACAAAGGTTGGAAATAGTAGGAGAAGCTGAAGGAAGAAACTAACTCCCCGAGACTTCTCAAAAGACTTTGTGGATATTTTATATCGCACACACATGGAAAAGAAATTGTCATGCAGTGCACATCTGTCTGAAAAGGAGGACTAATAGAAACCGTAAAACTAGATGGACCTGAGAATGTAGGGGAATCATTCTAGAACTCTAGATGGGAACAGGAATAGTGTACACAGAAGGGAACACATTTCATGAGTACAAGACATAAAAAATGCCCTGACAGCGATGAATGCACAATGCTTCAACAGCACAGAATGTAATAACGAAAAGAAGGCTGTGGCTGTCACCGTGGAGCCATGGGACCCAGCCCAGATCCAGCCTCCGGAGCCACGCATTTCCCAAGCGGCCGCACATGCTACCTGATGGCAACTCGTGGCTGACCCCTTCTCCGGGAACTGTTCTCCTCTTGTCCGACGCCACAGCTTTTCCTGTGGGGCAGCCCCAAAGACTTGACCCGGTGACATACGGACGCCTATAGGCTGACCCCCATGTAGTTCAGGACAACTCTGAAGGGCCACCCCAGCTCTAGAGCTGGTAGAATCGGCTGAGGACTGGATTCAAATGACTTCTTGTTCAACTTTTCTCTGCATCCTTCACAGCTGTTCCGAAGAACACTCCCCAATAAACTCACTGCACTCAGATTTCTTTTTCTCCAAGTCTGTTTCTGAAAGAACTTGATCTAAGGTAGAGTTACCTTGGACCCATCCTATCTCATTTTATATCTGAGAAAACCCAAGTCTCTGAAAGGTGCAGTGATTTGTTCAAGGTATTGCAGCTGCTAAATAATGGATCTAGGACTAGAATTTTGACTCCTCATCCAATTAATGGCTCTGTCCACCTGGAACACTGGCCCTGAGAGCAAAGCCCCAGAAAATAATTCCTAAAAGCTATGGCTTTGTTCTGGATCACATATTTTACTTTCATACAATATAGCACCAACCCAAACCTGATATAATTTTGAGTCCTTATTAACACTTTCCTGAGAGTTCTTTTTTTTTTTTTTAACAGCAGGATGAGAGAAGAAAAGTTCACCTAAGCAGGAAAATACCACCAAGACTGTAATTCCCAGGAGAGACCGGTGCCAAGTTCTGTAACAACAACGGCAAACCAGAGCCAAGAGCCATCAATGGTTTCTCACTGCATTCACCTGTCCATAACTCGCTCATCCATCAATTTGTTTTCTATTTTTTAAGTATTACTGTGAGTGCCAACATTGCTAGCTTCAATGTTTTCTCAGAATGTTTTTTAAACTTTTTCAAAACTCTTCTGCATGGATACTAATGTATAGACCTGTGGATAGAATGTTATCTAGATATGATTCATGTTTTGGAATCTGGTTGTCCTTGGAGGTTTGAGTTTTATTACAAAATCATTTGGATACTGTGGCTGATAAGTACAAGAATAACTGGTGACAATATATAGATTTCAGGGATTTTGCCAAGTCAGAAGCTGCTTTCTTCTGCCTCTCAGTGAAGTCCTGGCTCTGCGTTCACATTCAGCCTTCCTCAGAGTTCAGCTACAGGTGGTGAATTGAAAGCCAGACAGCAAAGAGCACTTCACACTTCCAAGGTGATTGGGTAAGCTTTCACCACCACTTGGCCCTTCACTGCATTCCGGGCACTGGGGAGACCCAGTCTTACCCTCCTCTAGAACCCAGCACAGGACCCACTTGGGGAAGGACCTGTGAAGAAGTCCGGCAGGAAATCACGGTATGCTGAACAGCCCCAGTCATTTTCATACATGCAGCTTTTGTGGTGGGCCAGCTTTTGCTGTTCGTACTCCCCAGAGATACGGGGATTTTCACAAAATGAATTTAAGATCAAATAACCTGATATAAATGTAGGTGGCCTGGCTTGCTGTCATGTAGACATTTGAAATTATAAACAGTAAAGTAGTTTGGACCTCAGTGTAAGCAAGTTTTCTTTTCCCAGAAAACAAAATTACTTTAAATTAGGGCACAAAACCAAGTACTTTGTTTATTACACTGCATATCATTATTATTTTTTAATGTCGGACAAGCTGTAACAGATTTGAACCACACGACTCTCCCCAGTGATTCATGAAGGTAGTCTACTGACTCTGAGTGACATTCCAATCAAAACCATTGCCTACGAGAAGCATTTGCAGGGACACATTCACTGCAGCAGCCTTCCCGAGTCCTTCGCAAACACCGAGTCACGTGCTTTTTCATAACATCCCTGTGACGTAGATAGACAGCCAGTGCTCTCCTTCCCACCATACCCAAAGGGATAACCGTGTTCTCAAATGACACTGCCGTAATTTGGGGCAGTCTGTCTCTATGGAATACTTCTCTCTGCAGACTCCTTTAAGTCACTCTGTGCTCAAGAAGGCCCCTGAGATGGTTTCGTCCTTTTCACACTGGAGATCTGAAGTGAGGTAAGTGGTTCCCAAAAATCCCAAGTATTTCACTCTCAGTTCAGTTCTCTCATCACGATAGAGTCGGTGGCTTTGTTTTCTTTCCAAGTTCCCAGGCGGAACGGAAACCTTGCTTATAGCATTACTGACACTCAGCTGGCCTCTGGCTGCCGCTCACCAATGATGGGGAGCTCACCACCTTCTGAGACTACCTGCCCCAACTCAATGAGGTTTTAACCATCAGAAAGAGCTTCAATCTGGTGACTTGAATTTTGTTTTCAAATTTCATTTGTTCACCTTCTAGAAAAACAAAGAACAAGGAAGCCCTTCACACATTTGAAAGCATCTGCCATTTCTCTACTTCTGTACCCAAGCGAACCTTCCTAAGAGACTTCAACTATAGCTTACAGGGATGGTTTCCAGATCCTCAATAACACACTTAACCTTCGGATTGGGATACTACGTGTCAGGGTCTCCATTAAAACATGTTATCCAATTGAAACCAGTCTCTAAGGTACAATCCAGGAGAAAAAAGCACAGAGAAACTATAACTTTCCCCAGCAAAAACACTGCAAGACCTAAGATGCTAAAGCAATGTGAATGATTTCTTTTTTCTTTGTTGTCCTTTAAAATAAAAGAATGTTAGGTTATACAACTCAAATTTCTGCTGCCCTATCACTCTAGCATCTGGGCATAATTATAGCAAACAAGTCAATATTGTTAGCATATGGACAGAAACTCAGATCCCAGCACTGGTTTTCCTAGGTTGCATCACTTCGCTTCCTCTCTCTTCTGACTCAGGTTCAAAGGAGCAGACACTGGGGAGGAGCCCTCTGCCTTTCATCTCTTCACCGGCACCACACTGCTTTTGGGAGGCCAGTTCTCTGAAGCAAGCAGTCAGAGCATCACTGGAGGACTTCTCCCTGGTTCATTTTTTTATTCCATTGACTAGGAGAATATCCAAGACCTCTTTGATGAGGTCTGTCAAAAGTGAAATCTCAAGGTATTTTAGGATTGTTCAGATTTCAAGTATTTGTCTAATTGCCAGACTTTTCTTACAATCAAAGGTATTACTTGAGAATGATTGTCTTTATTTTAAATAATCTCTTATTTATTTACAGAAATTTTTATAGTGCCTAAAATGAAACAGTTTGGAAATACCACCTTAGCACCTCCCTCTGCAGAACGTTAAGAGTATAATCTTCATTTTAACTCTGCGTTTCTAATGCTCTCTTTAAAATCCAGTTTTAGGACTCTCTGGTTCCACTTCGAGTATATTTGCTATAATAAAAAGCAGTATGTCAGTACAAGTAGTCCCCTGTTGTTCTTATCTAAAACCTTGATGTCTGAAGGGAAGAGAGATTATCAGTTGAACAAAGTCATTCCTGGACTGAAGGACAAACCAGGCGCAAGTGACCAGCACCTCTGTCCTCAGCGGTCACGGTACAAAATGGGACTATGACCCCGTCTCGGGCTACCAATGATATCTTGAAGAAACAGATGCTCTTTACGGTAGATATAGAGGAGTGTTTAGGGTCCTAGAAGTTAAAGGAACCTTTGCTATCACCTACTTCAACCTCCTCTTTCGTTATTTCTTTCTATTTTGAAATTTTCCTGCAAATTGAAGCCCAGTGAAATTAAATGATGTATTCAAAGTTATACACATGTAGGTAATAAGTGACTTAGGACTTACAGGAGACTGTTGTGCATGGTGTGGGCCCAGCTCCCACTCAGAGAGGCCAGTGGACAGCGAGGTCTGTCACATAGGACCCACACCCACGGGTAGGGTCTCCTGTGGGGAATCAGGCTTGCATTGTACCTAGGCCGCTTTGAGACTTGCTTTTTGCTAAAACTACCTCATCCTGAATTGAGGCAGCAAATGGTTACTGCATATCTTTAAAGTAACTACCTAAAATCTATGCTAAACCTTCCAAGGATGAGTGTAACCAGTTCAACCACTTTTCCCCTTACATTTGCAAATATCCTTCTTTTTTGATGTAATTAGCAACATCCTCTCCTTTATTTTCTGTAAAAGGTAACCACCCAAAGTGAACCTGTGCATAGTAAATGAGGACCACCCTCAGTGTAATGTGCCCAGAAAAGCAATAAAAGCCTGTCAAGGCAAGGGTTGGGGGGCTCTCCCCTTGAGAGAGTGGCCATGCGGTCCGTTTTCCTCCACAGGATTCCATATTCTGTGTGAATTTGTCTCATCTCAGCCACAACACCACGGACACTGCACGCCAGTGCCCGCATCAAGGACTATAATCAATAGCTACATAATTTCTCCCCTTTCTATAGGTTAATTCTGCTGCTAAGTCTGACTTTATTTATCTGACCATTTAAAATGTTAAAGAGGATAGCAAAAGTTTGCAATAAAGTTTCAGTGTTGCTTGGCTCCTTAAGTCTTGAATTTTTTCTTTTTAAGTCTTTTTTAAGTCTTTTTTGTGGAATCAAAGTTGTGTATGGGTCCACAGAACACAGTATAACAAAGAATATTTGGGACTGATGTAATGATGATGACAATAAAAATAACACTCACAAAACATTTAGAATAATGTTTGGCTCCAAAAGCGGTCCATTAATATTAAGTATTACAATCTAATTTACACATTAAAGCAGCTGTATGAAGTACATAATATTATCTCCCACTGTACAGTAGATATTCGTGAGGCACAGAGAGATTTCTGTAGCTTTCTTGAAGTTTATAGCTCAAAAGAGGCAGACTTAGCTCTGAACTGAGGGCCTGCATTCTTAGCTCCTACATGAACAATACCAAAACCAAGATCGTATTCTGCACATTTTAATAAATGTGGCTAGAAAAAAATGAGTGTCCTCAAGAGCCTTTCTAAAACTACCAAGATGTATTTCTGGGTAATTTTTTAGGTTTTTTATTAGCCTTTTCAGGCTTCTTTAATTGCAGACTGCCCAGGTCAAATCATATTTATTCTGCAACCACAGATATCAAACCTCCTCCCATCAAAGTTTGGTGCTTCGTTTCCCAGAATTCCAGATCCACATCTCAGCTTGTTTCAAAGATGCCTTCCCCATTAGTTAGAAGCCTCCACCCATCCCTTCCATTACACACCTACATCCCAACTCAGGCTTCCAAAGCAGGAAAGCTGAATTCCTGGTACTCAAAAGCAAGCCCCAGCAAGACACCTCTCTGCTCAATACTTAAAATTTCTCTAAAGCAGGATGGTTTCAAGGAACAGAGGAAGCCAATCCTCAGTCAGTGACTTGCTTCCTGTACCATTCAGAGTTGCCCCTGTGTATAGGGCATAAGCCTGCTTTCTGCAATAAGAACCATCACAGATGGGGCAGCTTGTGCTTCCCCAGCCATATTTCACAGGGCTAAAGACAACGCCACGTGAAAATATGTGTGAGCTTGCATACAGTGTGCCTGAAGATACCAGAGATCAGGCTGAATAACACAGGAGCAGTTTAGTTGGGGAAATATTTGAGAGGGCTTTGACAAAAACCTCCTGAAGACTGATGTTTCAGTGAACTCACCCTGTCATTTCCAATCACTTAGCCACTTCGCATTTTGATTAGTTTTCCCCTCCCATCAGTGCTGTGAGGGGCAGATGGAGAAGCTGAGTGGTAAGGACTGGCCACGAAACATTTGGAATCAGCAGCCACTGAAATAATGATGACATCATTCCGAGGTGGGTGTTGTTTCTGGATCCCACACTGGGCTGCTCAAAGCCCAGCCACATGGGCTCACTTCAAGGTGTCTCTGCAAAGCTACTGTCCACCCACCATCTGCTCAGGTAGCTACAACATCCATCTTAGCCCCTCAGGATCAGCACAGATCTCGGACCCCTCCCTAGACAAACTCAGAAATCTAGATCTGAGTGCCAAAGGGGGAAAAAAGAGGAAATGAATCAAATTCCAACAATTGAATAAAAAAAATGGCTTGTATGCCCTCAAGGCAGAGGCAAAGGAGTAATCTGCACATTGATAGCCTATGACTCAGCCTTTTATCACGCAGAGCTCACAATTCTCAAATCCCTGTGGGATGGAGGCTGCCTCTGTTCCAAAGGGATGCCATGCCAGGGAGGAGGCTCTGCAAGAGAAGGGTGGGTGAGCCCGTCTGCACCACTGCGTGCCACGGCTGCCTTTTCATGACTAGTACTTTCCACCACCATACAGAATTCACCTCCTTTTTTGTTCCCCACAGGAAACCCTCGACACTCGTGTTGGTTATCAACAGGAAACCTGGAAAAAAGGAAAATCAAAGAGGAAACCAAAGTACACATGACAAAGATTAGGAATTTGAGGTGCACTGCTTTTGGAAAGGAAAATGAAACTTTTGATGAGTTAGATGGCCTGACACGGAGGTGGGGTGCGGGACAGGGTGTGGAGCAGGGTGAGTTAGGAAAGGGAGGATGGATCTTCTTCACACAGGAATCAGAGGTGACCTCATATTCTATTTTATGTGGCTTTTTAAAAAGCATCTGGCAAAACCCAACATATTTCATAATTACCTTATTCTCACGAAAGGTTATTAAGTGAAATGACTGTTCTGAAGGGCCAGTGTTTAATTGGGGTTCAGTGTGGCCCACATTCCTAGGCATCTGGCAGGCCTGCCTTGATACAGAGGAGGTGGCCATAAAGCCAGCGGCGGCTTCGGTGTCTGAGGACTGTATATGAGAACGCTGTATCTGCTTTGATATTTATAAATAAGGGAAAAAAATGAGAAGTGCTATTCTAGAGCAAGATGCCTCAGTCATATAAGAGAAATGCACTCTTTGAAAATATCAAATGGGGCTCCGTTGACTATTTGCTCAATCTTCTACAACCAGAAAGTGTTTACTAAAGGAAAGGTATCACTCAGGACATTGTTCCTTTCCTGAGGTGCCCCAGTGTCAGGTTCAACAACAACCACAACAGCCTATAGAGAGAGCATGGGCCAGCAGCAGACTTCATGCCCAGAATTCCACTGGAGAAGATGTGGGGATCACGTCTCTCACGCCTGAAGCCTGTTAGTTATAGAGTGCAGTTTTAGGAGTAATTTCTAAGGCCAGTATGTGAAATAAATGGGTAAAAAAAACAGTGAATATTTAAATTAAAATTTTTCTTACAATTGTTCTATCTTAATACATTTACAAATTAAAATTTGCGTCCATGACTACATTAAAAAAATCAAATAGATGGGTATATATGCACTTAAAAGAGGATTATCTTTGTTAGTACCAATAAAACTATACACGTTGCATTTCTAGTCTATCATGTTATACATAATAACGTGCATATTATATCCAGCAAACCACTACAAGGAATGGAAACTCATTCTTATTTTAAAGCTGGAAATAAGATATTCACTCTCTAATTGGGCTAGGAATGGAGGGAAGGCCTTTGGGCATCTGGACCGTGGCTCTTGCAATGGCAGCATCTTCCTTCCACACATGATAAAATGTCTTAGGGCAAGAGGCCTAACTGACATAATTGGAAAAAAATCAAACAAAAAGCAACTGTTACAACCAAACTCAATATTTCCATCAAGAAATCCATGATTTTAAAAGGTACTTCAAAAGCAAAGCTACTTAGTGGTAGAATAAGATTTGCTATGGATTTATTTGTGAAGGTTTTAAACATCGTACTCACTATATTTAGCATCCTCAATGATTACTCAGTTTGTAAAGTGCTTTGAGGTTATGAGATCACTAGTGAAGCTATCAGCTTCATTTCAAATAAATTCAACGAAATATTTTTTTCTTCACAGTGTTTCCAGCCCATGGAAATCATTATGAGAGGATGCGGTAGAGAAGGAAAAAAAAAAAACAAAACACAAAACCAAAACACGAAACAGCACTTCTGTCAAATGTTTTTTACAGGTGGTAAACATGATTCTGATATTTGTAACCTTACAGGGTTAGAAAGATGGTGATAATAACTGAGAACATCAGCTAATTTGCTAGAGGATTACATAAAAGTTGACACATCTCCCATCTTATAATATGGAACTACTTTTGATTTCCCAGAAATATCATTATCAATAAGTTACAAAATCATAGTGCCAAATCTGGGGGGAAAAGGTAAGTCAGAGTAAGACTTCTCTTCCTATTTTCTTTTTTTGGTGATTTATGAGGCCAGTTTGAAACTGACTATTGGACCGAGGCCTATAGAATCATTTAATCGATAGTAGGTCCTGTGCGGGCTGTAGTTTTCACAGGCAACATCAAGTAAAGGTTATTAGGTTGCTTAAGAAGAGCCACAGCGCTTAGATAATCAGGTAACGTGGCACAGTTCTGAGAAGAACCATATTCTCCAGAAGCAATACTATGTGAATGATTCCTCCTCTACCACCACTACCAAAAATAACTGCCAAATTTTTAGGAAGGGAATTGCTATCCTCAATGCACTGTAGCAATATATTACCTATCTGACCTACCTTTAAGCTGATGCTGTTGATAGCCAATACCAGAATCAACCAACCCGATTACCCTCAAAATTTAAAAACAAGACTATGCACGTATGCCAGAGATGTGTGATGATGACATGCCTTCTGATGTCTAGGTGAGTTGTCTGTCTCTGCATGAACATAGTCAGGAGCTAACTAACCTCAAACAAAAAATTGAGAGGATAAGTCTAGGAACACGTTCTGGAGACAGTGAAAAATAACTAATAGTTATAAGGTGGCACCAGAATTCCTTTGGCAATGGAGGCAAGAGGCAAAGATCCATGAAGTATCTACCATGTGATAATCATTCGCTAATTTCATGCACATATATTTTTAATTTTAAAACTATAGCAATAATATGAGGTAGAGATATAAGTGCTTCTATTTTATAAATGGAAACAAGATTTAGCAATTTTCAAATAACTTGCTCACTGTCACATAGCTCTTAAGTAGCTGACTCCAAGTCTGCCTGGCTCCAAAATCTTGAATTCTTTCATGTATGCATGCTCCCTCCAGGGATCTGGGGGGGGGGGGACTATATTCTGTAACTGACTTATACATTAATGAGCTGTCTGTGAAAGGATATTACTTTATATTAGTTTATTCATATTTATGTTAGGTGCATATTACATAGAGAAAATACATGTAAGTCCAAGTTGTAGTAAAGAAAATAGGGATAATGTCAAAATTAGTCC
Source organism: Desmodus rotundus (assembly GCF_022682495.2). NCBI lineage: Eukaryota > Metazoa > Chordata > Mammalia > Chiroptera > Phyllostomidae > Desmodus > Desmodus rotundus. The sequence continues at coordinate 18,064,418 of NC_071399.1, read as the reverse complement.
TAATTTTCTTCATTAATCCATTGGAGATATAAAATTTATGAACTTCCCCCTAAAGTTCATTTACGCCCTTAAACCTATTAGCTTATGTCCTTTCTTGATACAACATATATTATTTATTATATTATATAATTTATGTATATTTGTTACCTGTTAAATAAAGCATTACTCCCTTCAATTTAAAAACAAAAATCTTTGAGCTTCATGAGCGCCTCCTGAAGTAATTGAGTAGTGAACAAGATTAGATGCCCCCATCAACTCTCTCAATATTTCACAGGCATTGTTATCTTCTTGTTTAGTTCCCTTATTCTGGGGAAGTCTATTTATAATGTTTGGGTTTTTTGTTTTGTTTTGCTTTGCTTTGTTTTTTCTTGCTCACAGAAGACCCTCTTTCCTGCCTGGTCCTCGCAGGGTCGCTTCTCGTGACCTTTTCCTCTTCTTCCGAGACAGACAGTCCTCAGGGCTGCTCTGAGGCTTTGGGCCCAGCCCCTTTGTGCGTCTCAAGAATCGTTTCCAAGTTTGGCCATGTTCCGGCAAACAGTGACTTTCTAAGGAACGGGGCTGCCTCCGTATTACCATTTAACTGTATCAGGGCATGCGGGTTAAGAAAGGTGCACAGATGCTGTCTGGAGACTCTCAGAGGCATGATTCCAACTTTCAGGTGATCTGAAGGTGTTTCCCAGGTCTGAGGCTTAAGATGAACACTTAAGTGAGTTTTCTGGGTCACTGAACTTTTTACCTCCGTGCTGAAGCATCAGTGATGTCGGCAAACCTTTTGTTCGGCACACCATCATGATTACTGGGCCTTAATGAAGAAGGTGTTACACAACCCCATTAATCTGGCCCAGGCTCCCTACTCTGAGTCAGGTGAACTTGGCTCCACTGTTCATACAAAATAGCAAAATCAGGCACTAAAGAAGGTGGGGAAAAGCAGGCTGAATGGAAAGAAACTTGACTGGGTACAAATGGATATTGATTTGTAAACAGCCCTGCAAAAAGATACTCAATTTCTCTGCTAGTCTTTCACAAAACTGGGCAGGTCTTTCTTTGAGCAAATCAAAGAATAATACATTTTTAAAAGCCATTTTGGTACCTGAGCATGAGATCCAAGTGTAAACTGCCTCAAAGACTAAAGTGATCTGTGATTATAGATAGTATGATATTATGAGTACGTATCATCAGCATATAAAATGCTGACGTTCAATGCAGCAGAGCAGAAAGAGAGAGCTCTAGGCAGGGGGTAGGGACACTTGGTTCCAGTCCTGGCCTTGCCACCAATGGGCTGGTAGGTGTGAACAAGGCACTTAACTTCTCAGTGCCAATGTCTCCGTATGTTAGAACAGTGAGGTTGCACTTAATGTTTTAAGTGACCCCCAAAGGGCTGACCAGCTCTAAAATGTATGATTCTAAAAAAAAAAAATAGCATGAGGTAGACTTGTCAAAATATAGTTCAAATCCATGTTGGTAAAATTCTAACTCTCACGAAATATACAAACTACTCAAAGAACTGGAACAAACAATAATGAAGGTACAGGAATTGCTTCACCATGTGTCAAAAGTCTTCTCTAGCATAGGAATCTGCTCAAAATATTGCCTTCTGCTTTCAGACGAAGTCTCAGTCACCTTATAACTCCTTAAAGCTTGCCCTACCTGGCTTCTGCCAAATACTTCAAAATAGTTTAATTGTACAAGTTTCAGAAGAACTTATTTCCTATGCTCTCTTACAACTTCTTTTTCCATCTACATCATTTAGCATAGCCTTTGTACTCATTCTGCCCCCCTCTTCCCAGTTCTTTGGAGAAGGACGAGGACTGGAAGAAAAAGGGCAGCCCTCAGTCCCGGTCTTTTATAGACACTTACCGTCTCTTCAATTATGTCAGTATAGCACCCTCTACTGCTTCAGGGGGAAAGAAAGACTAGCAATTCCCGAATCCTGGGACATAACCAAGAGATGTCACTGTGCCCAACTGTACAGGAACAGGCAATAATTTCCCTCATTTGTCACCCCAATGGCATCCAGCCTTTACAAAAGAGCCTAGTTATGGTAGAGAAAGACTTCATCTTTTTCATCTTTGCATTTGTTCTGTTTTATTCGTCTGTTTATCCTTCCATCTTCTATGACTTTAAACTAAGAGTTCTCATGATTTCCATATCTCAAGCCAAAACAACTCCAGGTAATCTTTGGAGTAACTGGATAATATGAACAAACACATCTGCCTTAAGTCTCAATCAAGGACTCAAGGAGGTTATAGCTCTCAGCATTCTAAACATCAGATACATTTAACAGAAAACTTCTGCAGACTGTAAGAAAATGCTGCTTCCTTAGCTTTATTTAAATTGTACCTGTGTTCTGATTTTGATCCCAAAAGAAAGGAACAGATTTTTTTAAATGTAGATATCTTTAAATTTGCATGTACTTCCTGCTGAGTTATGTCTCGTTTTGCAGAGCCAGTAAGTCATTAAAAACCAAATCAGAACCCTGGAAAATGTAATTTATTTCCTATGGACTCTTAAACAGAGCTGTTTCCAAAGCAAGATGTTTCATCTTCCACTCTGGATCTCTCTGTTTTTTCCACTGAGAAACACATTTATGGTACTCTGTGTAGGGAAGACTCCTAATCATCCCAGAAAAGTCTGCTAAATAGTGGAGAGAAAAATCTATGAATAATATTAAAAAGTAATATTTAGTATTTTATTTCAAACTGAGTTTACTACTTTGAATGAACAAAGTATGATTTCCCTAAACCAGGCCTGCTCTGCTCAAACTTGACCATTCATTCATTCATTCATGGAAAGGAGAAAATACTCCTCAGGACCTGCCATTGGCAGTGCCTGTCTTTGAGGTCTTCTGATTTCTCTCTTGGAGCCATTCCCCACCTTCTAGAGGCTTGTATGCTAGAGTCTCTATCCCACCTCAAGCCTGCATAGTCCCCTTCAGGCACAAATATATCAGCTGATTCCACTAATTCATTTAAAATTCCAAATGTGTTGTAAAAGAGGAGGCCTGCTAATTCAGATAAACCAGTGGTGAGTGAAGTTTCCAGCTAAGGACCAAACAAAGTGAGATAACGAAAGTGTAATGTCAGAACTGCCATTTTAGCAAAGGGTCCTTGCTTTATAGTTCTCTTATAAACAACAGTCTATAGGAAGAGGAGAAAAAAGCTTCCTGCCTCCTCCAAGTCTGAAACAGAGTAAAGATTTGCCTCCCTCTCACCACCATTAAATAATGTCCATCTGTGAAGACCTGGGGATCTTCAGGGTCCTACAAGCACCAGGATGCTTCTAGAATCCCTCAGGATGCTTTGAACTCTCTTGCCCATTCATAGCCTTCGTAGTCAATGCAAACACACTTGTATTATAACCGTTCCACATAGGTTAACAGGCCCCCTTCAGTTGTTTTGAAGATAAGATTCATAGTTTCTATTCTCCTTCATATACTACAGTGCCCAGCAAAATTCAGGGTACATGGAGGACACAGTAAATACATACATGATATAACACATACAAAACACTTGGCATAATAGCAAGAACATTTTTAAATGTTTCCTATGTGTTTTATCTGCTTGATGCTTTCGTTGAGCCCCTACTCATCTCCTAGACATGGTCATCCACTTTGTAGAGATAAGTAGACAAAAAAAAGCACATAGGGTTACATTATTAAACAAGTATTTGTGGGGGGCCTATCGAGTGTCAGGTACAACACTAAGTGAGAGGGATTCAACAGTATGAATTCTGAGGGAAAAAGACACCTACTAAGAGGGGCTTCTGGCGGCTAACTGGGCTTAAAATATTTTTTTAAAAGGCAGAGCCTAGTAGCCATTTCAGCACAGAGAGCCTCTCGTACAAAATGCACGTTGCAAAGAAGCCTATATGCTAACCTGCCTGCCTCTGTGCTGAACTGCCTGCCTGCACTATGTTTCTGCCACCTGAACCAGCCCTCCTAAAGTTCTCCTGGAGTCCTACTTCAGCCATAGGATTGAGGCTTTCCCCATCCAGTCAGAGCTATACAGCTCTGACCAATCAGAGAGGCCCTACTCTGACCAATCAGGAAAGTGCCTCTTTAATTAATCAAACTGGGAGGATTTGGCACTCAACCAGGGACCAGGGGCAGTAACTTCTGTTCATATAAGCCAGCTCCTCTCCACCTGGGAGAGTGTACTTTCCCTTCCCACCAAAGAAGTAAAATTGTGTTTCCCTGACTGAGCTGAAATACCACATAGGTCTCACATGAAGCAGACCAGCACGGAGTGGAGCAGAGAGAAGCAGACCATCACAGAGCAGAGCAGAGCAGTCTAGAATCAGGGGTGTCCAACCTGTGGCCCGTGGGCCGCATGAGGCCCAGGATTGCTACGAATGCGGCCCAACACAAAATCATAAATTTACTTAAAACCATTTTTTTTGCTCATCAGTTTTTGTTAGTATTTGTGTATCTAATGTGTGGTCAAGACAACTCTTCTTCCAGTGTGGCCCAGAGACGCCAAAAGGTTGAACACCCCTGGTTGATGGAGAGGGGCCTGACTCAGGGCTGCCAGCCCCAGAGCTGTCCTACAGCCCTGTTATTTTCACAGCTGCGCCGTCTTACCACTGAGTGGTTCCACGGGCCATGCTGTTTCTGCAGCCACAATGCAGCACTACTGAGCTGTCTGCACTGAATTCAGTGCCTTTCTTTACTGCACCCGAAGTTGGGGATTCCCAGCGGTGTTTGAATTGGTGCCAGCGACCACTGGTTGACAATGGTCAACATGACAAGAGGGTCTTTTCAAAGCATTTATATTCCAGGAGGGAAACCCAACTAGAAGATAGGCATTTGCAATGGAATGTGGTACAAAATAAGGTGAGGGTGATCACATGGTGTTGTCACAGCTTAGAGGAGGGTCACCAAACCCAATCTAGAGGAGAAGTCTAGTGGGGGGTGTCCAGCCTTTTGGAATCTCTGGGCCACACTGGAGGAAGACGAGTTGTCTTGGGTCACACACTAAATATATTGTGACATGTAATCACAAGAAAAATCCCACAATGTTTTAAGTAAGTTTACAATTTTGTGTCGGGCCTCATTCACAGCCATCCTGGGCCTCATGCAGCCTGTGGGTCACAGGTTGGACACCCCTGATCTAGGGCTTCTTGGAGGCAGTGATATTTAAAGTGAGACGAAAACAAAGTGTCAGAATTAACCAGGTGGTAGTCAGGACAGATTCCTGGCAGAAGCTCAGAAGGGAGAGGGCAGAGAGGATGGCCCAGGAGGTATGGCTGGGCTGTAGAACTGAGAAGCAACTACGGAGAGTGGAGGTGGAAATGCACGTTGGGCCAAGGCTATAAGGACAAGGATCCATTTGGGAGTTGCCTTCCTATACTTATGAAGAGATATACCCATTCCTTGGCATGTGGGAAGAAAATATCCTCCCTTCCCTGTCTATGAAACTTTTGGCCTTTTTATAATGAAGCTGAGTAAGAAGCAGCAAGGAACTAATGAATCTATTTATCTGAAAAGACCAACAAGATGATTAATCTTTGACCAATGGGAAGCACTTGGAAGGAAAGATTGTGTGGAGTAACTGTTTACTTTTGTATTATTGAACAGATCTACAGAGGTCACTAGGCTTATTGCTTAAGCCAGCCCAGGAAGCTAATTGAACTAGTACCTACATTTTCACAGCAGACCAGCCATTGTTTAGGTTATTAGGAAAAGCACCGTATCAACAGGATGTTAACCGAGGGCCCACTATTTTAGCTGTAAATGAACCTTAGAAATCCTTGTTTCCATTTTAGGAGTAAGGGAACTTCCAGGCACACTCCTTACCGTGAGCACAGCTGGTGTGTGAAACCAGACCCCTTGACCCCTGGTCCCACTCTGTCCGCAGAGACACACTATCATTGACTGGTTTGGGTTTTTTTTTTCCCACTTAAAAGCTAGTCTACGTGGCACACAGTGAACACTAAGCATGTGACACAGGTTTAACTGGAGGAATAAAGGCAGCCAAGCAGGAGAAAGCATTTAAGCTTTAAATAATCTAATTTCTCTCTTGCCCTCCAGCAGGATGATGCATGTCACAAATATTGCAAGAAAAGGCTGATGAAGCGCAGTTAAAACCACCTGCCCAGCATTTGAGGCTAAGGCAAAGAGTATTCTTACACAGAAAGAACATGACTTTTCTATCTGATGAGAAATGCAAAAACTGATATCAATTTTGTAAAAGAAAGTAAAGATATTTATAAATATGTCTGCACGAGCGGACTGAAACACGTACAACCGCACACAGACTTGGAGGGAGAGAAAATGGAAATACATGGGCTAGAATTATGACAATAATGGTTTTCCCTGGGGTTTTGAGTGAGTGACTATGACAACTCCCTGCTTCGGGAAGAACAAGGACATTTTGAGTGACCGCAGGACCTGGCATTGCACTGCTTATGGTCAGATAGGCCACGGCGCAGGCTCGCTGTCACTGTTCTTACGAAGTTTTAGTCTGCGGCCAAAGGTCTGGCTCTTTGTGAATGTAAATTTGAAATGTTCTCTTCAAAAGATTCAATCAACTTGTATTTTCCTGGGGACTCGTTATTTACAAAGCACCTAACTTCTACCTAGTAATGCAAGCGTGTGCGGATTCTGCTTGTGCTGAGATCTAGTACAGTCAAAAAAAAAAAAAAAAGATTCCACTCCCAGGGGGTTAGTAAGTCTCTGAAACAAATCATCACTGATCACGCCACCATGGATTCAAGGCACCACAAGCAGATGTGAGGGTGACTTAAAAGAGCAAAATGACATTCTTTTTGCTGATGGAGTGACATAGGACTGCCTTCCCCAGAGATGTGTAATGGGCTGCACCAACTTCATCTCCCAGGTGGTGTGGTGCCGGCCGGCTTGCTCTGACTTTTGCGTTTCATTTTTAATAATACAGGTTGCTGTGGGTATGCCTAAGTTAACTCACAGGGGAACTGCTTAGGGGCCCATTGGGAGAAAGTCACAGAGTGAATATAAGCCTTGATTACTGCCTTCAGCATATTCCAGAAAGTGCCATTCAACTTCATAAGGTACCACAGGTCCATCAAGTCCTCGTTATTGCCCCACCTTGTGGCCTTGCCTAGAGTCAATTCCTCGTCACCTCTGAGGCGGTCTACCTTGGTATGAAAAGGGATGAGCAAAAATGGAATGACTTACGTATAAAATTCAGAAAAAATATATTGGAAGCGATTTCAACTTCAGGAAGTTTTAAACAGTTTGGGGATAGGCCAGTCAGCAGTAGAGGCCAGAGGAGGAACTCAGCTCTGCACAGTGTTGAATTGAAATGGTAAGCTTTCCCTTTTACTGGATAGCCACACACCTTGGAGAAGGCAGATTTTCATGTGCCAATGAGCAGCGTGGCCCTGTGTGTCATGATGGAACAGAAGCAGGTGTTATGATAAGCTCCAGAGACACACAGCAAAATCCAGGCACCATATTTCCACAAAATCCACATCACGTCCTACAACTCCATATTTAGATACGTCCCATTTCCCATCACACAAAGAATAAACCCTCACTTTCCCTGGGACTCTCAGACCCTACATTATCTAACCCTGACTTCTGCTGGGACATTCTCCTATTCCATCAGCCACACAGCCCTTTTCGGGTTTTTTAACTCATGTGCTCATTCCTCCTCCAAGGCCTTGCCTTTGCATTTTCCCTGACTTAGACACTGTCCCCAGATCTTCCTGTAGCTGGCTCCTTCTTACATTCGGAGTCTCAGCTCAAAGCCGTGTCTTTAGTGAAGCCTTGCCTAACCACCCAGTCTAAATCAGCAGGCACTGTCCTGCACATCAACATACCTTCGCTTTCTTCGTAGTTTTGATATTTAATCTGCTAGTTTAGTGGTTCCCTTTTTTGTCTCCTCTGCTAGAATGTCTATTCCTAGAGAACAGGAATCTGATCTGTCTGTTTCACTCTATCTCTAGTGTCTAAATCAGTGACTGGCATGTAATAGGAATCCAATAAATCTTTGTTTAATGAATGAATGAATGAATGAATGAGTGAATGAATGACTGGCACAGTCTTTTCCCTCGAGCACCTCAGAGTCTGGTAAATAGAACTGAAGAAGATGCTAATACAGAGTTATGTGCAGCACAGAGGAGAGACACATAGCCCAGAGTGGGGCTTAGGAAGACCATGCAGAAAAGAGGAGGCCTATGCTAAATCCTGCTCTCTAGAGTCAGTTAAGGGAACAAGAGGTTCCAGGTACAGGGAACAGCATGAAACCACTAGGATGTGAAGGGAAGTACAAGGTTGATAAGGGCATGAGGTCAAGAGTTCAAGAGGACACATCTCATGGAGTACATGAAACTGAGAAGTCTGGACCTTCCACTGAGGCTAAATAAATGGTCTACAGGGGCCAGTACCTGAAACTGGGATTAATCATTATGATATTATTTACTTTTATTCCAGTGCTCCTTCTCTCTACCTTGTTGCTTCTTATTCATGGGTTAGAGAAGAGTCTCACTGAGTATATTCTGTAAAACCAGAGGCACCATATGTCAAAGAAGAAAAAATTCAGTATACTTTATGAGTAATTGTCTAGTGTCAGCTTTCTTTCTTTTCCTTCCTTCCTTCCTTCGTTCCTTCCTTCCTTCCCTCCCTCCCTCCCTCCCTCCCTTCCTCCCTTTTCCTCCTAAAGGCACTAGGTCTGTGGCAAGGTACATTGGTACATCCCAACCCTAATTTTCCTCAGAAAGGAGGTGGGCATATACTCTGGCCAGAGTTTCCCTTGTATATCACATGAGATGAACAATCAATCTCTAAGTGCATTTTGTGCCTGCACTGATACAGAGCTTAAAAGCAACATAAGTCAATGCTGTGCCTTTTCTGCACCCTCGAAAAGTTGCCAAACATTTCAGAAAAAAATTGGCATATGAATAGGATATCAGATAAAAGTTTTGTTGAAACAAGTTCTTTTTTCTATGCATTCCATTCAAAACAAGAAAACCCAAAAGTCAACCCGTCATATGTTATCTAAAAATTATTCACAAAATGTTTGCCCTGTTTGAGGGTGTTAGCAACGAGTTCCTTGTTTCTTCATTCCTCCCCCTACCCTTCTCATTCATGAAAACGATGATTCACACTAGTGCCCTGTGGACAGCGGGGCAGTGGCTGCTTCCGAGACAGCCCACCTCCCCTGCTCATTTGGAAAAAAGCCCTACAGTGAATCGAGTTCATTCAGCAAAACTAGGGGAAAATATGTGTCTGGCAATCTCACACGCCTCTCTCTGTGCTTGTCTGGACAACACTAGGGTGGACTTCACATTTTTTTCCTTTTTGTCAGAAACGTATATATGAAATTGCATATTTTCACAAGAGGGCCGCCCAGTAGGGGTTTTGAAGCTGCAGGATCAGTATTATTGCAGTTGGAACAAAGACACAAAGTAAGCTGACCATGTGTTCCAAACGTAGCAACTGTACACTGGTGGTCTGGATCACAGAAATCATCCAGTAACAGTTACACGTGTAAGGACTGGAAGGAGTCCACCATGCTGATGAGCTTTGAATTGTTGGAAAAGGTGTGTTTTTTTTTTTTTTAATAACAGGAGGTAGCCTACTGTGAAAATTAATAACCGGAAGCCTCATTTAAAATGTAGTCCAGAGGCAAAGGAGAAAAAATTCTTGTACACTCACTGGACACTAGAGGCCAACAGGAAGAGATGCACCTTGAACCTCCTACAGAAAGAGATTCTACATGACAGCCACGTGCCATTTAACAACAGTGATACATCCTGAGAAATTCGACGTTAGGCAATTTCCATGTTGTATGAACATCATAGAGGGAACTTATGGAAACCCGGATTGTATAGCCTACTACATACCTGGACTTATGGGATAGCCTATTGCTCCTGGGCCACAAGCCTGTATAGCAGGTTCCTATACAAAATAACACGAGATTAAATCAAGTACAAGAGGAAATGATGCAATCAAGAGACACAGTAAACAGATGTGTGAGGCCACTGTGGCTGCAACACAGCACACGGTTTTACAAAAACTTTTTTATGAGTGTTAAGAGTGCGGTCTAAAATAATGATAAAAATACAGTCAATACATAAGCCAGGAACATAGTCATGTATAATCACCATCAAGACTTACACACTGGATGTAATTATATGTGCTATACCTTTATACGACTGGAGGTGCAGTAGGTTGGTTTACACCAGCATCACCACAAACACGTGAGAAAGGAATTGCACTAGGGCATTAGGATGGGTTTCACGTCAGTAGGCAATGGGGATTTCTCAGCTTCGTTATAGCCAATGGGACCACCAACTTCTATGTGGTCCGTTGCTGACCAAAATGGTAGCTCATGACTATACTACGTCAGCAGGAGTAATAAAAGAGTCAAGCTTACCCAGTAACAGCTCAGCCAATGGGAAACTAGCATAACTCAGCCAATAAAGAGTCACTATACTTAGAACTTTCAGTTTCCTCCAATGGACTATTTGTTTACAACAGCTTCTCCTAAGTCTATAAAAGAACAGTTCCTCTCCTTCGTTTCTCTGGACTTGTTCATGCTCTCCACTAGACTACATGTCTCAATTTGCAATTCTTTATTGTTCCTTAATAAACCCATTTTGCTGGAGAAATATCTGGCCATTTGCTTAAGGTCAACACTGCGCATCAGCAGTCAAGAAGGCAGCCATCAGAAATGGAAGCGAGTGAGACATGAACCCAGCAGTCAAAAGCATCAAATCTGTCTCTATGAGGTATGATGCCGGGAGTTATCCATAGACCAAAGAGAGAGGAACAAGTCTCATACATTCAACCACAGCACTGGTACATTGCAAGATACTGACTCCCTCATTTCATACATCATTCTACTCCAAGGGGACACCATAGCCCAAAGAAGTTCAATGTTTGCTTGTTTGTTTGTTTGTTTGTTTACTGCTATGCCACAGAGAACAGCTTGTATTGGAAAATCTCATTTTTTAACAGCCAAGGACACATTTTTGTCATGAAGACTACATAGAGAAAACATCAGGCAAATGAGACAGTGCACATGAAGAGTTAAGAAGAGAAAGAAGCGTCATGTGGAAGAAAAGAACCAAGCCCACAACAACTAAGCTTGGTGTTCTCCTTGGCTTTAGAAATGTAAAAGACCCAGTCAGGAGTGCTGAGTGGTGGGAATAATAGGTTGTCCTTGTACTTAAGGGAAAAAAGAACCACGAAGACATAACAATGAGTAAAGCTGAAGGGATCAGAGAATGTATGAATAATCAATATCTGGCAGAGGAGAGGATGAGATAGTGTCTCAGATAGAACATACTTTGGAGGCAACAGTAAGTAAACTCAGATATGTGAAAGACTATAGCTAAACAATACACAGCAGCTCATATGGATACCATAATCAGGAAAATGGAATGATGAAAGTTTAATGAATTTTTAAAATCATTGCTGCCACAATAAGTTAGGGCCTTGGAAAGTAAAGGGGTTTGAATTTACTGGTGTTGATTAAAAAGGAGAGTAAGGAAATTCTAAGCAGAAACAATCAAGTTTCCAATTTCAGAATGCCCACTGGAAACGTCTAACACAAAGTTAAAAGCAGAAAAACAGAGAAGCCTGGAGAGAAAAGGGAGTGGGTGGGCACAGGTTGAAAATGGAGTGTGGTTCCCATTTTCCAGAACAGATTACAAAAGCAACCTCACCCAGTGTTGTCAGGTTTGACCAGCTGAGCAGCGCTGATAACCTCCATCTATCTGTGAAAAGTTCTGGGGCTGGGGAGGGTTTACAATAAATGTCAGAAGGGTTATTACACAGTTCGTGCTAGCAGTTTCTCATGTTCACAGATACAGCATCAAAGGAGGCAAGTCGGCTGTAGACAGAGAGACAGAGCCCGAGAGGTAATTAAAACGTGTAAGTGCCAAGAAGGCACAAGGGTCATGCTTACTCCTTTGCCCCCACTCCTCCTCCGCACACCTGTGTGTACAGTCAAGCTACGCTCCAAGCAACTTAACACCTATAGTAACCCAAACTGTACTTTTGAACTTACCTGGCCTGACACCCTCATTTCACAAGTACAGATACCAAAACACAAAGAGGGTGATGACAGGACCATTTCACATGGTAGGAAGGGTAATTCCTGGCCCAACGTTTGTTTTCACACTTTATAACATTAGCGTTTTAATTTAAAAGCAATTGGGCTTACATCGCAGCCCTCCAAGACAAACACTTCCGAACCACAAAGGAAGGATGACTACTCAGTATGTGGAAGAGGTGTGGCTCATGCTTTCTCTTTGCTGACTAACTTGCACATTCTGACTGTACTCATTCCAGAAAATGCCCCAGGCCCCACATTTTCTGGTGAACCACCCTCTTCCCATTTTTAATTGATGACAATTACACTTTTGGTTTGAATCAGGGAGTAGTCCTTTATGCATGATCCAGGTTGGGCCCCCTCTCTGGTTTTCCTCTTTCTGATAAAGAGGTTCTCCTTTAGGCATTATTTCCATGGAGTGCTTTCCTTTGTGCCCTGAGTTATCAATGGAGTCCCTCAGGGAAAACTGACCACATGTGGGCAGGTTAAGATACTTTTTACAGAAACCAGAAACATGCCCCGGGTGGAGAATGCTAAAAAAAAAAAAAAAAAAAAAACAACCTAGTAAATGCTCCACAAAAGCACTGAGAGAGCGACACCTGGGAAGTGAGAATAACATGTTTAATGTCTCCAAAGTTGTCCCCTATTACCAACCTAGTAGGGATTAAAAGTTTAATTAAAGTTAAGCCCTAAAAGAGAAAGAATGCTCTGGGAATAGAGTTGATAAAATCCCAGACCAGCAATCACTTGGATGTGCTCCTTCAATGAACCCATCTCTTGGCTTCTTTAATGGATTGATCAGTTGTTTGCTTGATTGATGAATATTTGCACCTGCAAAGACATTTCTCTGAAAATTAACAAGGTCACAAAATTAGGATCAAGCTCACTCCTCCATTCCCTGTCATTACCAAAAATATCTTTATCCTATTTCTTACCTCAATGTTAAAACACAGAGTCAAGGCCTTCCAAATCAGAGATTCAGAGTCAAATGGAGAGAAAGGGAAAGCATGATAGTGGATTTGCAGTCACACTCTTTAATAAATAACGGTGTCGCTCACTCAGTTCTCTGTCGTTCGGGCTCACCACAACTCCTGAAGCCATTGGTTTCAATGATGCCCTCTTGGGATGCCAGTTGATACCCGGCTGGGAGCAAACTCTAGAAGGGAGTTCTGATTTAATGAACCTGCATGTCTCCTGAGGGTCCATTCAAATGCTAACAGGAGTTAAATTCTTTCCTTGTGCCACAAATCATTGTATGTTCTCCTTAAGAAGATTTTACCCAGGGTTGACATAAGAAATTGGCCTGATCTTTTCATTCGCCAATTAAATGCAGAATGCAATTTGAATCATCTCCAGCGACTCCCCACTGGCAACATGCATTTATAAATGCAGACTCTCATTACTCATTATGTCCACGTTTAAACAGAATCAGAAATGAAATGGTGAAAAGGAAACTTCCTATTTTTAAAACTTGCTGAGAGGAGTTAAGGGTCATACAAAATTCCATGCTCTCTATTCAGATTATGCTTAGGAAACAGCTACCACCAAATAAATAGTGAGGCAATGATTAGATTCCTCTAAACACAGAACTATACTACTGAGGTATTATGCATTTGTAATACTTTCAAATATGTCACTTTGCATATTATTTTCTGATCAGTAAGAATGCAGATGCAGTTTAAGAAAGGGTCACACTTTGTACAATAGGTTTATGCTTTGTATAAATGGCTTGGACATAGCTCATCTTCCACCTACATGGATTAAAATGCATTTTTGTGTGTGACTCGAATATAATAGGTACTGCTTGTCAGCCCCTAAATAACCAGTGAATTACTTTCCTCAAGGAACTTGTACCTAAGCCCTTATATGTGTCTCCAGTGTGTATAACTCCAGCTATTCAGCTCAAAAGCCATAACAAAATGACTATTTTCAGAAAACTACAACAGTTATTTCTGACAACTGGATGACATTCTTTAATCATCAACTGCAGCTGCCATTTTGTCTGTACTAAAACCATGTTTAATGTGCATAGCTCACAATTTAATTTTTCCCATGTCCCCTAGGTTTCTATTTCCTCATGGATTTACTTACTCTGCAACAGAAAGTGTCTTTGGGGATGTGCATGGATAGAAAATTTACTTTAAGTTTCTAGTGATATTTTAAAGATTAACCTGTTTCCCTGAAGAAGGCGGTGGTAGCAGAAAATGAAAAGCAGTCCTATGTTTTTCTCGTGATCAAGTACAAACCTCTGAATATAACATTTGGCTCTGCTAACTCTGAGAATCAGCTCTTACTTACTAGTAATTTCTAGCTTTTCTATTTATCACCTTCGCTACACCGCCTTATTGGAAATAGTTTTAAAAGCCCTGGAGTGTTGAACAGCCACCCAGGACGGGTCCTAGTCTGAAATCCTGTGAAACCTGTGGGCTCTCGATGAAATCTGTGGGTAGAGAGAATGTGGGTGAGGGGTATGTAGTCAGACGAGGTGTGCCCTTGTTATAGATTCTCTCTAACTAGCTGGTGCTCATTTTCTCCAATTATTTACATTTTCCTCCTCATTCGAAATGATCCCGTCTGGACTTTGCTTCTCTCTCATTATCTCACCACTGAAAGGTAATTGCCTTAGGAGCTAAATATGTTTTTCTTTCCTCATACGTCTCTGCGGTGTCGTCATCTCCTACCCAGTAACTGTTTCACAACTTTGACTTTTTAAATGGGCTGATTTACTCTGTGATTACTTTCTAGAGTGGTTGTCTTTATTACCAGATTTGCTTAAGGGGCAAATTAGATAAAAAGTCTTATGTCTAGAGTTTATTTCTCAAAGTTATCTTCGGTCTTCAACATTCTCTATCTATATTCATAGACAGAGAAAACATGGTTTTTGTTTGTTTTGTTTTCTTTGTAATGCTTAGGAAACAATAGCTCCAAGGATTATTTATTTAGAACAGATAATGGAAGAACCTCCAGATAACCTATTTATATGAAAGGTTAATGAGTATAGAAAGGAAGTACTAATCCTGAGTGATAAAAACATAACTTTTTTTAAGTTGGTAATTTCATTTTTCTTTGTAAAGTTTTAATTTGATTTTTTATTTTTCAATTTCAATTTATATTCAATATTATTTTGTATTAGTTTCAGGTGTATAGCATAGTGGTTAAATAATCATATACTTTGAAAAAGGTGAAGGGATTAAGAAATGCACACAACTTATTGAAATATTAAGGCTATGGCAGCTTGAGCAGGTGAGAATTTTCTAATCCGCTCCATACAGCTAAAATGGTATCACCACTGTTTTATAGATTAGATAAGAATGGTTTAGAAGATGAAGGCTTTTGCTAGGTTGGTCTGAATGGCAGAGGAAGGAGTTAAAAATAATGAACAAACTTCCTCTGACTCTGAGGTCTCTCCTGCTAGGCTTTGATTTAGTATCACCCCAACTTGAAGTTGAAAATTCTTTGCTTACTAGATTTTCCAAATTGGAGATGTCTCCCAGCTTCACTTAATGCCAAGATCATTTTAGAGAACAGTACTATGTAAATCAGCAAATGAATAAGAACTGCAGAAATAACTACATGTGAAAACACCAGTTAGCCAATAAATCACTTAGTCTTATTGTTTTGCTCTTTAATGCTTTCAATACTTGAATGCTACTGCATATGTAATGCGTGTTTTATTTATTTATTTATGTATTTATTTTTGGTTTCCTTTAAATTTAATCTTCATTGTATTTTTTTCCATTACCATTTAGTCCCCTTACATCCTCCTCCCCAGCAATCACCACACTGTTGTCCATGTCCATGAGTCCTTTTTCCTTTTTGCTCAATCCCTCCGCACCCTAACCTGCCCTCCTCTGCTAGCTGTCACCTGATTTCGATCTATGAGTCTGTCTCTGTTTTGCACGTTAGTTCAGTTTGTTGATTAGATTCCGCATATGAGTGAAATCATATAGTATTTGCCTTTCTCTGACTGGCTTATTTCACTTAGCAGGTCCATCCATACTGTTGCAAAGGGTAAAATTTTCTTCTTTTTTACAGCTGAGTAGAATTCCAATGTGTAAATGTCCCTTAGTTGTTTTATACACTCATCTATTAATGGACACTTGGGCTGCTTCCAAATCTTGGCAATTATAAATAATGCTGCAATGAACATAGGGGTGCTTATATTCTTTTGAATTAGTATTTTGGGTTCCTTTGGATATAGTCCCAGAAGTGGGATCACTGAGTCAAAAGGCAGATCCATTTTTAATTTTTTTGAGGTGCCTCCATACTGCTTTCCATGGTGGCTGCACCAATCTGCATTCCCACCAACAGTGAAAAAGTGTTCCCCTCTCTTTAAATCCTCACCAACACTTGTTGTTTGTTGATTTATTAATGAGAGCAATTCTGACAAGTGTGAAATGGTATCTCATTGTGGTTTTAATTTGCATTTTTCTGATGAGTAGTGATGTTGAACATCTTTTCCTATGTCTATTGGCCACCTGTATGTCCTCTTTGGAGAAGTGTATATTCAGGTCCTCAGCCCAGTTTTTAATTGGTTTGTTTGTTTGGTATTGAGTTTTGTAAGTACTTTATACATTTTAGATATTAACCCCTTATAAGATGTATCGGCAAATATGTTCTCCTATTCTGTGGGTTGTCTTTTTATTTTGTTGATGATTTCCTATGTTGTGCAAAAACTTTTTAGTTTGATGTAGTCCCATTTGGTTATTTTTTCTTTTGTTTCCCTTGTTTAGGGAGAAATACCCAATAAAATTTTTCTATGAGCAATGTCCGAGATTTTGCTGCCTATGATTTCCTTTTAGGATTCTTATGGTTTCTGGTCTAACATTGAAGTCTTTGATCCACTCTGAATTTACGCTTGTGTGTGGTGTAAGAAGGTGGTCTAGTTCCATTTTTCTGCCGGTATCTGTCCAATTTTCCCAACACCATTTCTTGAGTGAACTATCTTTAGCCATTACATGTGCTTGCTTCCTCTGTCAAATATTAATTGACTACAAAGCAAAGCTGTGGGTTTATTTCTGGGTTCTCTATACTATTTCATTGATTGATGTGTCTGTTTTTATGCCAGTATCAGGCCATTTTGATTACAACAGCCTTGTAGTATAGTTTGATATTAGGTAGCATGATTCCTCCAACTTTGTTCTTCTTTCTCAGGATCGTTATTGCCACGAGGGGACTTTTGTGGTTCCATATAAATTTTTGAAATATTTGTTCTAATTCTGTGAAATGCATCATTGGAATTTTGATAGGAATTGCATTGAATCTACAGATTGCTTTGGGCAGTATGGACATTTTAATGAAGTTAATTAAAGCACCATAGGATCTGGCAGAGTAATTCCTGTGGGTGGGAGATATTGCTTCCCCTCAGGCTGATGCCATTCAGAGACAAGTGTTACCCTGAGAGAGATGGCTCCTTCTGTATGGGAAATGACTCAGCATAGTGATCCACTATGTGATCCACCATAGTGATCCACTCATCATAGTGGAAGTTGTTACTTCAGTTTTCTCCCCAGAGCCACCGACCCCAGACTCTCCTCAAGAATTTCTAGTCCACTCTACCCTTCCTTTGCCAGTGTCCAGGGTATGTGGCTACAAAAAAATTTTGTGCTTTGGCTTTTTAAGAGGCTCTGTGTCTCTAGCCATCTCTCCCTGGCAGACAGAAACCCTGCTGCTCTTCACAGCTGGGTGTTATCTGGGTTCCTTTCTGGCTCTGGTGCTGTAAGCTGGGGAGTACTGCTTGGGGTTTAGATCCCACACTTCTTGGGGAGAACCCCCCACTGCTGAAATATCCCTCTGGCACTTCAGCTACTGCCCATGGAAGCCCAGCCAGCCCTCTCGTGTCTCCTCTGCACTCCCTACCAGTCTCGTTGTGATGAAGTGGTTTCTTCTGTTTGCCTGTGGTTATTAGGCTTCTCTCCAGCTAGTGTTCAGTTGGTAGTTCTGGATGATTTCTCTACAATTTAGTTGTAATTCCAGATTGGTTCTGGGAGGAGGTTAGTGTAGCTTCCACTTACTCCTCCACCATCTCGGATCCCTCAGCAATGCATATTTTAAAACTTTTTATTTAAATGATGTCCTTATAGATTAACTAAGTGCCCTAATCATTTAAAAATAAATCATAAATTAATTCACTTTCTGCATACTCTTGGCAAACTTTTTCTAATCGCATTGCATATAATTTCGCAATGTAATTAGATGCAATTGATTATTTTTCATTGTAAAAATAACAATGTAATGTGGTTAATCCTAAGTGAAGAGAATTCTACAGGTCAGCTAAGCCTTGTCCTTTCAGATATTTTTGCAGCCATGGTTTTGAATCGAAAGATTTGCATGATCTCTTTCACTATGCATGCTACAAAATGAAATATGGCTGTAACCTTGGATAGACTCTTCAGCTATGGAACAATGCAGAGACAGTGGCACCCAAAAGGGGATGAAGAACTGACTATTCTAGTTTGTATCTGGCTACATGCAACTAAGTAAGATAAGCAGCCCTGGGTAAGAACTTCTTCCTTAAAGATGGGTCCTTCATACCTGGAATCCCTGGGAAGGGTCCAGAGAAACAGCCACTGAAAAGCATGCCATTAGTAAGCAGCCCCATATTTTCTTTGCACCCTAATACCTCCTTGCTGCCCCTTCTTACACTTCCTTGATATTCTGACTTAGATAGCTGATTACATATTATCACCAGACACCATGCCTGGCCTCTGCCCAGAATAAACTATATTGATAAACCTATTTAAATGAAGCTAAACTGAAAGAAACACCAATAGGCAAATTCCTTTTATGATATCACTCAGACCTGAAGGAATGGTCTTTATTTACTGCCAAGCTATTTTAATAGATAACTCAATAGGTCACTATGAACTTGCCTTCGTTTTCTCAGGATTTTACAGAGCAACTAGAAATTTTAAAATTAAATTTTGGATAAATACAAAAGAGCAGAACACAAAGCTGGAATATTAAATATAATTCAAATAAGTTTTGAAAATATGCATAAAGTAAGTCTAAAAGCAAATATTTCAAAACAAATATTAAAAGCAACAATTTCAAAATGTTTGTTTTTGTATGGCAGGGTTTTCAGTGTTTTATTTTCTCTTTGTGTATTTTCCAAGATTAGATGCTAAACACATGTATCTTCTATATTAGAAAAAAAATGAATAGCCCAATAATGGTACCACAGACATTTCTTTGTATTGAAAAAGAGTTCTGAGTGTTCCTTCTTTCCTCTACTTTTTCCTGTTGCATCCCTTTCACAACAGAAGTGGATATGGAAGCACACACATCTGCATACAGGTCTACAGATACGCTTGGTTCCAACATGTTATGCTCCTCCTTACAGACTTGTGACAACTGCACCTCATAGCCAGGACATTTGCACAAGTTTTAGCCAGGGGCCCCTTCATGTGCTGGAAATCGATGGTGAGTCTTACTCACATGTCTTGCCAATAATAAAATTAGGAGGTTAATTTCAAGGTATACGTTACTCATGGCAGTACAGGTTAGTGAAGGGTTATTTTCACAAGAGAAAACAAGCCCATCTCTTTGAAACCCTTCCCAACCACTTGACTTCCTGGAAATAGAAGGAACAGGCATCGTATGTTTGCCTTCCATCAAAACATACAAAGAAGATAATTTAAATGAACTGTATCTTGAAGATCTTGTCAGAAAGTAAAATCCTACTATAAGAGGATGGATATTTTCAATTGTTAAGCAGGAAGTTATAGCGATAAAAGAGAGTTATTCTCAACCACCTGCATTACGAGCAAGCTGTGGACATCAGTGTAACGATGCTTCCTCCAGACCCCACTTTCATCATCGCCGACGCATGCTCACACTGCCAGTGCCCCACACTTCCTAGATGTGTTATTATGGTGGATTAAAATTCAGATCCTTTAAGAAAAAGTTCCTGTTTATTTTGACATGTTTTATTCTGGACATTTTTGTATGTTTAAGGAAGAAATCATTGCATAATTTGAAGACATTTCACAAATAATTTAAAGTATTTTCAAATTTTAATCATCTTTGCTGAAAATGTTGTCTTCAATAAGAAACTATGGAACCCCTAAATAACATTGGATAATTTTCTTTACCACCAAGATCAAAGTAACAATACGACTGGGAATTAAAATGCTGCTTACCCTTAACAGCAAAGAGAGAATTGTACATAATCCATTATTCTCTGACTTGTTCGAGTTGCTTCTTATGAGTAGGTTTTTGTTTGGGAATGTTAATATTTTTAGTGTTTGAGATATGTTTTGAGGCATTATATAACTTCAAACACAAATAGGCCTTCAGTTCCCATTGATATTTTGGAAATGAGCACAGGTTCAGAAAAAAATCTGTGCAATGCCTTTTATGATTAGAAGACATAGCAGCTTTGGGAAGGATGAAGAATAAGGAAGGGTAAGGATAAAGAAGTGGAAATCATTCTTAAGTGGTAGAAGTTTACCCAGAGCCTCTCCCGACAGTAATTGGATTTGGTTGACTAGAGCTGGGAGTAAAGTGAACAGATGTCAGGTGATGGAGCAGAACTTGCTCTTTTCAGATTAAACAACCAATTATGAGTGGATAATGATGTGTGCAACTGGTAGCCACTGAAAATGTTTCCAATTCAGACCAAGTAATAAGGCTAAGATGCAAATAGATTTCATCCTACACAAGGTTGAAATCTAGATGTTTAAAATAAAAAACCTCATTTAGAACAGCAATGAATAAGGTGTACGTTGACAAGTTTTTAGGACTTTTGGAGATAATTTAATGAAATTAGATTGTATAAATTATGACTATCCTCTAGTTCTCTAATTAAATAAGACTGACCGCTATTTTCAATCTGACTACCATGACCAGCCAGAAAACATTTTTAAAAATCTTAATTATTAGTTTAGACTATTCATACAGTTGACTAAAATCAAACAATGATGATGTCAAAGCCTTAACCATGTCTTAACTTTTAATCTTCATAAAATCACTGTCTGCACTAGTATCCTGTGGAGTACCACTGTAACAAATTACCACAACCTTGTGGTGGCTTAAAACAACAGAAATAAATTCTCTGACATCTCCGAAGGGCAGAAGTCTGAAATCGAGGTGTTGGCCGGGCCACACTCCCTCCCTCTGGAGGTCCTAGGGGAGAATCAGTTCCTTGCCTCTACCACTTTCTGGTGGCACCTGGTGTTCCTCGACTTATGACCATATTGCCCCTTTCTGCTGCGTTCACACTGCCCTGCCTGCTGTGTATCTGCCTCAAAATTCTCTGTCTCTCTCATATAAAGACACATGTGATTGCATTAGGGTCCACCTGAGTAATCCAGGATAATCACAAGGTCTGCAACTCAATCACATCTTTTGCCACATAAGGTAACACTCACAGGTTCCAGGGATTTGACACAAATGCCAGACAATAGCCACATATGGGAGTGAGGC
Organism: Desmodus rotundus; assembly: GCF_022682495.2. Lineage (NCBI taxonomy): Eukaryota > Metazoa > Chordata > Mammalia > Chiroptera > Phyllostomidae > Desmodus > Desmodus rotundus. The sequence goes on along the minus strand of NC_071399.1, from coordinate 18,042,951 downwards.
ACCCTAGAGTACCCATGTCCAGTGACCTGCCATTGACTAGGCATGGGAGACACCGTCCAGGATCAGCCAGGCCTGGCCTACATCAGCAGAACCACTCAGCTGACCCCTAAACTTGGGAGCAAGAATAAACGCTCACTGGTTCACACCACTGGGTTTTGAGATGGTGTGTTATGCAGTAGCATCTAACTGATAAAACCCAACAAACCAGTCAGGAGGCCATGACTAATGAGAGGAACCTTATTTTTCCCACGTGTGTCCTACTACACATGACATACTGAAGAATTTCCAAAAATGACTGATGGCCTGACACAGTATCCTGGAGAAGCAAGCAGTGGTGGCTTTTTTATGTTAACAGTGCATAGGTCCACAGGTGCAGTGTTTAGGAGGGTGAGACGGCCGCCTTGTAAGGCCCCGCCTTCTAAGAGACCTTAGGCTCAGCTGAGAGCTCTCCTGCATATGTCTGCAGTCAATTAACTTGCCTTTCGTTCACTTCATTGAACTTAAAGAGCAACGAGCGTCTGTTCAGAAGTCACACACCATGTTCCCTCCTGCCTACAACCATAGCAATAAGCCAGACAGCTTTCTGGTTCACTGTAAAAATTCTCTTTATAGGAAGACAACATGGTAACGATAAAAACACCACCTATTGTGAGGCACACAGAACCTCATCACGAAGTCTCAAGTACACACGTGAAATAAAAACCAGCACCTTCTACCCTGATAGACATCAAGCTAAAAATAACACTCGAATTGCCCAGCCTCAGCCAATCCTGGAGATAATGTTGCTTCCTGATGTTGCACAGTGTCACGCAGGAGTAGGACTGGATTTGAAGTCAGGAGAAGTGTATTTCTGTTCTTGCCCTACCATCAATAGTTGCATAACCTTGACCGAGGCCCCTGGACACTTGGACTACCAGATAACTGCTGAGAATCCTGCCAGTCCTGCCATTTCGTGTCGTCGTCTCGCTCTCTGAGCTTTGTAGTTCAGCACTGTGAGTGACCTGACAGAATTCAGCTTGATGTAGTGGCCAGATCTCTGCACTGAGAGGACGTGGTCCCCCCTCTGCCACCAGTGTGTCAGGTGACCTTGAGCAAGTTCCACGTCTCCACACCTTAGTAGGCCCATCTGTAAGACAGGTGTTCCATTTGGGCAAAATGAGCTCTAAGATCCTTTCCAGATTAGGATGCCTGATTTCAAACTGCTCCAAGGTTCTACATTTCATCATTGATTTCTAGACAGAGAGTCTGACCGGGACTCAGGCAAGAGAGACTGAAGAGGCTCAGGAGGCCAGTGCACAGAGCCGCGGGAAGTCACACCAAGCCTGGGGTCAGTAGCTCTGACTTCTGACAAGGAGGACTAGTGGGCTCTTATTTGCAGAAGTGCTTCTGGTGTCAAATAAAATGCCACCCACCGCCAAAACTATGTGTTTTCTAAATCATGCCAGTTGTGTAACATGTTGTGGAGCCCCAGATGTTCTGGGAAGCTCAGCATAGACCCCGGACATACAGTGACCCAAGAGAAGCCCCAGAACTAGTCATGCCTTTGTGTCCTTCACACAGCCTTTGTCATGCAGGGACAGAGTAGAGCAGTTTTGGAGACCCCCTGCCACCAAAAAGATAAAACATAGCAACTCTTTTCCTGCCTCCAAGAAGACAGAACACAGATACCCTGTGATGGAAGCTTCTCTCCAAGCAGGGACTTGGTGAAGCCCTGGTGGCTGTGTCATCAACAAGGCCTGACTGTGTTCACTGAGCTCAGAGTATCTAACAAAGTATCGGAAAGCCAGGTGACCGAAAAGCCAGCACCTTCCAAGGTGCTAATATAGCAATGATGTGACGATGTCTGCAGGGCCAGGCTCTGGGAGAAAATGGCCTTGAGCATGACAGCTGCCTCCATGGCTTGGTGAGGCTGAAGAGACCCGGAGGAAGGCACCTACCCTTCTGCCTCTCACTTCTCATTGGAAGCAATTAGAGAAAATTAGCCCTCTGCAAAAGGAAGCCAATTGCATGCTGTGCCAGCAGGAACCATTGCAGAATGGAAAGCATGTCACACAGGCATGTTGAACCACTTACTGGAGGCAGACGGCAAATCTGGCCTAAGAAAGAGTGCGGAAGGCCCTTCTGTTGGCTCTCAGCCAGTCAACTCATTTAGTCTGGATCTGAGAGGGAGGCATGTTCTTCATATTCGGAGTGGAAGGTACTGGGTAACTGTAAGTAAATGGCTTATTTTGAAATTCAGAGAGAGAGAGAGAGAGAGAAGTGGGGATGTGGTAGGGGGGACACAGCTACTGTCCGGCCAAGGCCAAGGCCACGGCCATGGTTCTGCATTGAGCAAGTTGTACTTTCTCCACCGGGGGCACAAGTGCACCGTGCTACTGGTACCCTGAGTCCACTTAACGTTCCATGTCCAACTTCTCAAGGCTTTTAAAGTTGCTACAACCTGATTCCCACACTATCAAGTTAAAAGTTATATCATCTAATTTGTAGTCCACCAGCCTCTGGGAGTGGTATAAATTTTCAGAAAGGGAAGTTGTGATCCTTAACTTCTGTCTATCTTAAAGCCTCAGAACACCCCAGAGCCCATTCTCATTCACACAAGCTTCCACTGCACACCCGAAACGGATGAATTAAGCACTGCCTGGTCAGGTTTATATGCACTCGTCTTGAACCAGCTTTTTTTCATTGTGATAAATACACATAAGAAAATTTACCATCCTAACCAGTTGTAGGTGTGCAGTTGAGTGGCATTAAGAACATCAACATTGTTTTGCAACCATTATCACTACTTATCCTCAGAACTTTATCATTCCAAACTGAATTTTAATATACAGTAACCAGTAACTCCCTGATTCTCTCACCCCAACCCCTGGGAACCATCATTCTACTTTCTGTCTCAGAATGTGGCTGTTCTAGATATTTCATATAACTGGAATCACACCATATCTGCCTTTTTGTGTCTGGCTTATTTCACTTAGCATAATGTTTTCAACTTGATTAAAAATTTGAAGTAACAAAGCCTCTAAGTTGATAAGCCATCGTATGGAATAATTCCTCCTTATTTCTAT